>NC_034593.1:26944633-27035220 GCF_900095145.1 Mus pahari
CTTCTCCTCCTCCTCCTCCTCCTCCTCCTCCTCCTCTTCCTCTTCCTCCTTCTTTTTCTTCTTATCTGGGGCAGGGTAAACCCGGGAGGACTGGTCTTTTATTTTATTCCCAAATCAAAATATTATGGAAAATTAACTTACCTGCAGGCAAGATCATAGTGCATTTGCTTAATTAATGATTAATTTGGGAGGGCCCAGACCATTTTGGATGGTGTCACACCTGGGCCTAGGCTATACAAGAAAGCAAGCTGAGCAAACCATGAGGAGCAAGCCAATAAGCAGCATTCCTCCATGGTCTCTGCTTCAGTTCTCATCCTAACCATAACCATACTCTCAACTGTGCATCTGCTAAATTTCCTGTCATCATCTAGATAAAAACTTAGTTATTTAACTCAGAAGTTTAAATCTGTTGCTCTGCTATTTAAAACAAACAAACAAAAAAAAACAGAAAAAAAAAAAAAACATTGCCCCACAATACTCCCTCTCTACATGTCAATCCTAATTAGAGTAATAGATGTAATGCTGTCAATTTCTCACTGTGGTGGTTTGAGAAATACCACACCTCCCACAGTCTCTGGTATTTGAACACTTTGCTCCTGGTTGGTGGTGCTGTTTGGGAAGGTTTAAACAGTGTGGTCTCACTGGGAGAAGTATGTCATTGGGGGAACGTTTTGAAATTAAAAGCCTCAAACCACTTGCAGCTCATTCTCTCTGCTTCATGCTTGCTATTAAGGATATGAGCTCTCTGTTTCCTGCTGCAGCAGCCACCATGCCTGCAGCTTGTTGCAATGTTTCCTTTCCTCAATGGACTCTGTCCCTTAGGAACCATAAGCAAAAATAAACATCTTCTTCATGTTGCTTTTAGTCATGGTCCTTTATTATAGTAACAGAAAAGTCACTAGTGCTATTGACATTTATGTATTTGTATACGCTATCAAATTCTTTTTAATGGGTATAATTAAAGTTTATCCTTAACTTCTGTCTCTGTTTAATGGGCATTAGTATTTTATGTTTACTTGTTTAGAATAATTTTCTATTATTCAAAAAAGAGTTCATTTCTGCTGCCTTCTTAAAAAAAAATTAAATAGGTGTGTTAGCTCTGACACTAGTAGTTTATTTCAAGCATATTTAAGAACAGATAGATTTCTTTGGTTTAAAACATTTTACCATGTTTTTAGAGCACTGAATGCCCAGAGTCTTCCGGAATGGGTAAATAACACCTCTATATTAGTTGCTTTAGCTGACCTGAAATCTCTGAAAACTGACATGCTTAATCTCTCCCCAGAATAAAACTTTAACCCATAAATCAACTTAATTTAAAAAACAACAACAACAATAATTTGGGTTAATTATCTTTGACTAAGATTTAGGGGAAAACACAACAGGTACATAATGAAATAGACCTGCTAACACATACTAGAAGTTATTTCATATGACTTTAACCAAGCAGCCAAGCTAGGAGGGAAAGAAAAATCTGTCTCTAAACCTTGCAGACATGCAAAGAGTAGTTCAGGATAATGATTCATGAAGACAACTAGCCTCAAAGTGAAGCTTGATTGGATGTATAGGAAGCCACAGCTGGCTCCAAAAACCAATGAGACAACAAAGAAAATATCTAGACAGGGATAAAACTGTATGGCTGGGGGTGGCGGTGTTTCTGCACACACCATGGCCAGCAGAACGTCAGTCTGCAGGAAGGAAGTCCAGTTCAACACAACTCAGCAGCTGATGTTAGCTCTGACACCGGCAGTTTATTTCAGGCATATTTAAGAACAGCCAGGAAAATATGATGATAATTAACTCAGTCCCCTGTGTACAACAAAGCTTAAGACATAATTATATTGAAACTTTTTATAAAGTACCTCTTCCATAAAGATGGGTTCTATAAGTTGACTGAGAAACAATGTTCAAGATAAGCGTGTCAGGAGGATGACTGAGGCGAGCATGGGAGTCTGGGGTAGCCAGGTGGCCTTGGTGATACAGATAGTACAAAGGTCACTAGGCTTTAACCACATCATTCCCAGCCATCTGTGCAGAAAACAGGTTATACATCTCTTCTTTTAAAAACCCAGCCCTGCATGTTTAACATTCCCAATTTCCCTAGTGTTTACCTGTGAGCACAGGTGAGTCTGTGCCTCCTACGGGACTTAAATTGCCCCTGGAGGTTTTCTCATTTTTAGCAGACTGCCAAAGCTACAGGTTGAACTCCTTGTCATACGTTCATGAGAAATGACTGCCATGTAGTTCAAAAGGTGAGTGTTTGCTATCTAGCAGTCCAGTACATGGCCTTCCAGTTTCCACTCTGGGCATGTCACTACAGCTCAGGAACCACTGGTGCTGAAAGTCTTCTTGTTGTGCTCCAACCCTGACAGGTTCTTCAGTCAGCTCATGGTTCATCGGTAATCACCAAGCTCATAAATCCATGATACGTGTTACTCAGCAACTTAGTCATTCACTGCTTGTCTCACAAATGTATTTTAGTTGTCTTTCTGTATGTAGCCTCTGCTAGGGTCTACAAAGACAGTAATGAACAAAACAGAGGTTATTTCCATACTCATGGACTCTGGAGCCTTGGATGAAAGAGAAATATTAAAATAATTGCACAGTTATTAGTTGTGTTATATGCTCAGGGTAACCTAAGAGTGTAAATGTCTTCAGGATCCAAGACTTCTGGATAAGTTGGCACACTAGAAGCTGCCTCCATGTGACCTACTGAAGGAAAAGAGTCAGTCAGGAAAAAACTAAAAAGAAGAGCTCCAAAAATGTACAAAAGTAATGATGGGATTCTAGAAACATGGTGGAGAAGATAGGTAATGCACAGAAAAGAAGCCAAGTCAAAGGTGCGCTGAGCCTGAGATCAGTAGGTAGAGCACTCTGTAGTCATCTCTCCGCTGTTCAGAGCTAGACAGCCTGGAAACTCTCAGGGGTCAATGGCCTGTGTGGTGGTTTGAATGAAAACAGCACTCACTCGTTGGCTCATGTATTTAAATACTTGGTCCCCAACTGGTGTTTTGGTAAGGATTAGAGGGGTGTGGCCTTCTTGGAGGAAGTATGTCACCGGGAGTGGACATTGAAGTTTCTAAATCCAGACTATTCCCAGTTAGTTCTTTCTCTCTTCCTTGTGCTTGTGGATCAAGACGTAAGCTTTCAGCTACTGCCGTGCCTGACTATCATGTCCTCTACATGATGGTCATATACACTAACTCTCTAAAACTGCAACTCCCAAATAAATTCTTTCTTCTATACGTTTGCCTTGGTCATGGTGTTTTGTCACAAACAACAGAAAAGCAACTAAGACAGCCTATCTGACAGATGCCAGAAGATGACTTAATACACAGATGGTCTTGAGCATGTCAAGACATGTTTTCTGCATCTACAGCTTGCAGTGCTGTGGTTGCTTCCCATACTCACAACAGAATCAGGAAGCACTCCAGCTGGAACAGTGCTAATCTCAGGGGTGCATGAGTTAAGTACTCTCAGGAGGACTGAGAAAATCTGTCTTGCCCGCAAACTGCAAAGCTGCATCTGGTGAACAGAGGATAAAGACAAGTACAATTAATTGAATCCAGGTCCCAGAAAGCAGCATGGAGACAAAAAGGAACTGCACAGATAAGAAAGTCATCAGTATGTGTGGGGCATGGGTGTTGGGGAAGAGGAGGGAGGGAGAGAATGCTCAAGTTCTGCCAGAGTTCCTGTGCTCTGGGCAGGCAGACGCGGGAGGACAGCCGGACGCTTTCCACTTGGACCCGGGTGGGCATCTGGCTGTGTGAAGCCACTGACCCCACACGGTGGAGGGGTGGACAAGGAGCAGCCCCCGCCGGTACCAGGTTCTCAATCTCTGGCATCCCACACTGGATACAGCAGAGGAGCTGAGAACAGAATAGGGGCCCCGGAAGAGGACAGAGGGAGAGAGGTTCCCACGCAGGTGAGAGTCCTTAGTCCGGTCTGTGGCTGGAGCACAGGAAGGCCTTCTGACAGGAGGTTAGACATGGCTTGTTAGGAGAAAGCCTGTCCCATCATCCAAGCACAGCAGGCCTTGATGAACAGAGACAGTATATGGCTTTAGAGCGTTGTTGTAGAAAGGCAGGGGGAAAGAGAAAAGGTAGAAAGAGAGAGAGAGACCAGCCATGGCCAAGAGGAAAGAAGGGGAAAAGGAGAGAGAGAAGAAAGGCTAGAGAATAAGAAAGCTTAAAGAGAAAGAGAGAGAGATCTTAGAGAGTAAGAGGTTAGAGAGTAAGGGGAGTAAGAGAGCAAGAAGGGGCCAAGCAGCCCCTCTCATAGTGAACTTGATATCTTGTTGTTGCTAGGTAACTGGGAGAGTCTAGCCTGAAGGTCAGAAGCTTGGGACATTGTCTACATGACTGTTAGCTGCATGCTTCTCTTGTGGGGGCTGTGAAGGCGATAACTTCGACAGGAGCCAGGAGTCCAGGAGACATGAGGGAACGCCTTCTGTCCCATGTAGGTGAAAATTATCACCACTGGGTTCACCGGGGTTCCACCTCTCAACTCGACTGAAGACCAAGCTGTCTGTGCATAGCCCCACAAGTATGGATAAAATAGTAAGTAACAGATAGAAATTTTCAGCAAGGAAATTGAAATTTTGAGGGAAAAAAATAAAATAAAATGTTGGAAATGAAAAATTCAACAAAAACCCAATGCAAAGTTTTACCAGTCAGCTCATCCAAGCAGACAGCTATCAGGGAGGGAGGGCAAGCTTGAGGACACCAATAAGAAAATAAATGAGCATGACCACACCATCTCAGCACTCTGGGATATGATAAAGACAGAAAATCTAAAACTCCATGGGGCCAGTCTCTGGTGTGTGTGTGTGTGTGTGTGTGTGTGTGTGTGTGTGTGTGTGTGTGTGCATATCGCACACACACACACACACACACACACACACACATACACACACTCCTAAAGAAGAAAAAAGATCCAAGATTTCCTGGAAATAACATTCAGCACAATCCTTAACTGTTTAATCTTTGACTTGAAAGAAAAAAAAGAGATAGAGGAGGACAGAAAGAAATAGGGCAGGGTATACAGGAGTGTAAGTACCATGATGCTGACTATTCTGTCTAACTGAACATGAAAAGTAAGAGCTTCACATGTAGTTGGAAGAAATGGATTTCCAACCCAGCTTTACCACTGTTGTCATGTGACAATGGACAATATATGTAATCTTTCTTATCCCCTTCTATAAAGGGTCTATTTGAGGTTTTGATCTTAGCCGTTCTGATGGGTGTAAGATGGAATCTCAGGGTTGTTTTGAAATGCCTTTCCCTGATGACTATGTACAATGAACATTTCTTTAAGTGCTTCTTGCCCATTCAAGATTCTTCTGTTAAGAATTCTCAGTTTAGCTCTGTACCCCATTTTTTTAATTTGGTTACTTTGGTCTACTTACATAAAGAGTAAGGATCATAAGTTTGGAACTTTGAAAAATTCCATCATCTACTATAGTTAGTGGCATGAAAAAGATGTTCACAAACTCATGGTAAATTAAATCACAAATTTCTGCTAAGTTTTGAATGAGTATATGGAACAAGCATTAAATTTTCCTAGTTCTTAATAGCTAAAGAGTATTCCATTGTGTAAAGGAACCATATTTTTTGCTTCCATTCTTCTGCTGAGGGGCATCTGGGATGCTTCCAATAGCATGAATAAAGCTGCTATGAACATAGTGGAGCAGAAGAGGGGTCAGAAAAATTGAAAGATCCTGATGTGGTTGATAACTTTAAGGAAAGAGTTTTCCAGGCACAACAGGGCAGATACATATATGAACTCACAGCAACTGTGACAGCATGCACAAGATCTGCACAAGCTCAAGCCAGACAAAATCCCATAATCGAAGGGGAGGAATGAGAATGAAATCCTACCAGTAGCTAAGGAGCTTCATAGGTTGATAACTTCTGGGAGAGAATGCATCAGTTTCCTTTAATGATGTGACCACTGGTAGGTTGACCACATTCCAGGGCAACACAAATGAACTCTGAATTTAAAACAAAAGAAGTTAAAAACCCAAAGCTGGGTGGGTAAGGAGGTGAAGGTTGACCTGGGAAGAGCTAGAGACATGGATATTATCAAAATTCATTGTATGAAATTTTATTGGTTACTTTCACATTGTTGTGACCATGACTAGGGCAACTTATAGAAGAACGAGTTTATTTAGGCTTATGGCCCCAAAGGGATAGAGTCCGTGATGACAGAGCAGTGGTGGCAGATAGCAAATGATGAGAGCAGTAGCTAAAACTCACACTCAAACCAAAAACAGGATGCAGAGAACTAATTGAAATGACATGAGTCTTTTGAAACTTCAAAGCCTACCACCACTTACATATGGCCTCCATCAAGGTCACACATCCTAATCTTCCCTAAAGAGTCACCAACGTGGGACCAATAATTTCAAAGCCCAAGACCTATGGGAAATTTCACTCAAACCACCAAAGGAATTCTCAAAAAGGTAATAAAAATATTATTTTGTTATAAAAAAGGTTTTTGTTCTTGGGTGTTGGAGAAATGCCTTAGTATTTAAGAACACTTGCTGCTCTTTTTGTGGACCCAAGTTCAGTTCACAGTACCTGTTTCAGGTACCTCACAATTGCCTGTGACTTAGCTCCAGGGGATCTAACACCTTCTTCTGTCCTCCACAGAGACCCACACACATGTAACATACACATAGAGAGCCACACATACACACAAATTGGATTTTGTTTCTAATTCTTGTAATAAGACAGATTGGTTCTAGTTCTTGCTTTATCAAGTTCTAGACATTAATGAAAAACATTATCCATCTGGGAGTCAACTCATTTCCAACCCCAAGCCCATACCTCCTTTCTTCATGGGAGAAAATAAATTAAATCAGAAAAGGAGGGTAAGTAACAAGATGGCTCAGAACTAAGAACGCTTGTTGCTCTTCCAGAAGTTCTGGGTAAGTGTTCCTGCACCCAAATGCAGGGCTAACAACTGTCTGTAGTTCTCGTCCCAGGGGATCTAATCCAATGCCCCCTGCAGGCCTCTGAAGGCAAAAGGTACACACACATACATGTACACACACGTACATGCAAGCAAAACACCCTTACACATAAAATAAAAATAAATAATTCAACAAGAAAATATTTTAAGGACATAGTACAAAAATAGTTTGAAAATTGGAGAAATTTAGAGAAAATAAAACCATTCCTAAAGGAATTCTAAGGATAATTTCGCATCTCTGTATAGCCAGAACCTTCGCATTTCTAAGCTGTTCTGAATTCTAAATGTTCGGAGACTATGAAGTGGGGGAGAAGGGAAGGTGTATGAGGATGTATGTCATTTCAGAGTCATTTTTTAGAAGTCAGTCAATGATACAAATGAAGATAATGCAGGGTCAGAGCTGAAAAGTAGCTCTGGGATAGGGTCGGCCCTGATGCTTTGAAATAGGAAGACAGATGTGGTCAAACGATGTTCCCATGTTAAAATGTAGACTGAACAACACACAGAAATGGCAATGCTCAGAAACACCATCACCTGTCCACCAGCCACCAGAAGTGGGCACTCAGAGGATCCCATCTCAAAGGCAAGAACAGAGAAGCTCCCAGTTTTATGAGGAAGCTGTATCTTCCTTAATCACCTCACTGAAAGCATTAATATTTCAGATTTTTATAAAAGATTCAGAATGGCTTTTTGAGTGACTACTTCTTTCTCAAGGATTTCAGAAAGAGACAAAGCCTTTCACCTCTAGCTGGCTGGGCTCAATCAGTAGTCGTGCCATTTAAAAAGCAAGTGTTGACCTCAGTGGAATGAAAGGTTATGGGATATAATGCAACAGCAACAGAGTTCAACAGCTCAGGGTAAGATGTGGAGCAGTGCTGCAAGTAAAATAGCTCGAAGGTATAGAAAGAGTTAAATTCTTCTGGATGAGTATTTATTTTTAAAACAGATACAAGCAGGAAGCTTGACCGGCCATAATTACAAAGCAGATAAACAGAGAGGGCCATTTGACACACCCAGGGCTCCTTGACTTCCTGCCCAAGCACCAGATATGCCTGTACTTTGTAAATGTTTACTACATGAGAACCGTGTGCCCACATATGTGTGCCCACATTTGCTCATATACGTATATGCACACCGAAGAACCATTCGTTGTTTGTATGCCTGTGTCCCCATATCCTTTAAGACTCTCTCCTGTAGTAACAAACTCTTCTGAACCATAAGGGTGACCTTTTGTCTATTATACTATCATGAAGGACGATCTGAAAAAGAAGACTGGATGCCCATCTTGATCCACTCATTGTTGGCTCAGAAGGGGTCTCCATGTGCACGATGCAGCTGTGTATCCAAAGATGATGGGGCTTATCTCAATAAACAAGCACCATGAGCAAAAAAAAAAAAAAAAAAAAAAAATCAGGAACTGTGGCTGATGGGAAGGCATGGATCCAGCACTCATTCAGATCACCTCATCCCCTGCACCTATGTTACTCCGAAACAAAGGATTAAAATGTCATTTCAAAGTGCTGCAGTCTTTTAATAGACCATTAATGACTTGAGCTTTAAAGAGTAATGACTTACATAATCCACAAATATTATGCTTGTATGACCTTTTCTACATCAAGATGTATGAGATATAGAAAAACAACACAGATAGCAAAGAAAAAGAGAAAGATGATTGATTGATTGATTAATTGATTAATTGAGAGATAGATGATTGATTGATAGGTAGATAGATGATAGAGAGATAGATAGATAGATAGATAGATAGATAGATAGATAGATAGATAGATAGATAGATGATAGATAGATAGATGATTGATAGATGATAGCTGATAGAATAGATGAGAGATGAGAGATTGATAGAGAATAGATAGATGATGATGAGAAAGACAAATTTGTAATCATTCATCCATTCATAGACATATAATATTCATTTGTGCCTAGATGTATACATATATAAACATGTTTCTATATATGCTGTCATTTTTTCTAGAAATAACTCCTTTTTCACTCTAAGATCATTCCACTTTAGAAAATAATTCCCTAGGAGGACTGGGAAGAGCGGAGGGATGGGAAACTTGGTAAGAATGTAATGTATGAGAGAAAAATAAAAATAAAAAATAATTCCCTTAGTAATATTTGTAACATTTTCCTAAATTTTCTCCTATTGAAATTATATAATATGTAAAAAGATACTCTCCTTCAAATATTTAATCTAACTGTTATCCCTGACATTTTGCAAACATAACCCAGAAATATAAAGATAATACATTACTGCCAAGGCACTCTTCAGAGAACAAGAATGAATCCTGAAGTGCCTAAGTAAGCAATGCCAAATAATATCTAATGTGGGAAAAAACATTGTAAAGCTCACGAATTATTCTTCTATTTTTACCACAGACCCAGATGTCAACCCTCTACCAACTATTTCCTTCCTCCTAGCCTGCCTGTTTGAACCCCTTCTAACTCGACTTTGTTCTTTCAGTAGCAAACATGCTGTTGTGGATTGAATCTGAAATATCTTCCATTGCTCCAGGTTGTTCCCCAGAAGGTGGCAGTATTGGGGGAGGTACTCACTCACATGAAATAGAGTCCTCACTGGCAGAAGAGGTCACCAGGGCTGGTATTATAGAAAGTGTAGCCCAGGCCATAGCTCTGGTTCCCTCTCTATGTAAGGAAAACCTACAATGTTCTGGTCACTATTATTCCTTCCATGTCTTGCCCACCTTGATGGACTGAGATACTCTAAACCATGAGCCTAAATAAATCCCTCCTCCTTTCTGTCATTTATCTCTAGGGTTTATAACCAGAATATATGAAACAACACATGGAAATGTTATTTATGAATGAAACTTTTCTCCTCAACCTCAAAGCCATTTGAAAGGGGTTAGGTCACCTGTTTTGCTTTTTATCGGGTCATGCCTCTAGTCCCAACCTAACAAGCCAAAGGTGCTTTAGAATAAAAGAAATTACCTACCTAGTCTGGGAACTCTGCAATTCCAGAACACCCCCGAGAATACCCTTGTCCAAGTGATGGCTCTATGCCTACAAATGTTGTGACTTGTTGTGCAGCCTCAAATAGTAGCCAGTGGATTTCTCTCGGCTTCCTCTCTGTTTGCCAAGACATAAGGGTTCCATAATCCTGAGAGCTCAGCCAACTCTCAGACACTGCTCTTAAATGTGACCACTCCTACCCACAATTCCACCTTGCATCTGCCATGTCAGTTCCCCTCTCCAAAAATTCATTGGTCACTATTGACTGTTACTAGACGGAACTTAATATTTCAGACTTCCAGAAACATTAACACCCCTGGTCTGGTCAACCTGGCTTATCACGACTTGAAACACTGTAAGTAAATGCCTCACATTGCAATCCCAGACAGCTACCCGCATTCCTAACGTTTCCTAAATCTGTAGCCTGCAGCAACACTTTTCTGGTGCTAGACTATCCACTTGAACAACCCTTGACTGGTTTTTTTTTCTTGTGTTTTGTTTTGTTTTGTTGTGTTCTGTTTGTGATGTAGGGAATATGTACTCTTGATAATTACAAATAAGTATTTTAAAGTAATTGATTAAATTTAAAATTAAACAAAAAATGATTGACTTTAAATAGAACTAATTTGCTTCAAACGATGGTTTTCCTTTTTATTTTTAATTGATAGATAAATATAAATATTTCTGGAGTGCTATGTGATATTTGTGATGTGTGTATTGCACAATGTTCAAGTCCAGATGTAAATATGACTATTTCTTCAAGTTTTAGCCAATTCCTTGTGATTAAAACATTTAACTCTGAGTTTAGCCAGGCAGTGGTGGCGCACGTCTTTAATCCCAGCACTTGGGAGACAGAAGCAGGCAGATTTCTGAGTTCGAGGCCAGCCTGGTCTACAGAGTGAGTTCCAGGACAGTCAGGGCTACACAGAGAAACCCTGTCTCAAAAAAAAAAAAAAAAAAAAAGGCATTTTAATGTTTCCGTGGGCAAAAGTACTTGATGCTCCAGAATTCAGTTCCCAAAACACATGTTAAGCAACTCACACTGCCTGTAACTCGGTCCATGGGATCCAATGTACTTTTATGGCCTCCACTGGAACACACACAGAGACAGAGACAGAGAGAGAAATACAAATAGATAGACAGAAAGACAGACAGACAGACAGAGAGAAATAATTTTTTAAAATAGAGCACTCAAATTATTCTCTCCTAATGTTTTTTCAAATATACAGCACATTACCATAATCAACAATCACTCTTCCATATAAAAGAACATTAAAATGTATTTATCCTATCTGACTAATTTAGTCACATTTGCTAACCTTTTAATATCATTTTCTCTCCTCATTCTTCTTCCAACACTTTAGGAACCACTTCCCTTTTCTCAGCTTCAGAGATAACTTTGATATTCCACACATGTGTAAGATCACACAGTAATTGTTCTTCTATGTCTAAGTTATATAATTCAACACACTGGCTTCCAATATCAGACTAACACCAGCAACAAAGAGGCCACATCATTCCAGGAAAAATAGAATATTTAGAGCAGACCTGTAAGGACTAACACTTGGTATTCTATTGTTGTTATTGTTTGTATGTGTGTGTGTGTGTGTGTGTGTGTGTGTCTGTCTGTCTGTCTGTCTGTCTGTCTGTCTATCTGTCTATATTTTATGTGTATGTCCCTGTCTGTCTGTCTATTGTCTGTCCGGTGAGTCCCTGGGATCCCTAACTCTATGACTACAGGTACACACTGCCACACTCAGCTATTTACATGGGTGCTAGAGATCCAAACTCAATTTTTCATGCTTGCATGGCGCACACTATAACCACAGAGCAGATCACAGCTTCTATTTCTATACCCTTTGGCGACGGTGTATCCTCCAGTTGCTGGAGATGACTCTGCTCATTCTGCTGCGGAAATGAACCCTTCAACCAAGACAACCCTGCACTTCATAAGCCTCTGAGCCCGCTCTCCACTTACCCAGACTTCTCAGGAGACATCTGTGTGCAGCCCCATTTGCTGATTAGCATTCCAAGCAGCTGCTGGATCTCTCAACCTGAGCCTGATTCCTCCAAGGCAATAAAACTCTGAGTGGTGTCGTACCTGCTAGCCTTCCCCAGACCACCAATTCAGCCAGCCCCCATCTGGCCCATGCTGATACCAATTTTCTCTTGACATTCTCTCTCTCTCTCTCTCTCTCTCTCTCTCTCTCTCTCTCTCTCTCTCTGTGTGTGTGTGTGTGTGTGTGTGTGTGTGTGTCATCTCTGGCTTTGGCTGGGTCATAATTAATAGGTATCTGAATTTGAAGACTTACATACAAGTTTTGTATATCATTGGGGCTGGAGAGACTAGCAGAGAATCAAAGCATTTGTTTTGTAAAACCTCACTCACTGTAAAGGAAAGTTCTATTTATTATAAAAAATACTAAGCAGAAAACATTATATTGTTTCGAATAACATTTAATATTTTCATAGAACATTTTTTCATATAAGCAAACCTCATTTTCTGGCATGAATACGAAGCTTAAAATGTTCAAATGACTTGTGAAACATAAATATTTGCATCTATTAATTTTAAATATAACCCACAAATTGTGCCCAATTTTACAAATAATTTCAAGGAAAACTTAGCATGATTGCATTCACCAGTAATCCCACCACTTAGGAGGGAGAGGCAGAAAGTCAGTAGTTCAAAATCACTCTCAGCCACATAACAAGTTCAAGTTCAGCTTACGATACATGAGTCACTGTCTCTCTAAAATAACAGTAACAAAGGCAATCATTTGAATTGACATATAGAATCAAGGTATGTAAAACAAAATACATAAAATATATGTGACCATTTTGATCAATAAAAATTTGAGGGAGAACCTTGTCATGAATCTGTAATTTATGTGTTTTCCTTAAATGAGTATTAATCTTAGCTTTGAGTTTTACAGCACATAATTATATCAAAATTAGTATAGGTTATACCAATTTTACTATCCAAAGAAAAGGAAAGAGAAGGAGAAGGAATGAGGGAAGAACCCACCCTTGCAATAGCTGTGTCCCTGGGAGTGCTGACTCCTCATCCTCATCCAGGAAGCACTTATTCCATGTCCTAATCTGCTTTCTGTTGCTGTGATAAACACCATAACCAAAAGCAAGTTGAGAGGAGAGTGCTTATTTCATCTTATAGATTACAGTCAATTTTCAAGGAAATCCAAGGCAGAAACTCAAGGCAAGAGCCTGGAGAAAGGAACTGAAGCAGAGACTATGAAGAAATGATGTTCATTGGCTGGCCCCCCATGATGAGCTCAGCTAGTTTTCTTACATAGCCCAGGCCCACCTGCATAGGAATGACACCGCCCACAGTGGGCTGAGCCAAAATATTAATCAACGATCAGAAAAACACTGCATAGATATACCCACAGGCCAGGCAAATGGAGGCAATTCTTCAATTAAGACTTCTTCTCCCTGTGTGTTAAGTTGAGAACCAAGATTAGCCATGGAAACCCTGTAATGACCAAGATGTTTCTCAACCTCAATTCAAAACTCTGAAGTGCAAGTCATGATCTGTGAGATTCAATCCAATCCATACCTAGATGAGACAGAATTTCTTGTTTGCTAATTATATTTCTATGCTGCCAATGAAGTGTCCCCAGTAGGTATGGGAATGTTTAAACACTTAGTCCCCAGCTGGTAGTGCTACCTAAATACTTATAGAACCCTTGGAAGACACAGTGTCAGAAGGGGAAGTGGTCTCGTGGGAGTAGGTGTTGAGATTTTTATAGGCCACTCCACATCTTGGTCTTTTTGTGCTTCCTGTGATCAGAATCCTCACACTCCTGCCCCTATGTCTTCCCTGCCATAAAGGACAGTGTCACCTCCAACTGTGAGTCACAGTAAATCCTACTTCCTTAAGTTGACACTTGCCAGGTATGGGGCACAGATATAAGAGAACTCAGCATCTCCCAAAGACACCATTCCTCTTCAGAGCCACTGGAGGAACTCAGAAACACTCCCTTATACTTATGGCCCTGCAGTAAACTAGACCCTGAGGATGCTCACACCTGCATCTTGTCTCCCCACCCTCATAACATTTGATTTCAGTTTATACTCACACCTCTGTGTGTGTGTGTGTGTGTGTGTGTGTGTGTGTGTGTGTGTGTGTTGTGTGTGTGTGTGTGTGTGTGTTCAGAAGGCAACTTGTGGAAGTCAGTTCTCTCCTCCACCTTTCTGCCCTCTGGGTCCTGGGGGGTTGAACTCAGGTCATCAGGCTTGGCAGCAAGTGTCTTTACTCACTGAGCATCTCAGCAGCCCATCCAAGCACTTTCTGAATGCTCCAATGAGCATCCATCCTTTGGCCCATACATAAAAAACATTCTGTGGTCCAATAAGCCTAAGAAACTGAAAACTAAGAACCATCATTAGCTTTGGTTTTAAAAAAAACAAAAACAAAAAAAAACAAAACAAAAAAAAAAACTCAGCATTCTGCCTACAGTTGATTACAGCATTTCCTGATTCCTAGAACCCTAGAACCCTCCCCATGACAATCCCAGCATCCACTGGGAGAACACAGTGGGACAAATGTTTGCCACTTCACATTTCTTCTGACCTATCCTAACACAACCATTCCTTTGAGGTATAGCTAACTTTACATTTTCATCTGCTTAATAGACTTCCAAACATCTGAAGAAACCTCGACAGTTCCTGTAGAACTTCCCAGGGCTGACTTTGTATAAACTAATTGTTCTTTCCTAAAGGAAGACGGACAAAAAAAAAAAAATTAAGAAGAGAAATACTGACTGGCAACCTCAGAAGCTTTGAAGACGCTGAAGATCTTTAATTCCTTGGCACTTTCTGACCCAGCCAGCGAGATTCTGGTATGATGTCAAGGCAGAGTGACATCAGTGTCACCAGCAACCCACAGATGAGAATAGAGAATGTGGGAATAGGCCGCTGTCACTCTGCAGATTGGCTCATTCCTCTGGAAGAGCCAGTTTTAGAAGACGCACCAGTGACCTTCCCTTCTCTGAAGCCTCAGAGAAAAGGGGCCTGTGCCTGTCCCGCCCTGGTGCCTGTTTCTAAGGTTCTTTAAAGGAAAAGGAATGTTCCAGAGGGTGAACTGGTCAACCCTAAAAGCTTTTTTCTCAGTATTGATAAGGAGCTCTGACACTCTTAGAGGAAGGAAAGTGCTTTTCTCAAGCAAACAGAAAGACAATCTGAGGGAGGAATTGCTGCCCAGATTCTCTTCAGTTGTAGAACTGTGCCCTAGGGATGCTGATGAAAGGAGTTTTTCTCACACCTTGCTGCTTTTCCCAGCAGATGCTGAGCAAAAGAAAATAACGGGAGCTTTATAAATAAGTCTGTTTGGAAGGAATCTAACTCAGAATTCAGGTTGGTTGCACTCCGTAGACCTGTAAGAGTCTGCACAAAGCTCTCTCTGGGTTTGTTCTAAGGATGGCATTTCCAAACACTTCCTTCAGGGTGTGTGAGAGTCAAACTTCAGAGATAATTATGCATCTGAAGAAAGGACCCGTCCCATTCAAGACTAAGAAGAATTCTAGGTGTGTGGTGGAGGAACACCAACATACAGCCAGACTTCTTTCAGCCTTTACTCTGAAGCAAACCAAACAAAATTAAATATTTAAGGAATTCTCAGGCTGAATCCAACCAACGCAAGCAGAAAAAAAAAATGCTAAGATGGCTTTTAAACGTAATCCTTAACCCTAGGTCACTCACCCAGGGACACTGCTAATGGAATATGACAAGTGACAAAAGCAGAGACTGAAGTGACTCCAAGCTCCTTAAAGCTGCAGTGGTGTCAAATATATTTCAGCCTGTATTAGATGCTGTAGCTGCATGAACATGGAGGAAAGCAGCAAGCGGGAGAAGAGAAAGCAATGAGTGAGATTCACCCTACAAATTGTCACGCGAAGAAGCTAAATAGTTTCACGTGTTACATTTTTCTAAGTAAATGGGAAAAGAACAAAGCAAGCAAAATGTAAACACAAAAGCTGCGATACCCCACCCCACCCCCAGAGAATCCCATCAGGGAGACCAACCTTGGATGTCAGTGGCCCATTTTATAAAATCCTCTGCATGGAATACCCTCTCCCAAAGATCTCCTGGCTGGCACCCCACACAAAGCAATCCCACAGCAGTGGGACCATCATCATCACTGTCCTACACTGAGACTGAGCACAGAGTCCTTCCCACCTAGCCCGCATCCCCAGCTTTACCCTCATCTACCTACATCCCACCCTGCTACTCATCCACAGCTCCCTGCCTGGACCACTTCCTAGATAACTCATCTACCCACATCCCACCCTGCTACTCATCCACAGCTCCCTGCCTGGACCACTTCCTAGATAACATCTCATATCCAAGCCTCTATGCCCTCGTGTTGTCCTCTCTCTCCTTGCAGATCACCCTCCTCTCAACCCATCCTCTGGGGAACTAGTCATAGATCAAAACTCTTTTGAGCTACAAACACTCCCATGGAGGTGTTCATGGTTCTGCTGGCCTATTTTGTTTCCTTCCTTCTTAATAGTAAATAATAATAAACTAGAATTACTGAGTACTTGCTGCTGAACAGGTACTTTCCTTCATTTAATTTACCCCTCACGACCCACCAGGCCAGTGTTATTGTTATTATGCCCCGTTTTGCAAAGGAGAAAACTGAGGCAGCATGGCTGAGTGCGGTGCACCCATCATATCAAAGGCGAGTGGCAAATGTGAGACGGAAACTTTCCAATGTCAGGTGCCCTGGCCCTGTGTTGTCACTCATGCTGAGGACGACAATCACAAGGCCTTGCCTGTGTCTGCTCAAAACACAACCAGAGAAACCTACTGAGAGCTTCCTGGGATCGAGCTGGGAGGGACTTCAGGATTGCCCCAGCCAAGAGGTTCACTGAAGCAAGAGTCAACTGAAGGAAAAATCGCATCAGACATTATGAGGTCTTCTCAAAATCAGGGAAATAATGAGACTCGTGAACTAAAGAGGAGATGGGCCAAGCAAACCAATGAGGTGAGACTTCACCAATGTCCCCATATCAAAAGACAGGTACAGATGTCAGGACCTGCGTCAGAAGGAAAGGATAGGAGAACCCAGGAAGAGGCTATTAAGGCAGAAACACCTCCTCCTCAGCCTGTGTCCTGGTCAATGAGTTTATGAAAGCTTTTATTCTTTGAAGGATTATTTAAATATCTGCTGATGCCTGTTCCTGAAAACCGGAGTCTCCCTTCCTGGTCAGTAAGGTCAAGTCCATGAGGGGGTCCTAGCTGAGACAGACATATTTCCAGCCAAGTAGCACAAGCCAAAAATAATGAGCTTCAGCTAAGGTCTTCCATTTGTTTGAAAGTGTGGGCTATTATATATCTGCCACTTGTCATTTGCTTGGAATTTGTTTCCTGTTCGGGCAGAATTCACTGCAATCCACTGGTTCTGTTCCTGCTGGCTCAGTTGCATTTTCTGCACATACATGTGACAGGCAAGTTTTCAGACCCCTGCTCAAGTTCTCTGTCAACTTTGTTGACTGGAAGCAATACCCTCTGCTCTTCACATTTTTTGTGCCAACTCAAAGGTATTTGAATTCATGTTACCTTCCTTGACTGGTGATTATATATGTTTCCCAGGGTAGCTACCACCAACATGAGCAGAATCTCAGTTTTTCTTGAGAAACTGTTATGGGCCTTTATACATATTAGCTTATTTAACACCATATGACAGATGTATTCTTGGAACTAGAAAATGGCTTCGTGGCTGAACTGTTTGCCTTGCAAGCATGAGAATCTAAGTTTGATCCTTAGAAACCTTGTGGAAATAAACAAAAAGCAGGCCCAGAGATGGGAGGCTGGGATCCCTGGAGCTTGCTGGCCAAACAGATTAGCCTACTTGGGGAGGTCCTGGCCGGTGAGAGACCCTGTCTCAAAATAAAAGGCGGTTGATTAAGGAAGACACTTTCTGGCATCCACACACAAGCACAGGAACACACATACACACTTGCATACACACATATGCAAAACACACATACAGACACATGAGTAACAATGGAAACAAACAGACAAAAGGGAGCAGAGATGTAACTCAGTTACCAGTTGCATGTCAGACCCTTGGTTTTAACCCCAGTACCTGTGGTAAAAGGTAAATCAATTGTACCCTGGTCCTCTTTATAATTAAAAAACTGAAAACTGAAGCACAGAGTTGTTCCCAAATTATCAAGTTCACACCGTTAAGAAGCAGAACTATGGGTTGTTGCCAAACCTGACCAGACTAGAGCCCACTGAACTCCTTGTGTGCCAACCTGAGAGTCCCAGCCTCCGTGTGGTTAAGGTGGATCATGTGGTCACATCGCTGTAAGCAGAGCAGATTATAAACCCAAGACAATTGTGTGTGTGTGTGTGTATGTGTGTGTGTGTGTGTGTCTATATGTGTCCTGAGCTGAGGAAACTTAAGAGTGGTACCTAGAATCCATGAGTTAAGATGACAAAGTCTCAAAATAGAGAAGCTGGATCCAAGAGTGACTGTATGACAAGTTTTTGTTTTTTTAAGCCTCTTACACTGTGAAGGAGACATTTTGCCAAAAAAGGAATATAATAAAAAGCAGAGTTGAAATAAGGCTGACTCTCCAGACCAAAAGATAATTGCTTAGACCTGAAAAAAATTAGAAGAAGAAAGTAAACAAGAGATGGTTATAAAATGTCTACTGGGACAGTGCTGACGTTGAGGGTGCCCCACTGGATGATGGACGTTATAAGTCCATGTCCCTTAATCACTCCATAAAGTGTTTTCTGAATGCTTGGCAGGCTGTCCATGGTCCAGAGTCCTCCTGACCCCACCCTACAGGAGCATGGCAGTGGCGTTAACTCATACATGTTTTTGATTTGTAGCTGAATGGCTCTGATTTCTTCTTCAATTGCCACACAACACACACCCATGTATGTAATAAGGATGTCAGTCTCACTGGATCCATGCAGAAGCAGGAGGATGGAGAGGCTAAAGTCAGCTTGGGATACATGGGGACACCGCCTCAAATAAACAACTACATGAGTGCAGTGTGAATTGGCTATTTCTAGGATTAAATCCAGGTCATGGGTCATTTCTTCTCTAATGCCTGTCTTCAAGAAAATAGGGCATCATGGTAATATATTCACTGCGGAAATTACAATAGCAGAGGTAGTTGTGAACAGCTCAGTGAAAGTAGGACTGGTCACTTCTGTTTGGCACAGGATAAGACTCTGAGTTCATCCTTCAGTGAATAACCAGGAAGAAATTCCACCTTGTCTTTGTTCTGGTTAGCTCTGTCAACCTGAGAAAAGCTAGAGCTGTTTGGGAAGAGGGACCTCACTTCAGAAAATGCCCAACCACATTCACCTCTGAGCAAGCCTATAGGGCATTTTCTTGACTAGTGATTAATGTGGGAGGGTTCAGCCCATTGTGGGTAGTGATAGCCCCCAACCCCTGGGACAGATGGTTCTGTGCTGTATAAAAGAGTGGCATGTGTAGAACCTGGGAAGCAAAGGAGTAAAGACATTGTTCCTTTGCTTCTGCTTCAGTTCCTGCCTCCAGGGTCCAGCCTTGAGTCTCTGCTCTGACTTCCCCCAGAGATGGAGTGGCCCTGAGAGTTTTAAATGGAAATAACTCCTTTCCTCCCCAAGTTGCTTTTGGTCTTGGTGCTTTATAACCATAATAGAAATCCTAACTAAGACACTGTCTTAAGCCCAAAAACATTTAAAATTCTTGACTTCCCCCTCCACACACACACACCCTTATTGATCAATAAGCAGTAAATCTAAAAGATTAATCTGGGAGATGTTTTCCTGGAAGATATCAGAGAAGCCTGGAGTTCATACTGGGGTCACACCAAGGGCACAGGGAGCCTACACTTCACAACGATGGGAAAGCCCGCATTATTAAAAATAAATGCGGTAGATTAAACACAAAGCCATCATAAGCCATATGTGCCCACTGATGCTTGAACTAGCCAAGGTTCTCCAGACACAGAAGTGACAGAGTGTGTATAGACATATGAGGAAGGCTTTGTGTAAAGTCTCACATAATGATAGTCTCAAATTAAGGAACATCTACAACTTTAAGCTGCAGGCCCAGGAAAGCTGGTTGTGTAACTCCATTTCAGTGGAAATCCAGACCAAAGGCCCAATAATTAGGAGGATGGATGTCAAGAGCCAGAGAAGATGGGTGTCATGGCTCACATAAGAGAAAGTCCAACTGTCACCAGCTTTTTTGTTTATGCACATCATCTATGGATGAAATTATGTCACCAACTCTGATAAGAGAAATATTTATTCCAGCTGCCAATCAAACACTGTCTCTGCTGGAAACACATTCTCAGACATATTCAAAACAACCCTGCCCGTAATCCGGGTATCTTAACCCAGGACAAGAATTGAGCAGGGTCGGGAATCCTTATTGGTCCTCAGAGGATGGTGAAAAACTCACTCAATGAGGTATGTTGGTACACACCTACAATTCCAACACTCAACTCAAATGGGAGCAGAAGGATCAGAAATTCAAGATCATTCAGCTAGCAGGGGGTTCAAAGGCATCCTGGACTCTATCAAAAGTAGAGTAGGAACCAATGTCTTATTCTGAAAACTTGTATATGAATAGGGAGGTTGTAAAAAATGACCCTGCCTTATACACTAACTGTTAAAAGTCCTCTTAGTAATAAAGGGATGTTTCTCTGGTGGGAAGGAGGGAAATGGGTCTAGAAGGGCAAGAAAGGGAAGGATACATGGATTTTAAGTTGAATGGAATAGACAGACCACAGCCCAATCTCTAAAGTTGTTTTAGCAAAATAATCTAATCTGAATTGAGTGCTCCCTCGAAACCTAACTACAAATTTTCAGAAAATACAAAGATCAAAGAAACATGCTGAAGTGCAGCAGGAAGCTGCAGCAAGAGGGATGTAGACTCAGGAAATTCTGAAGGAGAACCAGGGACAGTGGCTCTCTCCTATACTCCTAAGAGGGTCATGGGTTCAAGGTCATCTTCAGCTGCACAGCAAAGTCAAAGTGAGTTTGGAGTCTAACAGACCGTGTCTCAACACAAACAAAAATGCTAGAGTATAAAATGTATTGAGAAAACAAAATAGATACAGATGAGGAGATCTGGGAGAGACGAGGGATACATGGTCATGGTGATTATGAGACAGCTGGAAACTTTAACACTGTCGCATGATGCATGGAATTAAGGTACTGTTGGATTATCAGTAAAAATTGGTCTGGTTTCGTGTGTGCGCACTATGCATATGCATACATATTCTAGGCGTATGTCTATTTGGGTACTAGTGCATGTGACTGTTACAGAGATGGATGTTGGATGTCTCCCTTTATAGATCTCTACCTTCTTTCGTTTGAGACGTGTTCACTCAATGAACCTGGAGCTCACAGGCTGGCTACGCTGGCAGGTCATAGGCACGTGCCACTGTGCCAGCTTTTATGTGGGTCCCCAAGCTTGCATAGCAGGCAACTTACTAAGTCATCCCCCTAACGCAAGTGTGGCCTTTTTAAAGGATGGTTAGTCTTTTCACTGAAATGACCTATCTGGAGTTTCCTTCAAACTGATACGGCCTGAGAGTCCAAGAATTAACACAGAACCTGCCATTGGTTGCTGATGGATCAGAGGTTGTTGAAAACTTACATCCACTTTTATATGATTGTTTCCATTTGTTTCTACACTCAAAAGCAAAATGTTTTGTATGGCTAGGAGGATGGCTCAGCAGTTAAGAGCAGAGTATTTAAGTTCAGTTTCCAGCATCCTTATGGGACAGCTCACAACTGCCTGTAACGCCAGCTACAAGGAATCCAACACATCTAGCCACCTCAGGTACACAAGTACACACACACTACACATACACATGCACACACACACATACACACACATGCACACACACATATTCACACACACATATGCACACACACATACACACAAATAAATCAATAATCTCTTTAAAAACCAGTTTGGGACTAGTTACAGCTCAGAGATGTAGCCTTGTGCTGCATACACAAAGCCCTAGATTCAATACCCAGAACTAAAGAGGGGGGGGGGGATTTTCATACAGGACAGGTGAGATGGCTCAGTGAGTCAGGTGCTGCCACCAAGCCTGAGGACCTGAATTACTCAATTCTGGAGGCCAGAATGATGGAAGGAGAGACTCCTGAAAGATATCCTCTGACCTCCAAATATGCAGCATGGCACATGTGTCCTGAGTCAGACACACACACACACACACACACATCACACAAGGATGATTTTTAACAACGTTTCATGCACAAAATAAAAAATACACTAAGAACGATAGGATTGTTTTTCTTGTGGAAGCAGAAAAGGCTGATACAAACCAGCCAGGCAGTCCTAGGCAAGCCACACAAGGACAGGTTGCTCTTAACAAAGGGAAAGGGGTAAGCTAGACTCTCTTGTGTTTTTGTTAAGCTGAATTCCAGCACCAAACCAAACCTCTCTAAATGCAGAACCGGCTGCGTTGTCTTCACTCTCCTGAGGGACAGTCTGGGCTCCAGCATCAGCCAGCTCCTCCGTTGGCCTTCGATGCATCTCCTACTAATGCAGAACCACCTAGAACTGCTTAAATTGGGGCCCATCTGAACCTGTCTCAGTTGAGACCTCCAGTCTTTTAATGGGAATATGTTTGTGTGGGGGCCTTTAACATCCCTCAAATATAATCATAAATTAATACATTTACTTGACATCTTTATCAAATCTACTCAGCTTCACTAGCACGGTGTGATCTGACAAGGTCTAAAAAATGAGTTTTCTGTCCTAGTTAATAGAGAATGCTGGCATACATTAGATGCAAATTGATATTTCCCAAATTACACTTTGATTTTTTTAAATATGTAATACTCACATAAAGCCAGGGAATCCTGTGTGTGAAAAGCAAACACAGCACAGCTGAGTAACCCAGGCTCAGCCCCTCAACTACCACAGCCCCCCCCCCCGCAGCAGGGGGGGCGGGGTGGGAGCATGCTGTTCCACCTGCTTTATGTGGTAGTTTTGTATACAGTTTCATTTCTTAAAGGTTTTCACTAAATTACTTAATTTAAAAAGTCATTTATTTAAAAGGAAATTGGGAATTCCACAGTACCTCAAAGCAATGTTACTATAAATATTTCTGCCCATAGCTGCACAGGAATCCCAGGTAATAAATCAATGCAGAACTAGCGTGCTGAACATTTGCTGAGAATATTCTGCATAGCATGCAATCTTTGTAAACTGTTAAAAGCACACTTCTTACCTTGCTTCACAGCTGGCTCTGTCTCCCCCAGATCACTACTTCTCTCTCTCTCTCTCTCTCTCTCTCTCTCTCTCTCTCTCTCTCTCTCTCTCTCTCTCTCTCATCTAATTAACACCAAGGTAAAACCAGCCTTCTTCACAGAGTCATTGCACAGGAGCCAGATGAACCCTGGGATGTCTTACCACAGTGGGTTAAATCTCTGTGGAGCCAGTGATTCGCTCAGCAGGTCAGAGCTGTTAGCTGCTATGCTCCCACAAAGACCAGGATTTGAATGTGAACACCCACATCAAAAGGCCAGGTGTGGCAAAGCATTTGCCCTTGACAGCTGGCCGCTGGCCTTGCTCCAAGCTCACTCAGTGAGAGACCCTGTCTCAAGAATGAGAAAATACAGCACCCATGTCCTCCTCTGGTCTTCAGGTGTGCGTGCATGTACGTGTGTCTATATGCAGCATGTGTGTGTGTGTGTGTGTGTGCGCGCGCGCGCGCGCGTGCGTGCGCGCGTGCACCATGGCACATGTGTGGAGGAGGTTACAGAACACTTTTATGGGGTCAATTTTCTCTCTCCACCATATGGACACTGAAGACGAAACTCCAATTGTCAGATATGGCAGCAAACAACCATACCCACTGAACCGCTGAGCCACCCTGAATTTTCTATTATTTTCTATTTTCTCTTTGTTTTCCTATTCTATTGTTTTCTATTATTATATTTTCTATTATTCAAATAGACTAACTCTGGAGAACAACAGACCTAATGGGGAAAAGAAAAGTCCTGCAAAACCAGTTTTTATGTGTGGAAATAGGTCCATTAGCGTCTCGCTGAGAGGAAGAAAACACTAGCACATCAAAGCAGAAAACGAATGAAGAGCCTGAGGTTGGGAAGAGACACTCAAGTGTGGGAGGGGACAGAGCAGGCCTGAGAAGGCAGGGCAGGCGGCTGCCTCAGGTTTCCAGTTCAGTCCACACAGGCCATCCCCGAGTTCTTTATTCTAACTGTTGGGTACTGCTGTCAGGATGCCCCAGGCGCACATCTTAACTGTATATATGCACATATATATTAAGAAAAGAAAAGGACACGTTTGGATCCCCAGCACCCGGGTAGGCGCCAAGGTGTCAGGATGTGTTTTGTAATCCCAGCACCAAGGAGACAAAGACAAGAGGATTCCTGGGGCTTGCTGGCCAGCTCCCCAGTTAGCAAGCTCTAGGTTCAGTGAGAGTACCTGCGCAAGAAAATAGGATGAAGAGCAACCCGACTTTGACCTCTGGCCTTCACATACTTGTGAGTGAAAGACACTCCACCCCACCCCCGTTCCATGGGATATCCTCCAGTCCCAGGATGAGACGACACCCCAATAACTCAAGAGAAACCATTCTTGATGCAATATGCATGAGGTTAAATCAGGAAAAATCAACATGTTGAGGACAAGCTCACAGGAGATCGACCCCGAGACTTTTCAATTGAGGGCTTTTAAAGGAACGTGGTGGAGATGAGTTACAGCTTTTCTCCTGCGGAGCAGTCCTTGGTGAACATTCCACAGGGGATGGGAAAGTAAGATATGGCTCATTTATGACGGAGGGGTCATAAGCCATCTTTTGGTAAACATTCCTGGCGCCTGGTTGGGTCATCCAGCGGTTATCAGTTATCCAGTTATCGCTTTTCTGGCTGTCAGGTAGAAGAACATAAGGCTTCCTGCTGGCTTTGGAGAACAAAGAGCTTCTTACTGGCTGTATTTCTAGGGATCTGGGAAGCAGGCTTGGGAAGCGTTTTAAGCGCTTTAAGTTGGGGTTTCACAGTGAGCACAAGTGCACACGCTCCCAAGTGCAAACACACACACACACACACACACACACACACACACACACACACAGTCAGGGAGCCACACTGCCAGGTCAGGCTTTGGGACAGAACAATAATGCCCTTTTAAGGTCAGAGTTAACTGTGTCTCACTTGAACTTTCAAGTTTCACCTGAGATAGGTTTTAAAAGGCTGCTTAGAGACATCACACTCACACTATTAATAAGACTAAGAACTTTTCTTTTCAGATTGAAAAGAGGAGGTTCATGTGGTAACTGCCAAAGGTTGATCCATATCCTGGCCATGATGCTGAGCACGCCACATCCTTCAGTGAATAAATGGAGCCGTCACAAAGTCAAATCCGGTTAGGCTCTAGAACGAAATGGATTCACTCCTTTTCCACAAATTCAACATTTTAACTATTATCTATCCTTCATTCAGCATTATGTAATTACTAGAAATGAGAATTCAGAACAGGGAACTATGAGATAGAGCCCAGAGTTTTTGGATATGCTTAAGAATTCTTATTTGTAGGGGAGCAGGGGCGGGGGTGGGGTATAGGGAACTTTCGGGATAGCATTTGAAATGTAAATAAAGAAAATAATAATAAATAAATTTACAAAAAGAATAAAACAAAAAAAAATTCTTTTTTTTTTTTTTTTTTACGTTTCTCATTAAACTCTGAAAAGTCTTAGAGCTGAAAAAAAAAAGAATATAGAATTCTGAAGAAAATTCAAAGCTAACTCTCCATGTTAAGGGTCGTCTACACACATTTTTACACACACACGTTCAAGGACAGAACTGACTATCCTAAGGGACAGTGAGCTCCTAGCTCTGAACCTTCATCTTTCTACCATAGCACCTGGTCCCTTCAAGCCATGTGGTGACATCATCTCCAGCACTGTTGTGCTCTAAGTCCTGTGCCTCTGGGAAGTGAAGGGAATCAGGTGGTTCATTATCCTACAGAAAGCAATCAGATCTCCATTTTCTGTGAAACTGAGAGAACTCTTGAGCCTTAGACGCAAACAGCAAAGGGATCCTGACTCATTCAGAAGGTACAAAGTATGTTTGAAATTACTATCTTACAGCTTCCTAAATCACCAGAAACTGTGGAAACGCAGAGTAGTAGAACAGTCAGGGAAAAGCAATTTATGAAGCAGCTAGGAACAAAAGGGACATCAATTATAGAGCATGCGGGTGACTCACCTGTCCTGAAGCCACTGCACAACAGGCCTGGGCAGCAGGAAGGCAGGTGAGGAACTTGTGTCTGCCTCCCCAGGGGCATCCATGGAAGGAAGAGTCTGATGCACATACAGGGAAGGGACCAGATCCAGGGACACACCCAGCTAACTGACAGACAGAAGGAAAGAGAAGAAAGAAGAGAGAAAAGAAATACAGAGACATAGCTGGATGATAGATGACAGATAGACAGATGATATAATGGATATACAGGTGATAGATGTAAGGTAATAGATAGGTACATAGAGGATTGATTGATGATAGATAATAGATAGATGAATGATATAGATATAGATAATACAGTGATAAACAGATAACAGACAATAGATCAAGGAAGATAGATTAAAAATAGATAAAAGATAATAGATAAAGGATAGATTGATAAATGATAAACAGGC
Organism: Mus pahari; assembly: GCF_900095145.1. Lineage (NCBI taxonomy): Eukaryota > Metazoa > Chordata > Mammalia > Rodentia > Muridae > Mus > Mus pahari. The sequence continues at coordinate 26,971,288 of NC_034593.1, forward strand.
AAGCAGATAATAGATAGATAGATAGATAGATAGATAGATAGATAGATAGATAGATAGATAGTCAGACAGACAGTAGATGGATCTTTTTTCCAAAGCAACTATTTCAGAAAGTTAAATGCATTCATGTTTGCAAAAATTAAGCTAAAATGATCATGGTGCATTATCTAAACTAATATCAATAATAGTGTTAAAAGCCCATTTTAATAAATCTATATGAAGATTCACCTAAGGCTATTGCTCTTGTCCTTTGAACAATGGGAAATGAGTAACGTTTCACATTTAAAATTTGTGTTGCTTTCTGAGTCTCACTCAGTAGCCTACACTGGCCTTAAGTGCACAGTTCTCCTGCCTTAGCTTCCTGAATGCTGGGATTACAGACTCATGACAGCATGCCCAGATGTGGGGAATCACTCTTACTAAACTAATAGTGGGACAAGCTCTTTAATCCTCCCTGTGATTTTAAACCAAACCACAAGTGTTCCGATACCATCCAGCTAGCTTCTCATCACATTCAACAAAATGAAACCTTTTACATACTCATTTTACTTAAGTAGTTGTTTTATAAGCACAAATGTTTCTACTTCTTACATACAATATGCACAAGTAAACTCCATTTTATTTCTTTAAGGAAGTGACACAGTTGCAGAGCACTTTGGCATCTCAAAACACCTTTTTCCTCTTTCCAATCCCTGTGTTTGCTTCCTGGTGAGCCTTATTGCTGTCAACCAGTGGCTTCCTGTAGCTTCCTGCTGTCAACCCGTGGCTCCCTGTAGCTTCCTCAGCTCTTGCACCTGCTGGGTTAATTTATAATACTTAGATTATTTTTGGCAAGCTTTCCTTCCTTTCTCCTAAGATACCCAAGCTCCATAACCCTTAATTTTGCAAGTTGATTCTGTGCCCAGCTACAGTCTATAACTGGAGATAACATCAGATTTGGACATCTAGTCTGATGAGTAATTCTGAAACTGGTGGCTATATTTTGATTTATTACAGAATATGTATAGGCCATGTGTAAAAGCCTTATGTTGGTGGGTGGATGGGTGGATGGATGGATGGATGGATGAATGGATAGATAGATAGATAGATAGATAGATAGATAGATAGATAGATAGATAGATTGATAGAGATACAGATGACAGCCAATATAGATCAAGGAAGATAGATAAAAATAGATGATATTCTGCTGAAGGAACCCTGATATTGCGGCCTCTTGTGAGGCTATGCCAGTGCCTGGCAAACACCGAAGTGGATGCTCGCAGCCAGCTATTGGTTGGAACACAGGGTCCCCAATGGAGGAGCTAGAGAAAGTACCCAAGGAGCTGAAGGGGGCTGCAACCCTGTAGGTGGAACAACAATATGAACTAACCAGTACCCCCTGAGCTTGTGTCTCTAGCTGCATATGCAGCAGAAGATGGCCTAATCAGCCATCATTGGGAAGAGAGGCCCCTTGGTCTTGCAAACTTTATATGACCCAGCACAAGGGAAGGCCTGGGCCAAGAAGTGGGAGTGGGTGGGTAGGGAAGCGGGGGGGGGGTATAGGGAACTTTCGGGATAGCATTTGAAATATAAATAAAGAAAATAATAATAATAATAATAATAATAAATAAAAATTAAAAAATAGATGATAAAGTAATAGATCAAAGATTGATAAATGATAGACAGACAAGCATATGATAGACAGACAGATGATAGATAGATAGATAGATAGATAGATAGATAGATAGATAGATAGAAGACAATAGATAAATCTCTTTCCCAAAACAATTTCAGAAAGTTAAATGCACTCATGCTTATAAAAATTAAGCCAAAATGATCATGGTTTAAGAAAGAAGAAACATCTGCAGATGTGGACCTGGTATTATAAAGGGTGCAAGCTATGCTTTTTTTTTTAGCAGAGAGAACTTACAGCACAACTAAGACTACCTCTGGCATCTCTTTTGGCAGGGATAAAGAGTCCTATGGGTATTGGTTGCTTTCCTCGTTACTGTGGCAAACTACTGGACAGAGCAACTTCAGAGAAGGATTTATTTTGGCTCACAACTTGGAAAGTGGCAGTCCAACATAGCAGGGAAGGTGTGGCACCTGGAGCAGGAGGTGGCCAGTCACACATTCCCAATTAGGAAGCAGAAAGCCATGAGTGCTGGTATCCAGTTATCTTTTCCTTTTCTCCTTTTTAGTCAGTCTGGAATCCTGCCCCATGGGTCTTGCCTCCTCAGTTAAAACTCTCTGAAAACACTATCGTAGACATGCCAGAGGTGTGTCTACTGGATGATCCTGTACCCAGTCTAAACACACCCTCTCCGCACAGGCTCCTAGTACCCTGCCTTCAGGGCTTTTTTTCACACAGTATGATCCATGGAGCACTTTGTAGCTGAAGTCTATGTTTCTCAAGACACACTTTGCCTATTTGCTGAGAGATGAACAACTACATGGCTAAATGCGTGGTAGGAGATACAGACTTTAAAGACTAGCATACATACTGCTATTATCAAGTTCCTGATTAGTGTGCGAGCATGGACGAGCATACTGACTACATAAAAGATAAAGTGCCCCTTGAATGGAAATATACCACAACCTCTACTCTTAGAACATTTTTGTCAGTCTACAAGAGTTTACTGGTGGCTTCTCTTGGAAAAAGGCTTCCTTGGAGAAGTTGATTTCATAAGAATGAAAGAAAGCTGAGATCCACAGGGGAAAGATGCTCATAACCACTCACTAGTAAGTGATGGAGACAGAAACCAAACTCAGGTCTCTGAGCCCAACAGTCCTATGATCTTTGCATTATGGGAAATTGACCTATACATCTGTACATTCCTGATACAAACCATCAGAGTTTCCTAGGGCTGCCAGAACCAATGACCAGAAACTTGATGGCTTATAACAACACAAACTGGGGCTGGGGAGATGGCTCAGCGGTTAAGAGCACTGACTGCTCTTCCAAACGTCCTAAGTTCAAATCCCAGCAACCACATGGTGGCTCACAACCATCTGTAATGGAATCTGACGCCCTTTTCTGGAGTGTCTGAAGACAGCTACAGTGTACTCACATATAATAAATAAATAAATCTTTAAAACACACACACTAATTCTCTCAACAGTTCTGGAGGCCAAAAGTCTCAAATCAAGCTGCTAGCAGGTTGATCACTTCTGGGGAATAGGGAAATCTATCCCAGGCCTTCCTCCCAGGTCTGGGTGAGGGTCAGCAATCCGCAGTGCTCCTCGTTGGGAGATGTACCATTCCAGTCTCTCCCTCCGTCCTTTCACGACCTTTCTCCGGGTTTCTCCCCAGGTCCATATTTAAATCACCCTCTCTTTTTTCTTAAAAAGACATTAATCATGAAGCTTAGAGTAACTCAGATGATTTCATCTCAAGAATGTTAATTACATCTACAAAGACCCTAATTCTAAGCATGACCATTTTCACAAGCACCAGTGACTCATCTTCTGGGGGCAAGGAAGGTACTTTTAATTTGCTTTATCACCTACTTCATTTACAAGTCCATCTTTCACTGCTAACTAGACCAGGGTTCTCAACCTGTGGGTTGAGAACGTCAAAACCCCTCTGGACGTCAAACAACTTTGTCACAGTGGATACCTCAGACCATAGGAAAATAGAGATATTTACATTATGACTCATAACAGTAACAGAAATAGTGATGAAGTAGCAATTAAAAATTTTGTGGTTGGGGGTCACCACAACAAGAGGCACTGGATCAATGCTGTGGCATTAGGAAGGCTGGGAACCGATGGACATCTCACTCTGAGACGAGGGTTTCAGAAGTGAACATAGACAGCCTTGGGTATCAGGTAACTTTCCAGAATACTGAGACCTACACGGTTTTCCTTCCATTGAGCTCCCTGTTATACTTCTCACTAGTCGGATGATTTCTGGCTTACCAAAACCAGGATTACGATATCAACCCAGCCACGGGGACCTTCCCCGTCTCTTCACTGATTCTGACAGAAGTTTTGAGTGAAGGGTTTTTTTGTTGTTGTTTTGTTTTCCTCTCCAAATTAAGCCACCTCCTCCTGAGGAACTCCTGTTCCCACGACTGTCAAGCTGTCACAAGGTGGAAGTGAAAGCGACTCAGAAGATCTGAAATAGTCACACATCTGCCAAATGCCTTTGGTCAGCGTCCAGATTTCTAAAGTGGTTGGTTTTGATACCATTGTCCAACTGTATCACAGGGTTTTTAGGAGGAGAGGTGCTATTCTCCACACTTCCTGGATTGTTTGTTCCAAAAGCCCCATTTCCTGGTTCCTAAACATGAGCCACGGCTGCCTTCTAACCTGCAATGGTATTCTCTAGCAACAGGAAGCAACAGGGAAGCTCTCTGAGGAATTTGACCTTGGACCTACTTTAAGGTGCCCCTCCTTGGCCCTTTTGAAATTCCCACCCCTTCGCCCACATTGTAATATTAACTGAAAAGTGGTCTTCCTTGAGATTTACAGAACCCAGAACATCTGGTTTGCCTTGTTAACACCCCTGTTTTGCCTTCACATCTATGAATATGTCTGTTGAAAAGGAACTACAGGAGCAGATCCAGGAGGCCAAGGTCCATCGTGATATTCCAGAGGAGAGAGAGGAGGTGCACGCCTTGGGTGATGAAGACCCCCAAAGAGCTTACAGACTTTCTTCCCTGCCTTTCCTTAACTTCTCTGGAAGAGCCCTTAGTAGCCTTGATCCAACCTGAAGATAGCGCTCTGTGGGACCTTTGTATGACGGCCATCCCTCATATAAATATAACCCTGGTTACTTATTCTGAGCACCTGACGATTCCCCTTTGAACTGTGCACCAGCCCTCAGTTCTGCTAACCTCCAGGGAAGGAGTGGGACCATTGCCTCTAGAGTGCTCAGTCTGCACAGCTAGGGTGAGACCAGATAGAGAAAGGTTGAAGCGATGCTGTCCCACACCCTTTGGGCTTGCTTGTTTTCTACTCTTTTTTCAGTATCTTGGTAATGAAAGAAAAGATGCCTAAACCTGCATTTGTACAGAATAAAAGCAAGAGTTCAAATGCATATATTAGATATCCATCCATCAAGATGTAAATTGCTATAGTGATTGCAGATTATTCTATGCACAGAGGAGAGGAAAAACTCACCTATTATTACTGCTCATAGGCTTCACTGATTCACTTTAAATATTTATGAGTATTTTTTATACTTCATCAATATATAAACCTATCATTTTGAAACCTTTTCCCGGCTCTTCCTTCTCTGACTAAGAAAACACTCCTGTTTGTGAAACTGACTCATTTAGAATTGACTTGGGTGCTACCAAAGAACAAAGTAACTAGATTTATTTCCCCATCTGTCCTACCTGCCCACTCCCACCATAAAATGCAGTACACTGCAAATTGTCAGGAGCTGTTTAAACTCACCAGAAAGCAGGGTAAGTTGTCCCCGTCCCGTGTCCCCCCCCCATCATACACATGCACACACACACATACACACACACACACACACACACACACACATATTTCAGATTCAAGCATGATCATTTCTTAGTGCCCTCTGAGGTCCCTTGTCCAGGGACAAGGGCTGGCTCCCTGGCTTTGTAATAAAGAAAGAAAAGCATCAAGGATATTAAAACCGTTGTGTGCCTGGGAACAGCTAAAGGCAAAACCCCGTTCCAACAGGTTACTCTTGTTTACCCCATGGTATGAAAACACCCGTGGTGGGAATAAGAAGCCAGGAGTTTGTCCATAGAGAGACTCCAGGACAAGGACTCCAGAATGGCTGTGTCTTCCCCAGTAGATTTTTAAGCCCACTTTGATGAAGTCACCTTTGTCTCCCCATCAGGCTACTCTGGTCTTCTTTGCTGGACGGTGTAAGCATGACTTTTGTGATGTTTTACTATCTATCATCCTCATATTTGCTCTCTCTCTCTCTCTCTCTCTCTCTCTCTCTCTCTCTCTCTCTCTCTCTCTCTCTTTCTCTTATGCCATGGTTCAAACTCATTCATTTGAAACTGAAAGGATGGCTTCCAAAGATGATTCTCAGCACTGTACTGGGCACACACCCCACAAACACAACTGCATGATATCATTTCCTTCAGAGACTACAAACTGGCAATACCTGGATTTTTAAAAAGATTCTAGGTCTTCTGTATTTTTAAAAATATTTATCTAAAAATTAAAAGTACACATATTTCATATAAAATATGAATACCTGCCTTTGTATGAGATAAAAATCTGATGACTTCAAATCTAATAGGGACCCCACTTTAGGCAGGGCAATATATCTAATACATTGCAGTTCTCACCCACCCCTGTTGTCTCCCTAACACTGAAAATGAAGGTCTGCTATCATCAATATTGCTTTCCTTTTCTTCTTATCACAGATACATATTCATCCATAAAAATGTCTTTATTAAAAATGAGAAATGGGCCAACAAGATGGCTCAATGAGTAAAGGTGCTTGTGGGCAAGCCTGAGCTCCATCTCTGGGACCCATATGGTAGCAAAAGAGAACCCGCTTCTGCAGGTCCACTGACCTCCACACTCTTTCTGTATCCCATGACAACCACACACAAACACACAAAAATAAATAAATGAAAACTTTTTTAGTGGAAGGAAAATAGAAACTCAGAGGTTATCGTCTCCAGATTTTCTCTAACATTAGCTACCCATCTCATACATTGATGCTACAAATCATGGGGCTTCAGCAGGCTGGTTTGAACTAAAGAGAGCCTCACAAGCAAGACGTCTCTTATTTTCTCTTATCTTCTTGTCTCTCCACCCCTCCCCATTCTCTCTCTCCAAGTATGGGAAACAAAGATCTCTGTTATGGTGGTTTGAATGAGATGTCCCACAGAACCTTGGACACTTGAACACTTGGTCCCTGTCTTATTACTGATCAAGTGTGTGAACCACAGAGACAGCATGACCAAGGCATTTTATAAAGAAACCCTTTAACTCAGGGCCTGCTTACAGCTTCAGAGTTTCAGAGGGTTAGTTTATGATCATCATGGCAGGGAATATGGTAGAAGACAGGCATGCACTAGAGCAGGAGCTGAGAGCTCACATCCCATCCATAAGCAGCAGGCAGAAAAAGAGAAAAAGTATGACTTGGCCTAGTGTGATCTTTTGAAACCTCAAATTTCATTCTTAATGGCACAGCCCTTCCAACAGGGCCACACCTCTTAGTCTTTCCCAAATAGTTCTACTAACTGGAGCCCAAGTATTCAAGCATATGGGGGTGGGGGGAAGGGCTTCTCATTCAAACAACCACAGCCCTCAGTTGATATCATTATTTAGGGAGGCTTAGGGAGTGCAGCATTATTGGAGGAAGTAGGTCACTAGGAGCAGACTTCGACATTTCAAAGTCTGTACCATTTCCAATGTGCCCCCGCCCTCTTTGCTCTGGGATTGAGATTTAAGATCTGAGCAGTCAGCTTTCTATTCCTGCTGCCATGCCTTTGTTCCACCATCACAGATTCTAACCCTCTGGAACCATAAACCTAAATAAACTCTTTCTTCTTTAAGTTGCCTTAGACACTGCAACAGAAAAGTTACAAATACACCTATGATGACTTACTGTGATTTTCGACTCAAAAATGGCTTTGTTAATGTAGGACCCCCTAGAGAGGAACTCCCTCGGGTCCCCAGGTCTCGGGAGTCAGGGTACCCTAGAAACACGAAATACTACAAGCCTTGCTGCAAAACACATGAGGTACTTTATTGGCAGGGCCCCGGATCGACTCGTATCTCATGCAGGAGACAGAGGAAGTCGACCACGAGGCCCAAAAGCTTGGGGTCTTTATAGGGTAAGGGTCTGAGGGTGGGGAGAATTGGTGTGGTTACATGCGATTGGTTCATTCAAACATAGCAAGTCAGAAGAATAGAGGGCTGGGGAGCCAGAGACCTGGGACTTATCAGAGTGACCATGCATCCGAGTAATTTACAACTCCAGGCACTTTTCAGCTTCCTTTTCCTGCTTCTCTCTCTCTTGTCTCTGTGATTAATTGATTCTGGTTTCAAGGCAGCCCAGGCTGTCTTTAAGTTTACATTAAAGGAGCCCTTTATGTCTCACATTATTTGAACCTTAAATTCTCAGCGTCAGGCTTCTAAGTTCACAAAACAACAAAACACCTCATAAGTTACATGAATCCTAGGCCCTAAATTTCATTTCTTTTCATTTTAACTGAGGGCTTTTTAAAAGAAAATCCATAAGGAAGGGGGAGGANGAGGGAGTTCACAAAGAGAGTTGGGGTTTACAGTTCTTCTCCAGCAGAGCTGTCCTTGGTAACATATGGCTCACTTAAACACACCAAGGCTGTTGGTGGCAGGAAATTCCAAAGGGCCTGAGGTTTATTGGGGGCAGCTGGTCACCTGGNTGATGTATGATTCTCAGTGAACAAGGAGGGTGCCTTCCTGCCAGATATCTGTGGAGTTAGTCCCGATAGCCCAGTTCCTGCATTCTTTTCCTTATCTTTATGGCCGGGCTTGTATTTCAGTGTCCAGCCCTGGGTCTTTGAATTTTTGAAACTTACTCTTTTAATTTTACATGTCTAAACTTTGAATTTATATAATTTTTCCTTTCAGTTAACACTCAAGTCTTAACTGAGTCGAAAAGTGTTGCAGGATATTTGGCCACACTGTGAACCCATGGCTCAGTCCTTGCACACACCTTTAATCCAAGAACTTACTGTTTATGGTAAACAAGATTGAATAAGGCAACCATAGGTCAAGAGTAGAGCAAGCAACCAGCTGACAGGGAATAAACATGGGGGGGGAAAAAAGAGAGAGTAAGAGGAAGTCAGGAGGATGAATAGAGAGGTACACAGGAAGTAGGAAGGAGGGACATTAGGTCTGAAAGTGTAGAGAAGGAGAAGAGACGTTGTCCTTCTAGGATATCAGCTGAGGGGGAAGGTCAGCTGAGAGCTTTCTCTGCCTCTCTGAGCTAGTAGGCTTTCAACCCCACATCTAGTTCCTGAGTCTTCATTTGGTAGAATCAGATGACTGAGACTTGGCTTTAAAACAACAGAAAAGTACTAAGTCCACCCTGTAACATCTGTCTGCTGAACCAGATAAGGGACAAAAGCATTAAATTCAGCAGCTTCGGAAGACATCTAGGAACTGGATACCAATTTCACTCTGTCCAATACAAACCCAAGCACCTGGTTGATCCCATCCTTCATGTCTTGGCCTGAAGAAATGAAGCACCTTGAATCATTTTCTTTGCTTTTGCCATGTGGGTACAAATCTCTGCTCCCCACAACTGCAGCCTCAGTTTCCACCCAAGATCTTACATAACTAAAGTAAGTTCTTCCAGAATTGTTGTGAACCTGTCCCCATGGTCTCATCAAACAGGAAATTTAACCCAAATGAAACAAAACTAGAGCTGATGCTCCAGCCAGAGCCCAGAGGAACATTGCTGCAGGCTGTTTTCTATCCTTTGTGCCCACCTATTTCCCTTAAAGAGCCTACATTTGCAATCTAAATTGCTATGGTTCCCATTGTCCTTTCTATTGTCTAGATGGAGCATGAGACAACTAAATCATTAGGTTACCAGGATCTCTTTTTCCTAGGGTGTCTTGAGCACGTCATGATCTTGTGTGTATTTTCTCTTGGTCATCTACTGTCAGTTTAGTCCAGCACTTAGTTATAAAATCTCCAGAAGAAGGAAACAGGTTGGCAAGGTGACTGAGTAGGTAAAACACTTGCCACACAACCCTGAGGATCTGAGTTCAGTCTCCGAAGTGCATGCAAAATAACCTTGATCTAGTGGCTCTAAAAACACAGCCCTCACACCTCTGTGGTGAGATGTGGAGGTGGTGAGAGTATAGCATTACTGTTACAATACAGTACAGAATTAGCCGTGGTACAGCAACAGAAACAAGGGAGACCCTGTCTAAAATACAAGGTGTGAGAAGGCTTAGCTGACTTCATGACATGTTTCAAATTGGCAGCTCAAGAGAGGAGGCCTAAATCTCTGTTTCCAAGAACTGGGTAATTCCAGAAAACTTGAGGCCTCAGAAGTTGCCCCACCACCTGGCCTGAGACAAGGTCAGCAGCCGTTTCCAGACTTTCTTAGCTACTTCCTCAGCAACAGTTTCCAGGCCTCTCTAGCAACAGTTTCCAGTCCCCATGACCCATTAATGGAATGTCCGAAGAGATAGACCCAACAGATTAAGATAGAGGTCATCTACCCCAGAATTCTCTAATGTGCTTTAAATCAGGCCTGTGAGTTCATTTGGTTGTCTATCTTGGTAATGAGAGGCCCCAGCATGCTGGAGATCTACAGAATAAAACATTCTTTGCATTTACATACTATTTGAGTCCAGGATATCATTCTTCAGCAAATCATGGAACCTTATAGGTAAAAGAAGAGTCAATTCCCAAGACATAGATCACTAACCTCCATACAAATGCTATGGTATATGTCAACACACACACACAAATAAAATGAATAAAAGCAAATTTTAAGCAAAAATTGAAGAAGGAGAGGGGAAGGAAGAAGTTCCTTATGCCCCTACCAAAATGGCATTTGAATTTGTGTCTGATTTTCAACCTGGATTAGAATCAAATAACTAGGGAGGAGCAGGGGATTAGGTTTGAAACAAGTGTCACTATGCAGATCCTAAGTTCGCGAACACAATGAAAATAATAATAATACCTATTTTATAAGCTCACATGAGCCTTAGAGCACACATACACATACATACACACACACACACACACACACAGAGAGAGAGAGAGAGAGAGAGAGAGAGAGAGAGAGAGAGAGAGAGAGACTGGAGACTGGAGACTGGAGACTGGAATGCTTACAAGTTCCTGAGTGGCAAGAATATCTTTGTTATCATAACTGGCCCCTTTAATAACACTTGAGTTTACTCTAATGAAGTGACACAGAGTAGAACCTCTAGCCAGCTTTTTGGCAGGACAGTCAGCAAGAAGACCAAGTGACCAGAGGCTGAAAATCTCCTTCATATGTACTTCTCGCCACGATATAGATGGAAGCTCATTAATTGAGAATTTAATGAATTTACAGGATCTTGAACACTAGAGATACTCCATTTTCCTCCTGTCCTGTGGCCCATGTGTCTTTTTTGTTATATAGCAATATTCTTCTAACTGAGAAATTCTACCTAAGAGGAAGGCTGCTAAGAAATATACAACTCCAAAGTCCCTGTAAATCCCTGAAGCTTACAAGATTCATCAGGCTTTTCCCTCTCCAAGATCACAGAAGCCATAAGAACTGCTAAGCATCAATTTCCTGGTGTTGTTTCTCGGGAACTATTTGCCTTGTTTTTGAGACAGCATCTCTCATTGACCTGAGGCTCACTGATTTAGCTAGGCTGGGTATATAATGAGTCCTAGGGAGCCCCTGAATCTGCCTCACCAGCTCTAGGTTTATAAGCACATGTCAACACATGAAGCTTTATTACATGGATCCTTGGGGTCAAACTTGATGCTCTGAATTTGCAAAGAAAACACTTTACTGACTAAGCTGTCTACACAATCCATGAGTCATGTTACTTACATCAAACTATATCAATAGTAATTATAGTGCCATAAGCCGTCTACACAATCCATGAGTCATGTTACTTATATCAAACTATATCAACTATATCGACAGAGCCACTGTGTTTTAATGCCACCTAATTTTGAGTTATCTCTATTTTACAAATTTCTCCTTGTAAAACTATTCTTGGGACTGAAGAGAGAATTAGAACAGTGGTTAAAAACACCTGTTGCTCTTGCGGAGGAACTGGGTTCAATTTCTAACAGTCACATGGTAACTCACTACCATCTATAACTCCAGGTCAAGGAGATACAGTGCCTGTTTCTAACCTTTGCAGGAACCAGGCATGCATGCATATGGTGCACAAATATACATGCAGGCAAAACACTCAGACACATAAAAAAGGAATATTTTTAAAGATTTGTGTGTGTGTGTATGTGTGTGTGTGTGTGTGTGTGTGTTCTTTCCTGCTCCCTGCCCCATTTATCTAGTACTATAACCTAAAAAAAAACACTCCTCACTGAGTGGAAGACTAGCTGTTGGGTTCAGCAATTGCAGGAAAAGCAACTATGTAAACATGAGTCCCAGGACTCCCTAATCACTAATCTTCCATCAGTTTCCAAAGCCTAGAACAGCTAATGATCTTCAGATAGCACTGAAGTGCAGACCAAGGACTCACTAGTCTTGTTCTTAATTAAAAGTGGGATAATGTTTAACTTGTAAGGAAACAATGTGTTGAATTACAGAAATTGGCCTCAGAGACAAAGTCAACTGTCAACACAAGAACGTCAAAGAAGAGAAGGAAGAACACAAGCCCTGGCTGAGAAGACCCCCTCCAGTCATGTGATCTTCCCACCCACTGTTCCCGGCTTTCCTTTTCTTCTCCATAAAAGTGCTCTTTTGTTCCTGTGTTCCTTGAAATAGTCTTTGTTTAGTGGCCAATAACCCTTCTTCTGAGGGCAACCCTTAAATAAACCTGGTTTCCATCCCACAGCTCTGCCACTTAAGTGTGGGTTCTCAAGAGGTGAGTGCACAGAGGAGTCTGGTAGAGACAGGAAATGTGGGCTACTGAGAGAGAGCTCAGTGGTTAGAGTGCTTGCTATGCAACCATAAAGACCTGAGTTTGACTCTAAAATGATCCACACAAGACAGTTATTGACAACCATGCTAATTAAGCCAATTAAAAACTTTGGAGAATTACTTCTACCAGAGACCCTACTAGGCGTGGAGTGAATCAAGGGAGAACTGATGGTGTCTAATGTCTACCTCCATCTAATAGGCTTATCTATTATAGGCCCCTTTCTCATCTGATTAGGGTCATAGCACCCAAGGCAGCAGTTCCTGCCACCTGACTCCTATCATTGGACGGCGTAGCATGGTGGCAAGCAGGCGTCTATGGCCCGCCTGTGCCAGAGACTGGAGGGCAAGTCTTTGGGTAGCACAGTGGTCCTCTGTCTGTCTTCCTCTTCCCATACTGCACTGCTTGGATTTGATTTGATTTTTATGAATCCTATGCATAAAACAGCTGTGGCCACCAAGCCAGGCATCAGGCTAGGATGAACAAAGGACGGCCATCTGCTCTGCCCCTGACTGATGTAAGAACACCACCACCAAGGTGACTCTTTGCCCGTTGCCAGGAGGAAGATATGGTCTTAAACAAGGCAACGAGGCAGGCAGCCTTCTGTGGTGGGTTGAATAAGAACGGTCTCCATAGTTTCAGATATCCAGGTGCTTAGCCTCACCAGGGGCTCTGTTTAAAGGGATTAGGAGGTATGGCTTTGTTAGAGTAAACGTAATACTAGGGGTGGGCTTTGGGGGCTAAAAAACCCATGCCAAGCCCACCCAGTTTCTCTCTCTCTCTCTCTCTCTCTCTCTCTCTCTCTCTCTCTCTCTCTCTCTCTGACTGACTGCCTGCCTGCATGATGCCAGGCTCCCCTCCAAGTCCATGATAATATGATAATGAACTAAACCTCTGAGGCTATAACCGAGCCCCCCAGTTAATGCTTTCTTTCATAAGAAAAGACACATTGGTCACAGCTATACAGTGGTGACTAAGGTGCCTTCCAAACATAATCACAGAGGGGTGAATCCTGCCTTGTAAAAGGTAAGTTTTGCCTTAAGAATGGCCAGGGGTAAAAAGCTTGGTCCAATTTCCACTGGTTTTCAAAATTAATTTAGAAAGGGTGGACCTAATCGTCCTGTCCATGTGTTCAACCTTTCCAGAGCTCTGAGGCCAATAGGTGCGATGAGGCTTCCAGATTACAATTAAGGCCTTACCGACCATTGGAGCTATGGACAAAATGAAGGCAGGTCCATTATCCGATCCAACTGGCAGTAGCAGCCTGAGCCTAAGAATAATCTACCTCTTAACCGCTGCCGTGGCTGTCTCCCTCTGGCTAGCAAAGACTTCCACCACTCTTGCGAAGGTGTCCACAAACACTAACAGATAATTATACCCAGTGTAAGGGGGCCTCATCTCTATGAAACTCACTTCTTATTTCTTACCAGGGGCTAGTCCTCTCACACGAATGATGGGGGCTCATTTCGCCCCTTGCCTTGGGTTGTCTTGTATGCAAGAGCGACATTTAGAGGCAACCTGCCACCTCGCAGAGATGCAGAATCTGGTGCCTGGGATATAATAATTGAGTTAGCCTGATGGTACCCAAATGGGTGGTCTGGAGCAGTTGGCACACCAAAAAGCATCCAAGGGCCTCGGGGAGGATAATTCTTGAGTTAAATCCTGGGAGCTGGCCTTATGCTCATCTTCCTGGGAATAGGTGGGTTGGGGAAGGAGCTGTGGATCAGGCAAAGCAATGGGCAAGACAGAAGGGGCTCTACAGGCATCCCTGCTGCTTTTCAGGCTTCCTGATCTTCGCTCCAATTTCCTTGTCTTCAGGTGTATTCCTATTGTGATGTCTCTTGTGAAGAATCAGACCACTGTAAGGAAAGTGAGGCTTTTCTCCTATTTTTAACCTTTTTTTTTTCTTCAGCAAACAACAGGTCTCTCTCTTTATAAAACATGTCATAGGCATGAAGAATAGCAAAAGTATACCTGCAGGCTGTATAAATGCTTATTTATCTGTCCTTTCCCCAACACAAGGCTTGATTGAGAGCCATCATCAACTCTGCCTTCTCGGCCTCCTGTGCCATATGGCAAGGCTTGTACCATATGGTAGTGCCTACAGTGGCCCACTGTATAGTTACTACTGCTCCAGCTTTCCTCACTATGTTGATGACCAGATTGTTTCTATCGGTAAACAGATTGGCCTCTGCTTCAGGCAAGGGAATTTCCTGGAGATCGGGGCAATTGGCCTGAGAAATGTCCAGCAAGTCCTCACAGTCATGGGAGGGGGACCTTGGGACTGCCATCACGCATCACTGTCACAGAGTAGAGACTTTGTATAGCAGCAGAAGTGAGACAGCATTGACAAAGCAACAGGCTCTGATACTGAGTGATTCTTGAACATTTGGTATCTATTGGCATTTGTCCATTTTATGGTGGTTTTAACAGCATGAAAACCATTAAATTCAGATTCTGGACCAGGGTAAGTTTGTCAGCTTGCTTCCCCAAATCAGGAAGAGCGCTCCTACCCCACACCACCACCTAAAAAGAATCTCCTAAATCTCAAGGATATCCCAAATCCTTTGGGCCTGTCTCCCTTTCCCCAGAATCAAAACTGAATTCAGTATGTGGACTTACTTCCTAGAAGTGTTAGAAGGACGCTGGCTCTGTATAGGGAATATAGCAGTCACTCCAGACATCACCAAACTCAGTGAGAGAGGGGGGCTATGGAATGTTTATCAGGGAGCATCTCCCTGTAACCTCTCCCAGTCTGTCAAGGCCAAGAGTGAGGCTGAGTCCCACAGATCAAGGAGGATCTCGCTGGGGCCTCCAGTTAAGTTATTCATATAAGATAATTACTGGCAACCACACTGATTAAGCCAGTTAAAAGTTTTAAACTTTTTTTTTTGATGGCTAGACCAAAAGTAGACTTGTGCCTCTGAAAAGTCTCTTGGTGTCCAAGCTTGGGAGTACAGAGCTTTTAAAGGCAAAAACCACAAAGACCATAAGTTACACCAAAATTAGAAGAGGGTTAGAGTAACTCTGAAACATTCATTTCTGATAGAGTATACCAATTATTTTAGATAATAGCATACCAGATATTTAAAGACATATCTTTTCTAGTTATTTTAGTTTACATTAATTATTTTGGTTAATGCATCTGGACATGTTCAAGGCCATGGAAATCTCAAATATGTTACTAAGGTAACTGTTGTGGGGAAAAGAGTGGAGAGCTGAGAACTGGCTAAGCAAACATAAAATGGGGTCAAAACAAAACTGTAGTCGTTTGAACTCTAGCACCTATGTAACAAATGGAGCATTTCTTTTCATGAATGCCTACAATGACTACATCACTGGGGAAGGTGAAGACAAATGGGTTGCTGAGGCTTGCTGGCTGCCAGGCTAGGGGGAAAAAGTGAACTCCAAGTTCAGAGGAGTAAAAATAAGACAGAGTAGGGCTGGAGAGATGGCTCAGGGGTTAAAAGCTCTGGACGTTCTTCGAGAAGGATTGACTTCAAGTCCCATAATCACATGGTAGCTCACAGCCTTCTAAAATGGGATCTGATGCCCTCTTCTGGCATGCAGGTGTATATGCATAGACTATATAAATAAAATAAAACTTTCAGGCAGTGACATGGACAAGAGATGACCTCCTTACCCCTTGCTGCTTGTGGCAGGAGGAAGAGCTGGCCCCTAGGTCCTGAGGCATTAACGAAGGGAGTTTCATTTAGGCTAAGCGCTCCACAGTCATTTACTCCATTCTTTGACCAATTATGAGGCCTTATCTGCTTCCCAAAGAAAATGAAGCCTCTCTGACCAAGACTGAAAGCCACACGGATTTATGCATAAAACAATAAATGTTCAGAAGGCGATTTGACCACATTTAGCCAAACATTAGTAGGTTCTTCCCTAGAATCTATGAACTCCCCAACAATAGGCTTTTGACCTGGTTAAAGTACTAGGCATGAAACACCTAAAAAAGTCAGGTCATCGTTGTACCAATGGGCATATCTTGCCTGAAGGCTGGTGTTGTAGCACATAGGGCCCAGCATTGGGCAAGATCAGTGAAGTCTTTTCTCCCCCAGCAGCCTACACAGCACCTCTCCGTGCTGTGGAAAACAACCAGCGGAGAGGGAGTTTCCCACCCTGTTTCACATCGCTTTCTCTCTGACATGCAACTAAACCTCATTTTTATTTTTTAACCATATAAACTGAATAATAGGGATTGGTCCTAAAATATGTAACTGTTTTCATCAATTCTTCAAATTTCCACTACAGTTCTACAAAGATTGATGCTAAATGTAATTAGAATCCCCTTAAGCAACTTTCTTTCCCTCTGTTTTCTTCCTCTCCAAAAGGATGCATTTAGAATTAATTTTCCTTCTGTGGTCCAAAAAAAAAAAAAATCTCTGCTTAAATGGTTAAGGATTTATGGCAGAGTGGGAGCTCACAGGGAAAGAAGACATGAGCCTAATATAAAGGAATGTGCAAACATCAGTCATAGTATCATAAAGAAGGAAACATGGACAGATGTTAGCTTCAGAGGCACAGAGCCAGCCCATAAGTACACTGAGCAGGAAGTGCAGGGGCATGGACCAGAATACAGTCAGATATGGTATCTGCTCTGGAAACACCTTAAACACTGTCCAGCAGGACAGAAAGGTTCCAAGATCTCAGCCACAACAAGTACTGAAATCTAAACCCACCGGAAGAGCTAGTGTCTTTTGGTCCCCTGTAGCCAATGTTTTGTACTTCAGAGTAATTAAATCGCAGTCTCCAGGGAGCCCCAGGGCAATGCTAGACTTTATATTGAATGATCTGATAAGACTTCATGAAACCAATCACTTCAAAATGTGCAATTTTTTTTAACGTGTAAGTTTTATTTTTTTTTAAGATTTTTATTTATTTATTATATGTAAGAACACTGTAGCCGTCTTCAGACACTCCAGAAGAGGGAGTCAGATCTTGTTAAGGATGGTTGTGAGCCACTATGTGGTTGCTGGGATTTGAACTCTGCACCTTTGGAAGAGCAGTCGGGTGCTCTTACCTGCTGAGTCATCTCACCAGCCCGTAAGTTTTATTTTTAATGATCAAGCAATGTATGATGCAGCCATACCTTCTCGTTGTACAAGACTGTTCGGGGAAGAACAGTAAGGTTCAGAAATGACATCTCATAGAGCAAATATGATTTGGGTTGTCTTTCCCTGAACGTCTTGGATGTTCTAGATGCCCTCATGGAAACAGAGGTATTACAACAACCAATTTCAAGTTTCAAACAGGGCCACTGGAGTGGGCAGGCGCTCAGCAGAGAGCGCCATGCTCCTGTTACCATGACGATTATACAGAGTTCAGAGGCCGACAAGAAGCAGAGTTTTGTCGCCATACCAATACCTGGCCTGCTATCAGACTTTGCCTTTATTAGATTCATCTTCTAATATCTGAATTAAACCCCATTAGATGCAAAGACTCAGGACAACCTGGGAAAGAAGCTGCGTGCGTTCTCCTACTTTTAAAGTGTTTACTTATGAGGCTGGGGAGATGGGTCAGTGGTTAAGAGCACTAACTGCTCTTCCAGAGGACCCAGGTTCAATTCCCAGCACCCACACTGCAGCTCATGACTATCTCTAAGTCCAATTCCAGGGGATCGAACACCCTCTCCTGGCCTCTGCAGGTACTGTCTGCACGTGGTACACAGACAAACACACAGACAAAACACCCATATAATAAAATAAAAATAAATAAAATCTCAATAAATAAAGTGTTTATTAAGAGTGCTCACTACTCTTATCAAGGGGTCAGATGTGGTTCCCAGTCCCCACGTGGCAGCTCACAACTGCCTGTAACTCTAGTTCCAGCAGATCCAATGGCCTGTTCTGGCCCTCCTCAGGACTTGCACACACGTGGTACACATAAAAATATGAAGGCACGCATTTACAGAATAATAATAAATAAATCTTTAAAGTGAAAGATCAAAAAAAAAAAAAAAAACGTGGAAAATCAAACTACTGACAAATGTAAACTAGCAACATATATGCCTTAGCAGGATGACAAAGGGTTCCAAAAGTAATCCAAAGTCAGACATAGACCAAGCAAGATTTGGAGGACAAATAATGTGTAATACAAGGTAAAAAGTCTGGTCTTTAAGCCTGACTTCAACATTCACTGCCTGAGTAACCCAGTAAGTAATCAGACCAGACAGATCAGCTGAAAAACTCCTTTCTGCCTTTGGCTCAGTACCCTGCCCTGCCCCCGTCTCTCCATACTCCCCTCACACACACACACCCTCTCTCTCTCCCTCCCTCGCTCCATTTCCTGCCTTTCATCACTCTTTCTCTGTCTTCCTTTATTTCCTCCTTTCTGCTTTCTTCCTTTTCTCAGTGTCACCTGAAGAGCCAGTATCTTGACCAGCAGAAGACCTGCAGGTACAAAGAGCCCCGACCAAGCTTGTTACAGCTGGTCCCCACTAGAACTCTCAAGTCCCTTGAAGCTAGAGAATGAGACGACATTTTTATTATTCATTGAAATTATCGAAACTATTAACAGAATCAAGCAAACCGGTTCATTTAGAAAAGCAAACATTACCTTTTTTTTTTTTTTTTTTAATCAAAGGCAGGTTTCCTTTTCTAGAATTCTAATCAAGGAATATAATGCATGGTGAGCCGCCCTCTTCTGTTCGTAGGCTGGTAGTGCAGGGCAGGCAGGGAACATTAGCTCTGAGCAGGGCTTCACAAGGTAATGTGGACACAGCAGGATTTTTAACATCTAGAATATTCCTACTGACCTCCAGCAACTGGAACATCCCCTTATGCAGAGTGGCTCCTCTTCGCCAGTTAAGAAGTACCCATTCTTCTCTCGGGTGGCTGACCAGCGGAGCTCTGCATCTGCAACAGCATACTCTTGCCAGTGAAGAACCAAACATGACCTTGAGCTCTATGCCTGATTTCCCTGGGCTACTGAAGGAACTCACCAAATGTGTAAACCATGTACCTCCTCCTTGTCGCTCCCTTTCTGTATGCTTTGTCTTCACACTCACTGCCTAGAAGCTTGGATAGTGAAGCCGAACTGCTAACGTGTTCAGCACCTTGCCAGACGCTCCGGCCCGCCATAACTTCCTCTGTGTCAGCGTGCAAGTGACAGAGCAGTCGAGAAACAGACAGGCAAGGGTGCGGGACCTAGCAGCTGCTGCCGGTTGCATCTGGGCAGGACGGAAATGCAAAGGAAAAGGGAAACTGAGGCCACTTTAGAGCAAACTGAACCATCATCAGAAGCTTGGGGCTAACACTCGAGTCAAGACAGAGGTCTTCCACTGTAAGCTCAGTTGGCTGACTTCTTTTCTCAGTTACTCTCACACGCGTCTTTCTTCCCCAGAGCCCACTGAGGTGTTTTCATAAGGGATCTTCATTCCTGGGACGCACTTTCCTGCGGTTATCACCAACTCTAACGTCTTTTCATCTTCTTTACTGTATAAAGCCATTCCACCTCACGCCTTAAGACCGTTAACCTTGACAGAGATCAAAGCCAATTGCATTTGTTTTTTTTAAAAAAAAAAAAAAAAACATATTTTAGTTGTCTCCAAAACCAAAATTCTTTAACATTGAAACCCCTTCCTTGGATCAGAGGAAAGTGCTGGAAAGCTTTCTGCTTCCCAGCCTCACCAGCTAGAGATTCCCCAGTTGAGAGACACATCAACAAGGGCCTACTGGGGATAGCAAGTGTCTACAGAACCTCTCAGCACGCGAAGTGTTAAATCTACTAAGCGATCCTGCTTATTGGTTAATTAGGAAGGCACTTAACTTTCACTGCAAGTTTAAAGGGGGCTGGGGAGATGGCTCGGTGGGTAAGAGTGTTGTTCAGTAAAGCATAAGGACCTACGCTCAAATCCCAGCGCCTATGTACGGCAGCCCAAGTCTATAACCCCAACACTGGGTCAGAGGCAGGCAGATCCAGAGATCTCACTGGTCAGCCAGCCCAGACTGAAGGAGGAGCTCAAGTTCAGAGAGTAAAACCCTGTCATAAGGGTTACTTAAAGCAGAGAGTGAAGTGATGCCTTCCTATGGCACAACCACACACTCACATGTATGCAACACATACAACAGCAGAGGGCATTTACACTCACGGTACAGACAACACAGCGAGACAGATAAAGGCAGTAATTGCCTACCCCTCCCACATGCATGTAAGTGGTCTAGACACCCTGTCTACTAGCGCACCTACAAGTTGGAGGGGGGCTATTGCTATTCACGTATTAGTTCACCTACTACTTCTTGAACATCTATCACATGCCCCAGTCACCTGGACTGAAAAATGACCCAATCAATGGGACTTTTACAGCTGCCCATTCCTACCGTCTTCACCCTTCTCACTCTCTAGGACAGGAAAAGAGGAAGATGGACAGAACAGTGTGAAGCCAGCATTAAGAACAGTTCAGGGCTGGGCTGCCTGGCAAGCACGAAGACCTGAGTTCAATCTCCAGACTCCATTAAAAAAATAATAATAATAACAAGCCAACCCAAGGTGGGCATGGTGGCACAGGCCTTCAGTCCCAGCAGAGGCAGGTACATCTTTGTGAGTCCAAGGCCAGCCTGGTCTATAAAGTTTCAAGGTGGCCAGGGCGGTTACACAGAGAAACCCTGCTTCAAAAAAAGAAAGAAAGAAAGAAAGAAAGAAAGAAAGAAAGAAAGAAAGAAAGAAAGAAAGAAAGAAAGAAAGAAAAGAAAGAAAAGAAGGGAGGGAGGAAGGGAGAGACAGAGGGAGGGAAGAAGGAAGGAAGGAAAGAAGGAAGGAAGAGTGACAACCAAGTGGCAGGCACTCGTGACACTAGCAATGTTGAGACACAAGGCGCACAGCTGTACACCTACACACTCACACAGACAGGTATGGGGAAAGAAATGGTGCAGAGGCTCACACAGGCGGAGTGAGGCCAGACCTTGGGTTGCCTTGAACAGCAGAATGATCAAGCTACAAGCCCCACACTCTGGTACCTGCTCCTCAGCCTTCTTCACCCCTGCTTTGGGAGCCAAGAAGATAGCTTCTTCAAGCCCTCTGTATGGAACATGGCACTCACTTTACAAGACATGTGAATGGCCTTCCAGAAACCAGAGATGGAATGAGAAAGTACAATTGATGTACTCAGTTTGTACATATAAGACGCAAGTCGCAGCACATGCCAGTGATCCTTCGCTCTTGGTAGGCACAGGCAGGAGAATAGCAAGCTCAAGGCCAACCTGGGCTACAAAGCAAGGCCTTGTGAGTGGAGGGGGCTCATGAGAATATTTCATTTTAGAAATGATGGAAGAGGCCTGGTATGGTGATACACATCTATAATCCTAGCCCTTGGAAGGCAGAAGCAGTGGTGTCACACACTTAAGACCAGCTTGGGCTCTCTATTGAGACACTGGTTGAGAGAGACAGAAAAGATAATCAGCAGTTTGACACTAATAGAGCTTTCCATTATCAAGGTACGTGCTCCAAGAAGTTAGGGTAGATTTCACCTCATCGCTGAGTTGCTCGTTGGGAACTATTATATTTACCCACTTCAGACAGGGCACAGCAAGAGACCAAAGCTATGGTTCATTAGGTTTACCTGGAGACATAGGTTATAAAAGCATAGAAGGTATACAGGGATGGGGGCGGGGTTACAGAAGCATGAGAGAGTGCTTATGGGAGCATGGTAGAGGTCTTAAAGGAGCATGGGGAAAGGTGACTTGCAAAAACATAGATGACTCAAAGGTAGCTGAACCAATGAAGACCCCACCCTAGCATGGATGACAGCTCACCAAAGCTGCATCCTGGCCCTCCCTATCCCGCTTGCAGACAGTCTCCCACCCCTCGGCAGTTGCTCACTGTTTATATGACCTTGAGGAAGAGTCTTATATGTCTCATAAGTTTCTGAGATTTCTGAGTCTTAGGAGCCTCCTGCCCTCCAGGAAGAATATTTTAATTCAGAGGAGGTATGTGCACAGCGCCCCCTCTAAAAGGTACTCACCATTATTACTTTCCTTTAAGAAAGAGTCAGAGAATGCATGGACATTGGACATTCTCCATAAGATTGTCACCTGACAGGAAAAGGCCACTCCCATCAGTGAGCATGCATGCATGCCTTACTACTTCTAAGCATCCATTTCTCTGTAAAGATGCTGGCTAAAATGGGTTTCTTTCTTCTCCTACAGTGTTCCCTCCTTATAAATATTAATACCATTGATGTGGAAGGCTTAACACTCACTTTTAGTCTCTTTTCCTAGGGTACACCACTCTCTACCACATACTACACACACATATGTATAGCATATGTTACATTACTTTTCCCGAGGAAATGTGAACAGGTTATCTATTCACACCAGATAGGGAACCAAACCAAAGAACAAAGAACCGACCAAAGCAAGAATTCTATCCAAGTCCAGCTTAGGGAGTCAGGGAGTGGGTGCAGCTTAGAAACATGGGTAAAGGGTTATTTCCAGGAGCATGTGACTCAGACACAGTTGTATTAATGACAACACCCACCCCAGTGTGGGTGATGAGCTCTTAAAAGCCACTGATGGATTCCTGTGTTCAATAACCTTCTACCTTCCATATACTCTGCCGACCAAGATAATGTTCAGCTGGAAGGAAGGAGCAAGGAGCAACTGGAAGCCCAAGTGAGGGTCCTGTGACTCTTCCCCCTCTCCTACAAAACTTAGAAAGCACTGGGTTATCTTGCTTATTTCACTTCCATGACAACGGGGCCTACATGTCAGGACAGCAATCTCTGCTCCATGATAACCAGGGGTCATGTCATTCCCAGAGAAAACAGCTCAGTAGAACAACATATATACTATCCTACCTCTGCACATGGGATCTTTAATTGTGATTGGTGATCTGTGTAGCTGTGAATTTAGATAAGCCGATTTGGCCACCAGTGGGTCGAACACACGCACCCGCCCAAGAGCAATCTGGATTCACAAAGACAGACAGACAGACAGACAGACAGACAGACACACACACACACACACACGCACACACGTGCACACACGCACACACACGCACACACACACTCACGCACTCACGCATGCGCCAGTTAATTTTCGAATGTCTTGGCTAACTCAAAGGCAGGGCAGTTCTAATCCTCCTCTTGACTAGCACACATTTCCCTCCTGTAGTCCTGGCTTAACGCCCTCTAATTCTATATTTTACCTTTGTTGCCCTGGCTCCTTTTAGGCAGCTCCCTAGTCTTTGCTGCCCGAGACCCTTTTGGGGGTCGCATTCCTTCTCCTGGGCCGCATTCCTTCTCCCCTACGTTTTGGATGATTTTCCTTGTGCAGCTTTAAATCTGGTCCGTCTCCCTCCAACTCCTGGCTATTCTCCCTTCCTCTCTTCTAGTTCCCAGCCTATGCAAACTAAAAGTTCTGCCCTCCTCTCTCTCCCCAGCCATTAGCCCCTGGCTCTCTATTGACTGATCACAAACCAATTGGGGACAAGGACCTTCACTATTTGGAAACACAGATTCCTGATTTATTCAAAGCATTAAAACCAATCCCAAACAAAAACAAAAACAAAAAATAACAAACAAACAAACAAAAATCCCAAACATCTCACCTTTTTTGTCCAAATTAAAAACAGGATCTTCTCTTAGACATACGGTTATACCGCTTGAGCATAACCATAACAGTTATGTAAATTACAAAGTATGGTATGTAACTAACATTTAGTCTATCATATTTGTCAATTAGATAAAGTACTCTACCACCTATCCTAACTAAAGAGCTTATAATTTTATATTTGAATTATGTTCTGATTTTAGCCTGTATCACCATCTGAAAACTATCCTTTTAACGCCATATCAACTGTCTCACTGTTAAACAACTTGAGTTTGATTATGAGGAGTAACTACTCTTCAACTGAGTCAGAAATCTGAGGATGAATTAAAAATTACCTGATTATTTAGGAAGCACAAAAACATAGTTTCCAAAACTTAAACAAATTGGAGAGACAGCTGACTACCTGGACAGTCCCTATTCCTCAAAATATCAAAGCACCTGTCTTTAGCCTTTTGTCCCAGAACCATCTCGCAGACCCTGAAATGAAGTAGGAATATGAAGGACTAGCTTACCCTGTCTTGATAGAGCTTAGCAGTCGACTATCTGACTTCTGATTGTCCTTTTTGGACAGTATATTGTCTGTAGATGATATAGGCAATTTCTGTCTAATGGCTACCTTGCCACAATAATTAACTTCGCCTGGAGTTCAATATCTTCTTTGAACCTTGAAGGGGATACTGTCAGGAGCAGACATGTCTCTAGTCAAAATTTCTAATAATAATGAAATGATTAAATGTCAGATCCTGTGGATTTCTGATGTTTCTGAAGAATATACATATATATATGTATGTATATATATATTAATTATCTGAACTGTTAAACCTTGATTACTCTTAGCTATTTCTAATTGAATAATATTGAATTGAATAATAATTAAATCAGAATCTATATAACCATGAGTTTACTATCTGGCCCTTAACTTGCATTACGTAATCATCCTAAACATTTGTAATAGCAGCTATAAAAGGTCTCGGTCAAAGCCTTATGTTCTTAAATAAGTTACATGGGCACAATGCCTATCTAAGAGTAACAATGTTAATTTCAAATTTTGTATCAATATATAAAGATTTATACATATGGCAACCTTAAATATATATCAATATATAAATTTTGTATCAATGTAAGAAATTATAACTTCAATTTTACATCAATTTCAAAGATTTCTATCATTGTAAGATTATGGCTTCACAATGCTTTGTTCATGAATAATATTAGTAATCCATCCTATCTATTTCCTTAAGTTCAAAATTATGATCATTTCCAAATTATCCCTTAAAATGACACCCTATCTATAATTTGTAAAATAACCATAACCGGACACCCAAACCAAAGGAGTTGTGCTGACAACTCTCCATGGCGTCTTCATGCTGAATAAGAGTGACAAATTATTTAAAGGGGTGGGGAGGAGAAGGAAAATTAGAAAAATAGTTAGACTTAAGAAAGCTAGCTTTAGCATCTGTTATCCAGTCTCTGTATGCTTAGAAGGCTCAGGGCTTAACTGAAGTTCTGACTGGATCCATCTGAAAGGTGGGATGACGTGAGATCATCTGGAATCAGGAGCAATTTCTGTTCTGGAAGCAAGTCTCTGGACAGCATCAGGAAGCAGGGGCTGGAACAGCTGGTCAGTTCAGCATCTCTGAGGGTGAATCTTGTCAAAGCTGTACATCCTGTAACATATGAATCTCACAACCAAAATTTTTTACCATTAAGATTCATATGGATTGGGCTGGTGAGATGGCTCAGCAGGTAAGAGCACCCGACTGCTCTTCCGAAGGTCCTGAGTTCAAATCCCAGCAACCACATGGTAGCTCACGACCATCTGTAATGTGATCTGGCGCCCTCTTCTGGAGTGTCTGAAGACAGCTACAGTGTACTTACATATAATAAATAAATAAATCTTAAAAAAAAAAGATTCATATGGATTATGTAGGGTGTACAGATCAGTTAAGGATCAGTTAACAAAGTTTTTGTTCTTTGATCAGGTAAAAAAAAAACAACTGTCTTTCTTATGAGTTAATTTTATCAACAACCAATTGTAATAAATCTTCATTCATGCCATATGAAGGAGGGCACGAAGAATCTTAAAGATTCCATAACCAATAAGACTTATTGGCTCATTTAAGCTGAAGTTTGGGGTAGAGACATTTTATGTCTAAGCCAGTTCCTGGGCTGTTCCCATGTCAAGGAACCAGCAGATCAAGTTACCTGTCCTGTTTGACTTTCTCAAATTTTTCTTTCCAGTAGCCAAGATCCTCAGGGGTCTTCCCCAGTCATGTCTGATCCATATCATTATGGAAGGGGTCCAGAGCCTATTCTCCTTTCCTGTCAACACAAATACAGAGCCTCTCTCCCAAAATAGCATCTCCTTGGTCCGGTAACCAGAAATCATTAAAGGCATAGCTTGACCTCTCTCCAAGAACACTTTTAATATAACCACTACCATAACCATACACATTTCGATGATGAAAGCAATCCAAAGCTATTAAACAATCTAAACAAATATTAACCATTGAGACAGTGCTTCTTCAGTATCTCCTGCTTTTCAACCTATAAGTTAAGATCAAAAGCCTCAACACTTTATGTATACTTAAATCCTCCCTGCTATGGAGATTAATTTCTCTGTAGGCACATAGGTCAATATGCTCCTTTCTCTTTATATAATTCCAAGGCCTAGCTTTCTACTGTCTGAGATAGGTTAGGCTCCCTGTCCCTGCTTTTCAACCTAATTTTTAAGATCGAAAAACCTCAATATTTATTATCTGTGTCTATTTACTGTATAAGCCTATTTCCAGACTCTACTTATGTTGAACCAGGCAAAAGCAATCCCAGAAATCTCATGTGGACCACGTTCAAAGATTTTGAGAATTTGTCTTGTCAAGACTTTTAAGTTTCTTTAGAGTATTTTTTTTATTCAATCTCCCTAACTTCTCCCTTCTGTGGAACTTAATATTTCTGTATACTTAAGAACATGTAAATAATTACCATTATGCACTCTTCTATTCTCAAAGGAATTAAATCAAATTTGTAAATCTGTCCTTTATTTATCTGGTAGCTGTTGTGGATAGCCCTGGAGCTAATTATATTTTATGTTAAATCATTTGAAGAGATCTGGAAGTGGCTCCATCCTTAAAAGCATTGGTTGTTCTTCCAGAGGACCAAGGTTCAATTCACACACACACACACACACAGAGAGAGAGAGAGAGAGAGAGAGAGAGAGAGAAGAGAGAGAGAGAGAGACTTTAATCTTTCTATATGCATGCTCTTATCTGTGTTTTGTTTGTAGTGCTGGGAATTGAACCCAGGGCCTCATGTACCCTAAGTGAACAATCGACCACTGAGCTACATACTCAGCTCTTTGAACCTGGTCCAGGAACACAGTCAGCCGTGGTGGCGCAGGCGGGTATGGTTCGCTCAAGAAGCAGAGGCAGGAACATCAGAAGTGTGAGGACAGCCTTTAGCTGGGCATGGTAGTAATACCTTTAATCTCAGCACTCAGGAGGCAAGGCAGATATAGCTCTGTGAGTTCGAGGCCAGTCTGGTCAACATGGCAAGTTCCAGACTGCCAGGGCTACACTGTAAGACCCTATCTTAAAAATAAAACAATAGGGAAAGGAAGAAAATTTTTTCAAGAAACTAGATCAAGTGACAGATTAATTCAAATACCCCCAAAGAACACTTATTAAAACAAAATAAAGCTGTAAATGCTGATTATGATTGTTTTTGAGTTGTGTTTGCGAAACAATTTCACTGAAGCTGCAAGTCCCCACAGGCCTATTCACCAGAGCCCTACATTGTTGACAGCTGATAAAATGATAAAATGACGTGGTAGCCAAAGAGCCAAGGCTTCCTCACTCCTGTAACCTAACCCTCACTGAGTTTAGCTGACTTTGCATACAGGCCTTCCTTCCCACTTTCTGTTTGTACGTGTATATTTGTATGCTGTACGTAATGTTTAAATAAACATATCTGATGTGTACAGATCAAGTTTTAAATTTTATCAATGTGGTGATTTTATTTTTAAACCTCCATAATGCTGGTGAGTTTGTTTAAATTCAAGATCATTTTCAAAGAAATTATATTTTTAAATCAAACTTCCATTTTGCCTTCCAGTTCATCGAAGATCTTTCAGTAATGCCCAGCTGTGGAGAGTGGTGAACTCCAGGCTGCACTGGGAGTTGAGGTCAGTACAGATGTTCTATAAACACATGTCAGATGTGGGCTGGCAAGTGATTTCCTACTCTCTCATCTTGTAACTTCTGCCTTAGAACCCTGCAAAAATAACTAAGAAACTAGAACAATATTGTGGGGGTGGGGAAGCAGGACAGGCAGAGACATTTCTAGAGACTGGTTCAAGAGATAACTTGGTTACACACACACACACACACACACAGGAAAATAGGGTAGAAAATCTGCTTTAGTATTACTGCCTGCACTATAAAATATTGACAAAATGTCAAGAAATAAGAGATTGCTTGGATAAATCAAAATCCATTCATGTTTTACTATTGTATAATCACTGAATATGCTGTTTTAAAACCAGGAGTGGCAGCATCCAAGTGTAATCCCAGCCCTCTGGAGGCTGACAGAGGATGATTAGCATGAATCTGAAGCCCACCAAGGATACTGTCTTAGGGTTTTACTGCTGTGAAGAGATACCATGACCACAGCAAGTCTTATAAAGCTCAACATTTTACAGGCTGGCTTACAGGTTCAGAGGTTCAGTCCATTATCATCAAGGCAGGAACATGGCAGCATCCAGGCAGGCATGGTGCAGGAGGAGCTGAGAGTTCTACCTCTTCATCTGAAGGCTGCTAGCAGAAACTGACTCCAAGGCACCTAGGACAAGGGTATTAAAGCCCACAACCACAAGGCCACACCTACTCCAAAAAGGCCACACCTACTTCAACAGGGGTCAAGCATATGCAAACCATCACAGGGAGTTCTTAATATACACACACTGATCTTCCAGAGAGATGGGTTTCATTTGAGATTTCAAAGTGCCTCTATGTGGGAAGTTATGAGATAGTGTCCATCACGCAGCTTTTCTCAGATCACTTGATATATGCTTGGTGCTTTACAAGTGTCAGTAACTAAACTAATCAACTAAGAACCAATTGTTCATGAAGTAGAACAAAAAAATTTGCTCACGTATTCTGCTAATTTACTGAGTTAGAAATTCTACTACCGGGGCTGGAGAGATGGCTCCGTGGTTAAGAGCACTGACTGCTCTTCCAGAGGTCCTGAGTTCAATTCCCAGCAAGCTCATGATGGCTCACAATCGTCTGTAGTGGGATCCAATGCCCTCTTCTGGTGGGTCTGAAGACAGCTACAGAATACTCACATGCATAAATAAATCTTAAAAAAAGAAAGAAAGAAAGAAAGAAAGAAAGAAAGAAAGAAAGAAGAAAGAAAAGAAAAGAAAAGAAAAGAAAAGAAAAGAAAAGAAAAGAAAAGAAAAGAAAAGAAAAGAAAAGAAAAGAAAAGAGAAAAAAAGAAATTCCACTACCCATTTGCTCTGGTACCCTTAGTTAAGGTTTCCATTGCTGTGAAGAGATACCATTACCAAGGCAACTCTTATAAGGGAAAACATTTCATTGGGGCTGGCTTACAGTTTTAGAAGCTCAGTCCATTATCATCATAGCAGGAAGCACGGCAGCACACAGGCAGACATGGTACTGGAGGGGCCCAGAGTTCTACATCTTGATCCAGAGGCAGAGGCAGACGACTTTTTCTTCCTCACTGGGCGGAGCCCACCCCACAGTGACACATTCTTCCAACAAGGCTACACCGATTTGAACATTCCTAACGGTGTCATTTCCTGTGGGCCAAGCATCCAAACACATGACTCTATGGGGGCCAAACCTATTCAAACCACCACACTCCTTATAAGTAAAGCCAAGGTTTGTGGAGAGAATTCCATTAAAGCCAGTGACACGCACACGATAGCCATGTCAGTCGCCCTAAATCTTGGGCTATAGTAGAGTTACCTAAGGTGCTTACAACAGTCCCTAGACATCCAGGAACATGGCAGAGTAAGAAGTTCCTGAGGAAAACTTCTCTGCTTTGCTTCAAGTCTCTAGGTAAGTCCAATTGCTACTGAGTGCGGGGACAAGTGCTCTAACTTTTATATGACCACAAATCACCTGAGGTCTTCAATAAAGACAGATTCTAATTCTGCAAGTCTACAGTGAGACCTGGGGCCAGCATGTAAGTCCCAAAGCACTGGAGGAAGTTTCTAGATTCCTCATACAAGCCTGTAGGAAGGAGGCAGCTAGAGAGATAGATCAACAGTTAAGAACACTTGCTGTTCTTCCAGACAGCCTAACTTCTCCAGGGAACCTGATGCCCTCTTTTGGCCTCTGAGGGTACCCAC
Organism: Mus pahari; assembly: GCF_900095145.1. Lineage (NCBI taxonomy): Eukaryota > Metazoa > Chordata > Mammalia > Rodentia > Muridae > Mus > Mus pahari. The sequence continues at coordinate 27,001,767 of NC_034593.1, forward strand.
AAACATGACTAACACACACACACACACACACACACACACACACACACACACACACAGAGCAGGTCTTTAAAGAAAGAATAAAGGAGGCTCTTATCTGTGGCTCGGTTGATGGAGGACTGGCCTAACATGCTGAGCCCTCCTCTGATCCCCAACACCAGGCACGGTAGCACACCCCTATGATCCCCGCACTCAGAAGTAAAGGCAGGAAGATCATGAGTTCAGGGTTTTCCACTGTTATATAGGAAGTTGGAGGACAGCCTGGGCTACATAAGACCCTCCTATCTTAAAAGAGATCATTTAAAAAGAGAAAAATAATTTATCATAGGTGTGTTGAAGTATTTTCTGTGAGGAAATACTGAATGGCCCCTGTGTGCCTGCTGGCAGAGGAAAACCTATAGTGTGTTCAATAAATCACATGGAAACAAGGCAAATAACAACACTCAACAGACTACATATCATTAGTCTATAGGTACTGAAAGAAACACCAAACTCAAGAATATAAGTTGAACTGTGAGGGAAAGGGTGAGCCTCTCCTGAAATGGAAATTTCTAGTTTCTCTGGAAAGTTAGTTATGTCAACGGATGTTTTGCTGGGGCACACAGGTAGAAGGCTGTCTTGCTAAAGCAGACACATGAAAGAATGTTTTTCTGAAGCAGTCACGGATAAAAGGGTGTTTTGCTGGAGCAGACACATGAAAGAATGTTTTCCTCAAGCAGACACAGGTGAAAGGATGTTTTGATACAGCAAACACGAGAAAGGACCTGTGATGAAGGAGTGTGAATATGACCTCGCAGGCAGTGGGAGACCAGCACTGAGCTTTGGTTTGGTTTGCTCCACCTCTCTATTCTTCGCTAACAACACGCATGTCTTGGATTGCCTTACATAATGTTGTTGAGCTCAACTTGTGGTGACACTGCCATTGAGAGAAACTCACCCAAAAACTGTTTGCGAGGTTCCTGTGGCAACTTGTCGCTTGCAGCAGCCTTGCCTCAGGCCAGGTGGCAAGCCTTGCAGCTTCTTCAGGATTGCAGGACAATTGCTGGTTTGTGCCTGGTGTCACCTGCAGAAAGGACTGGTCTGCCGCTGATGGTTCGTGTGTGGTGCCTGCCTGCCTAGAGGACTGGTCTGCAGCTGCTGAGTTGTATTTGGTGTTTGCTACAAGACTGAACTGCTGGCCAAAAAGCATGAGCTCTCCTCAAAAGAACTATTGCTGACCAGGTCCAATTTCCCATATCCTAATAATGTCTCCCTTCCACTCCCTCTGCTGGGTGGTGGGCTGGAGGATAGGTTGAACTCTTATTAAGAGTAGATTGCAAAAAAAAAAATTTTTAAATGTATGCTTACACTCTTCAGTTTTCTTTGAAAATAGAACAAAATAAAAGTCTTAAGATGTGCTATGGGAAGACACGTCTACTTGATAATCCTATACAATCTGCATGCATTGAATGCATTTTAATTCTTCATGTGGGGCCGTGGGTGTGGCAGGGGAAGGGGGGGAGAGAACCTACATCCCACCAGAGTTCCAGTGCTCTGGGTGGGCGGACAGGGGAGGACTGCATACACTTTCCACGCAGCCCCCGTGGGTGTCTGGCCACTGACCCCACATGGCAGGTGGTAGACAAGGGGCAGCCCCAGGTACCAGGTTCTCAGTCTCTGGCATCCCACACTGGATAGAGCAGAGGAGCTGAGAACAGAATAGGGGTCCTGGGGTGGCACTCAGCCCCAGGGGCGAAGGAGAGGAGAGGGCAGGGGGTGAGGGAGCGCCGGATGGTTCCCACGCAGGCGCAAGTCCTTGGTCAGGTCCATGGCTGGAGCACAGGATGGCCTTCTGGCAGGAAGTTAGACGCAGCTCTTTAGGAGAAAGCCCATCCATCCATCGTTCAAGCACGGCGGGCCTTGATGAACAGAGACAGTCTGTGGTTTTAGAGCTTTATTGTAGAAAGGCAGAGAGAAAGAGAGAAGGTAGAAAGAGAGTGAGAGGCCTGCCATGGCCACGTGAAGAGAGGGGGGAGGGAGAGAGAGAAGGAGGGCTAGAGAGTAAGAAAGGTGAGAGCTTAAGAGAGGGAGGAGGAGCCAATCAGCCCCTCTTATAGTGGGCTGGGCTAACTTGTTGTTGCCAGGTAACTGTGGGAGGAGCACACCTGGCTATAGTCAGGTAACTGTGGGGGTGGAGTCTAGCCAGAAAGCCAGAAGCTTGGGATATTGTGTGACTGATAGTCACAGAATTATGGACAGGCACCTGATTCTGGGAACGTGGGTCACCTTTCTGTCCCTTGTAGGTTTCTCTATTGGGTCACCGGAGCAAGCCCCATTCAACCAAAATAGGCTGCCTATCACAGTCCCACAAAATTTACATATACCTTCATACACTCATATGCTTAGAACTGTCATTTATAATAGCCAAGGGTAGGAACCAAATGCCCGCTGATGGATGATGGGTAAGCTCTACGTGCCTCTACATGCAACAGAGTACTATGAAGGCAATTTTGGCATGCAGTCCAGGGCTGAGCAAACCTTATGGACATTACGTTAGTGACGTGAGATGAATAAGGCAGGGAGCTACAGACTCCCCTTGCTGTAAGGCTCCTCAGGCAGTCAGATTCATAAGCTCAGAGGGCAGGATGGTGGCCACCAGGCCCTGGGGAGGGGAAAACGGAAGCTTGTGCTTGATGACATGTTTTAGACTGGGAAGATGAGAACCCGCTCAGGGATGGGAGCGTGGTCATGGCTACACAACAAAGTAAGCAGATTTGATGCCACCCTAAAAATGATTAAAGCAACCTATTCTTTTATGTACGTGTTACTCATTTAAGCCCTTAACTTTAAAAGTCAGAATAATTCCCCAAACTAAAAATTTGGGTTATCATGTAAGAGAATACACACTCAAAAAAAAAAAAAAAAAAAAGGTCAAGCCACACTGCTGGCTGTTTGTCAAGACACACTGGTGTCACCAAAAAGGCCAACAGGCCAGCTCCAGAAACTACTCAAGAACCAGAGACACTCAGGGGTGGGAAAACAGCGATTAGAGCGAGTTCAGGATCTAGCTTGTCAAAAAGAAAAAAAAAAGTCATTTTGAAGATACTCCTCTAAATGACCTACAGTACAAAGTAAGGGGTGAGAAGGAACGCCCGGGGCTCTAGACCTGGCCGGCCTTGAGACAGCGAGGACCAGGCATCAGCAACAGCCTTTTCCAAACGTCCTGTCTCCTGAGCAGAAACTATTCTGTCCCTGCCCCAAGCACATCACATTCAGGAAAAGCTTAGTGCTTTAAACTTGGATTTTATGCTGTCCCGGTGACTCACTCACCCACATTGCCTTTATTTCATTGTTTTTCTCACTTCTCCATTCTTTTTTTTTTTTTTTTTTCTTTTCCCCTTTTTTTTTTTTTTTTTTTTTTTTTTTTTTTTTTTGAGGCTCTAATTCCTTGCTCCCGGTGTAGAGACTTGCCCTTACGATCACTTCATTCTCGGGTCTGTACTTCTTGTCCACATGCAGCAAAATGTGGAGTGAGGGGGTTGTCTGGCTTGGTTTTAAATAAAACAGGCATTCTGAAAGAACTGTATTTGTTTAAAATAAAATAGGCATTTGCCACAATAATAATTCTAGTAGCTTTATCAAGGGAAACATTCACCAATAATTATTGAAGATACCATGTATAGATTTGCTGGATTTTCAAATTAATCTAAGTTTTGCTTCACTTGGCAGTAAAACGCATATCCTCCACATTTTTTAACCTAAATCCTGATTTTTGAAGGTCCTCACAACAGCTAGATGCAAGCTTTGAAGAGTCCACAAGGTGGCGCTAAATACCTATGGGCCAAGTCTATAACCTAGTGAACTGATGTGGGAATCAGAGCTGAATGTGAAAGCCATCTTGTTCTTGTCTGGAGGGAAGGCTGCCATCCAAAATATATTTGAAGTTCTAATTACATACCTAAAAACCCAAATGGCAAGCTTAACTTACCAGCTTCTCTCTCTTCCAAAGGCAGGTCAGGTCTACCTCTGTTCCCTGAATCAGGAGCACTGCACCGTGAATACATTCCAGTGCCACGTATGCTAGGGGGGTTACTCGTGTGTTAGACGCATTTATACAAAGATTTTTGTCTCCGTCCTATCAATACTCTCACTGCACTGTAGTAAACTGTCTTCATGTCTAAGTTCTCAATAGTTTGAGTATCCCACAAATAGGGGTAAATTTTTGTGCACTGAGCTCAAAAGACAAATCTTAAAGCTCTTCACCAACACTGGGTGTGGCCTTCACACTCTCCTATCAGGTCACCCGCAGCCTGGGAATGCCCGGTGCTGTCTCCAGGTAGCTGTGCGAGGTAGGCGGGGGGGGGGGGGGGGGGGGGCATGATCCTGGACTGAGGGCCAAGGTCCCCATCTCAGAATACCAACGGCGAGGGAAACTGTAAGGCTCCTGGGACTTGGGCACCTCTGAGGCCCCTCCTGATCCCATTTTAAAACTTACAACCTACTTTTCAAACAGGCATTTAAATTCAAAGCATGATGCATACACGCTGCAGCACTCCAAAGATTGTGTGGACTGCATCCCAGTGACTCTAGCCATCACCCCATGTCACAGGTGGAATGCCCAAGAGATGAGGGAGCTGCTGCTCTCTGATGTGTTTCTATCTAGGAGCAGGAGGCATCGTTCTTCTGGGTTCACTCTCCCAGGATTTGAAGGGAACATAAATATCAGAAGGTATCACAGAACAGAACACACCCCAGTCCCAGGCTAGCTGGGAGGGAGGGGTCGGAGGTGGATGGATAGCTAGGGCAACTCCACAGCAAGTCCTCGAATTCAGTGTTCTAAGCCTCGGAAGGCACGCAGTAGACCACGTACCGCTGTGAACGGGGAGGTCACATCTCATCTGCAGTACGGGGATAACAGCTGTGTGCTAACCACCGAGTGCCTTCCTTCCCGACTCAGAACCAGACGCTTTTGAGACAAGACTCAGAAACTGTTTTATTGAACTGAACACAAAAAGCCCGTTACAATGTCATCAAGCCTTTATCAGAAATCAGTACATACATGAGAATACACAGCTAAGAGGAGCCAACATAAGTGGTCTAAGCTTAAATAACATTCAGACTTCTGTGTTTATTAGGCTGGAGGAAATAAAAACCAAAAGAGCAATTTCAATTTCACAATTCACAGTTGATTGGTTTGAATCCTGTGACATCAGTCAGCTCTTGTAGCCCCAGAACATAGACTGGCCCACTGCCCGGTGGCCTGCTCAGATTCTCAAGGGCCAAGTGACAAGTGGAGAGCGTGATATGACACAGCCCCACTTTCCGGTTTGGACTGGCATTTCTTAGCTGCGTTCTTTCTAGTGAAACAGCGGAAAGCACGTTTTCGGTTCGCCACACTGATCACATGAAAGGTTCACACTCTCTCGGCTTCCTGCTTCATTTCTAACTTAAGACAATAACTATATTAAAACGCACCCTTGAGACTGAAAGCAAGATCAGCCCTGCTTCCGGATCAAGAGCACAAACCCGAGAGGACATGTATGTCTCAGCGGACAGCTGGGATGCTTGACAGAGGAGCCTGGCATACCCAATAAGGCATTTCGAAGGCGACACACAAGACCCATGCCAGGTCACCGAAGTTGACTGGGGGGGGAGGGAGGGAGACCACAGGTGAGCAGAGTCAACGTGAGACTTACAGAATGACACACAGGCTTACAGAACCTTTGGTGGGTGATCAGATACCGAAAGAAGGCAAGACAATGACCAGCCACTTCCAGGAAGGTTTGCTCCCAAGAGGGCTTTGCCCTAAGACAGTATCACTCACCCTGACTTATGGAGTCATTTCTTAAAACCAACAAAGAAGCATCGGGTAGAGAGCGCATGAGAGGGGTCAGTGAGGGAGAACACCAACTTCACGAGTGAGGGGGGGGTCACGTGACCACTTACGTAGACAGAGTGGTCATAAAAGCCATTTAAAGACAAACACAATCAGACAGACCCTGCATGAGTTGGTGTTCAACAGTGCAGTGAGATTTTAGCAATTGCTTTGGACTCAATTAAAACTACAATTTATATAGCCTGGCATGGTGGTACATGCCTGTAATCCCAGCACCAGGAGGTGGAGGCAGGAGGATTGAGGGAGTTCAAGGTCATCCTTGGCTACATAGTAGAATTGACTCACCTGAGCTACATGGAACATCACAAAATAGCAAATAACCACAGGAATATCTCTGTGTTAAGAGAACTGTGAAATGTCTAAAACTAAACTTCTAGTTGGTAAAAAGTACAGTCCTTCTAAGGACACAAAGGAAGTGTTCAGTTACACTGGAAGCCTAAGATTACAACTTAAAAGCACTCAGGTTGGACTGTGATTTGGTTCTCCCCATCCAATCTATCCAACCTGAGCAAACCCCTTCAGCTCTGCAGCGCTGGCCACAGGAGGCAGGCAGAGGATGGAGGCAGACCGCAGGTCTCTCCGACACGACTGGAGGGAGGCTGTAGACTGCCTAAGGCTTGCCCAGCCCTCAGTAGACAGTACTGTTGTCTCAGAGTTTAATCCTGCTATAGACAGGCATAGGAGGCGAGTGGTTACGGTGCCTGGGAGTTCACAGCAAGTCCTGTCAGGAACGGAAGGTCTGTGGGCCACGTAACCTGGTGCAGACTTGCTGGAAACCCTACCCACACTCCAGAACGGAAACAAGGAAGACTGACATCCACAGGAGAGAACGGAGACTGCTTACTGCCTCAGGTGATGGCCAACACATGCGGTCTTCCTAAGACATTAACATGTAAATATTAAATCCTAGGGTATGACACCCGTGGTAGGGACACTGTCTGAAATGTACAGAGCCATCTGTCCTGATGAGCAGACAGAAGGACACAGAGATGGGCTCATGGGAGACGCGAGGAAACCCGGAGTAGGGAAATGTCAACAGTAGGAGATAGAGTTAGGTGTGCTCCAAAATGTTTTCCACTTTGACAAATGTCCAAAATTCTTCATAATGAAGTTCTGAGGCAAATGTTACTATTTCTTCATGAAAATTGGTTTAATCATATGTTCGGAATGTTGTAAAGAGCTCAGGATATTTAATGTTTTCAGTTAATCAAAGGAAGGAAATTATCGTTTTCAAAGGCCTCAAACTTGCTTTCAAAGGTCCCTCTATCCACGCAGAGATGAAGTACAACATGACCCAGAGCGACAGTTTGTTTGTATACATAATTCTCTCCACTCTACAGAAGAACCAAGCCGGAGCGCACAAGCGTCAGTGTAGGAAGTTTTCTCCATGTCAGCATCTCAAGCTCTGAGTCCTCTGTGGCATCAAACATAGCCACGGAGATGACTACTGCCAGCCTCAGCAGCCAGGCTCCCACCCAGAGTGCACACTTCACCCAAAAGCAAACTGAGATTGCACTAAGAAACGGAGGAGGGGAGGCAGACACCGGACAGAATTCACAAGGACCGTTGCTATTTCAAGCTCTTTTATGAACAGTGGTTAATGGCAGTAAATCCCGTCATCTCTACCCTCTGTGAAATGCTAACACTTGCTAAAGGCACTCATATTCTGGATTTAACGGACACAAGGTCACATGTGACCATAAGCCAGGACTTTTTATTTTTTGGTAGCTACAGAGAAAGGGCGTTCACAAAGAGTCCCCATTGATAATGGAAGGAAACACCACACAGCTATCCATATAAATGCCTCATGAGAAGCTATGTACACAGCTAGTGTCCACTCAGCTACGCTGACATGGCGGCTCACAGGAGACTCGCCCAAACTGAACCCAAAAGCAACAAAGCATTTTTTTTTCTAATCATATATAAAACTCCTAACAATGATTTAAGGGGTGGGGAACAAGGCAGAATTTTTTTCAAACACCTGTTCAAATATCTACATTAAACGTCTGCATACATCAACAAACTGTTTCCCCATTTCTAAAGACACTCCACCACTTGGGTACACAGTCCACCAATTTCTCTGGTAAATTCTTCCTGCCCAAGTTCTGACATTACACAGCATTCCAAACCTGCTATTCTTGAGCCTCTCTGCAAAGAAAACACTACGAGGAAGTCACTTGTCTGCCCTTGGACTGCCATTGCTCATACTCCCTGGAAACACAGGCTGGGACAGTTCCAAGTCCCACTGTTAATTCTTAGATCCTATCTACACAGGAAGACTTAATCAGGTACATGTATGTCCATATAATGGTTTTCTCCTATTGGGATTGCAGGGTTGTAGACCAAGGGCTACACAAAGCTCTGTAGGCAGCTCTGTGGGGTGAGGTGGGAAAGTTACCTCAGCAGATCACAGGCTCTCAGCCTTGATCCTTCATCCATTTCCAGGACTTCAAACCTCCTCACTAATTCTTTAAGCCCATGGCAAACTAAAAGGGAAGATGAGGGAGAGCTTTTTATCACGACACATAGTGTGGAAAAACTGTGAAAAATGCAGAATTTAGTTGGTAAGAGGCAAGCAGACAGGCGTAAGACAATAGGCATGCATTTACAAGCGGCAGGACACAGATCAACTCAGATCAGCAAAGTCTCTGCTCAACGTAAAGTCTAAAAGGTCAAAGCACACAGGGATTTAGCTGAACTTCCAAAGCCAATGCCCTCTGAAGGCATGTGGGATGCAGACCATCTGACTGAAACGGATTCTTCCGCTCTGGATGTTCTGACTGGCTTCATCATGAAACAGAGCTGCCTGCCACCAGGCGTGGTAGCGCACGCCTTTAACCCCAGCACTCGGGAGGCAGAGAATTTCTGAGTTCGAGGCCAGCCTGGTCTACAAAGTGAGTTCCAGGACAGCCAGGGCTACACAGAGAAACCCTGTCTCAAAAAAAAAAAAAAAAAAAAAAAAAAAAAAAAAAAAAAAAAAAAAAAAAAAAAAATGAAGCAGAGAGCCACAAGAATAGACTTCAATGCTACAAATAATTGAAACTGAAATGTACTTAATTTTGGACTAAGGTCTCCATTTGTCTACAATTCTGTTCATCTATGACTGCAACACACCATAATGTACAGGCTTCCTGGGGAATGGGGGTCCAATCCTTACAGCAAAACAAAGCCAACAGAGAGCTCACCTGACTGACTCTGATGCCACAATAGCTTGATCAGACAAGGAAGGGACACTGTTCATACAGTGTTCACTTAGTGGGAAACTGCACTGTGCAGTTCTGATAGCCTCTGCCCTTCCCACTGAATACACGTAAGGACAACACAGCCTCAGCCATGGGACTTCCAAGTGTTTTGGACATCCACAGAACCTCTAACAATGACCAATAGCAGTCACTTAAAAACTTGCAGAGTTCAGAAACAAACTGATTTCTCATAGGTAGCCTGGCACTGGTGTGTCATAAAACAAACGCATCTCCCTCCCTCTCTCTCTCTCTCTCTCTCTCTCTCTCTCTCTCTAGTGCAAAGGAATACAGAAGTAACACTATAAATCTAATGTTTCACTCTAAAAGAAACCACGCCTACGCGTCCCTAACATCCATTAAGGGCACTGGGAGACTAGAACCCTGAATTCATGAGGCTTGAGAACACACCAAGCCCTTGAGTCCACTGCTTTCTGTATATACAGGAGAGTATTTGGGGGTCGGGGAGAGACATCCTTTGACTTGATTCCCAGAGGAAAAAAAACTCAAAGCAGATGAATATCACTTTTATAACATGTAAATCCATACCCGGAACCTTTCAATGGTATCTGAGATAAAGATGAGGTGAAATTCTCTCTGGGCTATCATGTAAAACTGGGGCGGGGTCGGGGGGTATGAATCTTCAGGCACAAACAGAGAGACACACAGACGCATACCCTGCAGAGAACAGATGAGACTGTTAAACAACCACAGAACCAAGTGGCCAGCAGTATATTTAAGTCTACCAAAGAATTATATTTTGCAGCAAAATGAGCAACCAAATGGCTAACAAGATACACCCTAAATTGCCCTAAACTGACCGACTCTGTAGATGGCCGTAGGAGGGGTTCTTGGTATGAGGAGCTGCAAACGGAGATCAGACCTTAAGCTAACACTGTTCTTTCTTCTGTTTCTGAAGGGGAAATACTTGACCACAGAGCTCGACCTTTCCAGAAGCCAGCATTTCACCAGGTGAAAGTAACCAGGTAAGTCCCAGAAGCTAATCACAAAATTAACCTGCAACTGTGGGTCTCAGCTACTCTAAAGCAGCCGAGTGTCTCCTCCCTCTCCATCCGCCCGGAGAATTCTCAGGTGACTGAGTAATGACAGATATATTTGTTATAGTGCAAAATCCTGCTTGCCGTAAGCCTTCTGCAGATGCACGCTCGCTTCCCTAAGAAGCACGGGCACGCTGGCCTTACCCACGTGAAGGACAAGGGACAAAGGGCACACAGTGAGCACGAGACTCCATCGGTCCGTCTACACATACACTATGGCTTTTTATTTAAAAAATAAGAATCCCATTGTAATCGTTAGACACCAAAGTCATCTGTGTTTTCAGTCTCTTCAAGGAGGCAAAGAAGAAAATGCAATGGTCATATATGTTTGTCTTTTAGAAATGACACTGGGACTTGATCAGCTTTTAAAGGAAGAAAGGAAGGAAGGAAGGAAGGAAGGAAGGAAGGAAGGAAGGAAGGAAGGAAGGAAGGAAGGAAGAAGAGCAAGCAGACAGGGGTATTTTCCAGGCATGCCCATTACCTGTCAGGGCAGTGTCAGGATACAATCATCAAAAAGCCACAAAATGACTATCCCATGAGGTCACATAATCATCAGGGAAAGTAGAATTCCAAATTGAAATCTCAAACACATCCTCGCATTTCCTTGAATCATCTGAAAATATATTTTCTAAAAGAATATCCATCTTCAACTCATTAGACAGTCAAATCTGGGTCTCCAAAACTGCCAGCACAGCGAGGCCATGAGGATGGGGTGAGCGAGAAGCTGATCCAAGCAGAAGAGATGGACGGGAATTACACGTGTGCGGTTCACAACTGGAGATGGAGTTACATGTTCAGAAGAACACAGTTATTATGGGCGTGTATGAATTCAAGGAAACCTATGTGTTAATTATGGGGGGGGGGGGGGGATATGCCACAAGGAACCAGGGGCTGCTGGGAGACCCAGGCACACACCCTACCAGCACATCTTACTGACACCACACTGTGGTGGTAATGGTTCCCAGGAGCATCAGGAAACCGGAATCTCTGTTTACCTGTTTTCTCTATAATTGGAAGTAAGAACTCAAGTCAATTCCTCTAATGTGCGTAAACCTAAAACCGCAAAAGTAGATGCCATTTTTAAATAATCGTAGCTCTAAATAGTCAGGCTACTGCCGCTTAACCAGAACTTGGGCCAAGATAAGGTGTTACACCCGATGGGGCAGACAGACGCCACCGTGAGTTGTTTGACACAGTTGGCCCAAAGAGCATCGTAAGGGGTGACGACCTAAGAAACGCCCCTCCCTCCCCGAGCCCGACCTGACCAACGGCTCTGGCACCGCTGCAGGTCACTCGCACTAAGCAGAGAAATGAGGAATGTACGCATGGAGGACCACAAAGCAAGGCAGGTCGACAGAAGGCAAACAGGCAGGACAGGCTTCTCCGTGAGGACGGCCGGCCATCACTGAACGTAGCCCAGGTTCTCCATCTCGCTCCTGTACCGCTGCTCCGACACCTTGCTTTTGTGCTGCTTGCTCTCCAGATGCTGCCGGAACTCCACCTCCTCGCCAGCCCCAACGTTACACATGGAGCAGTAAAACTGGCCACTGGGAGTCACGCACATGGCGAGATCTCGCGGGATCCTCTGCCGGGAGCGGGCATTGAAGTAAGGGCCTGCTGACAGGAGACAGACGGAAGGTAGTCAAGGCAGGAGGCGGGGCTTCTCCAGCACCCACAAAAAAGCCTTGTGGCTTGGGCTTGTAACCACAGTGCAGAGGGCAGAGACTGGAGGGTCCTGGGGACGTGCTAGCCAGCTAGCCTAGTCAATGCGTGAGCCGTAGGTTCAGTGAGAGACACTGCCTTGAAATGTAAGGTGGAGAGCAATAGAGAAAGTTACCCCAAAATTAAACCTCTAGCCTTTGCACACGCAACACACACACACACACACGTGCAGATCCTCAGAATGTCCATTTAGAAAAAAACACTCCACCAGTCCTCACTGTAATCTATAATTCTAAATTCAAAATCAGACTTTTTTTTTTTTTTTTTTTTTTTAAAGATTTACTTATTTATTATATGTAAGTACACTGTAGCTATCTTCAGACACTCCAGAAGAGGGAGTCAAATCTCATTGCGGATGGTTGTGAGCCACCATGTGGTTGCTGGGATTTGAACTCAGGACCTTTGGAAGAGCAGTCAGGTGCTCTCACCCGCAGAGCCATCTCACCAGCCCTCAAAATCAGACTCTTAACTGAAGAGTTTAAATGAAGGAGAGGTGAATGGATTTTTTTTTTACTTTAATTACATGTACACAGAAGTTCAACCTACAAACATAAAATGATTTTCCAACTAGTGCCAGGGCACTGACTACAGAGCTAAGCTTGTACTCAAGTTCTACATGCTCGTGACTCGTAAAAATAAATGTTTAAGGACTGTAGCCAAGTGTGGTGGCTCGTGCCTATAATTCAGCACTTGGGAGCATAAGGCAAAGGACAGTGACAGATCTGAAGCCAGTGTGAGGGACAGAATAAAGCCCATGGCTCCAGCCCAGTCCCTGTATTTGAACTACTCAGAGAACCTAATCTGTGCCATCCCTACCCTAAAATGTATTTTCCTTGACATTAACACAGCTAGGGGGACATTCCTTCATCTCAGCTGGCTTTTTAAATACGGCCTGACCATCTTTGTCTTTTGGTTAACTTTGGTCATAACTAATAATACATTGAGATTATATGTATTCATCAGACAAAAATACTTTCTGTATTTCGTTATTTAGCTGTCTCCTGTTATTCGGCGAACTCTTGTTTTTTTGCTTTCCTGCTCGTATAAACAGCCCCTGCTGGCACGCACAGCACTGGAGGCTGTGGGAGCCAGGACTAGAATAAGCAGAGAACACTTCCATAAACACATGGCCCTCTGCTGAATGCACACATCACAAGAATTCCCCAGGTAACTCTCACTCGTTACCTGTATAAAGACCACACTGAACATGGTGTGAGTGGGCATGCGTGCTTGCACATGGGCCTGGTTTCTTCCTTAATAACTCTCTATCTTATATTTTGAGACTCTCAGCGTTCTCAGAGTCTGAGGCTTGCTGATTCAGCTAGGCTGTGAGGCCAGTGAGCTCCAGGCACCTTCCATCTCCACCTGAGATAAGAGGTATGAATTGCTGTGCCTGGCTTTTTCCACTTGAGATTGGAATCAAACTCAGGTCTTCACGCTTGATGCCTGCACCATCTTCCCAGCCCGTAAGAGGCCCATTTTCTAATGGGCTTTACATATTTCACCTGATAACTATTTTTTTAAAAAAGGACTTATAAGAGACTCTAAAACACTAAAACCAAAATAAGTATACTGAATAGGAGACAAAGAATACCAGAAATGAACAGCAGCCTGAACAGTCAGAAGAACAACTTTTACAGACACATGTATGCTTTGTACACCCAGGACACACAGACTACCTGAATTGCTCTGGACTGTATACATATTCCTCCTGGTGGCCACCATCTTAAATTCACTCCCTTCTTTCCGAGTCCGCCGTTGCCCTGCCTCTGCAGAGTCCCTGGTGAAAGGAATTTGAAATGAGTGAGCCAGTCGAACAAGGCTCCCTTTCAGCTCCTCCTCTGCCTGCCACAGTCTCTCTCACATAGCAGTCTGTCCTCAGAGGCGATGGCAATACCTACGAGAATGAGTGACTCTGAGCCTCGGCCACACGGAGTCTCTTGGCATGGTTCTTCCCCTGGTAGTGCGCCTGTGCCACGGCAGGCGAGCTGAAGGAGGCATCGCACAGCTTACAGTAGTCATCCTCCGTAGCCAGGATCACCCTGCTGCCCCCTGGCTTGCAGGAGCCCACCTGCCAGCAAAGACACAGAACAACAGAGTTACACCTTCCCTCACCTCCAAGATCCTTCAGAGCCCAGAGACCTAACCATAGCCTAGGGCATGGCTGCAGACACTGAATTTTAATAGAAAGGAAATCCCTGGAAAGAGAGACTAGGAGACCCTTTGTCCCATTTTTGGATTACAATTTTCCTATGAACCAAAGCACTAACTAGTATCCATTGAAAAAAATGGTTTTTAAAGTGTGGACATTTAGGGTAGGAAACAAGTAAATAAGTAAGGCTAAAATCTTCTTGCCAGGGAAGTCTACTCAAAATCCAATAAACAATGAGCACCTACTGTGTGCTGAGCAACCTACCTTACTGAGCACCAACTGTGTACTGTGCAGCCCACCTAGACTCAAAGCCACAAAGTTTTGAAAGTTCCAGTCCCATGACCTCTCCAAACCGCCTGTGCGTATATAACCAGGGACAACACCTCATTAAACCAGGAAAACAATCACAAGATACTAAACTGCACTGGACTAGCAAAAGCTACAAAGTAAACTTTGGGTAGAAGAAAGGTTAAGATTTGTGGAGACCATACCTTATCTATAACAATGGGGGTGGGGGGCACTAGCATTGTCTGACCTAGAAGAGAAGATTCTCCAGAGACAGCACGCTATCTTCATATTTCAGAGCTTGTGCTAAACAAAAAGGCCTGTGCTGTTGTCCCAAGAGGAAAGGGACGGCCACTTGACTCTCTACAGTATCCCAAAGAAACTGGTAATGTAAAAACCACTCGGCTGGAAGACTTCCACTGCTAATGTATCTCATTCTCCCATAAATCTGAGGAGGAGACTCAGCAGGGGTACCTATTTGAAGGAGGAAAACACTCCTGAAAGTAACATTATACCTTGGTGGTTGGAAACATCAGGCACAGATGAAACGAAATTTTGCTTTGCAACATTTCTAAAGATACAACCCATGGAAAGTTACTTAGTTTTCCCAGGCTTCTAATAAAGACCCCATAAGGCTCATGCTGCCGGCCCATGGACCAAGCTTTGAATAATAAGGCCAACGCTTCCAGGTAATAGCAAATACTAAATGAGGCCAGGGTCCAAGGCTAGAATGAAGCCAATTATGAAAGCTATTAAATCTAGTGTGTGGGATTTAAGACAGTATCAAAGCACTCAAGATAAATAATATGTTAATGGATTTTTTTTTTAGATTTATTTTACTTTATACATATGAGTGTTTTGTCTACATGTATGTATGCACAACATATGGACCTGGCACCCTCAGAAATCAGAAGAACTAACTTCCCCTAGAACTGGAGTTGTGAGCCACCTTGTGGGTGCTTGGAACAAAACCCAGGTCTCACAAGAGCAGTAATTGCTCTTAACTACTGAGCCATTTCTCCAGTCCTTAAATGTTTTTTTGTTATGGTTGTTGTTGTTGTTGTTGTTGTTTTTCAGAGCAAAGTATAGACATCACATGGCCATTTAACCTAAATCTGAAGACAGAACAATGGACATAACAATACTGTTCTATCATCCCACACATCACGGCCAAGTCCAATGAGAGAGCCCAAGGCTCGAAACGTTTGGCAGACACAGTAGTTAGGAATACCAAGAACCTTTCAGGGTGTGGCCCAACCTGACTCTGACAGACATGGGTATAGGCCACTGTACTTATGACCACGTGTATATGACAGCCTCTGTGTACTGCACTGCCTCACCTGCGGAGGGACAGGAACGAGGGGTGTGGCTACAGGCTCTGCCACCACGCTGCTCACCCTGGCTGGAGGTGGACAACTGTTAGCTGCGTAATAATTTCGTAGTTTCTTGCCATGGTTCTTACCCTAGAGGTAAACACAAAGTAGACAATCACAAAAAGGACACCTTGTCAGACGGTGATCGGCGATGCACCCAGCAGGCAGCACGCAAGACAACAGTTCTGGCCAGTTCTGCCTCCATCTTAGAGAACAAGAGTACGTGCTTGCTCTGTGTCCTGTCGCTGTGGTCAACGGCGTGACCAAAAGCAACTTGGTAGGGGGAAAGATTTAGTTTAGCTTACACTTCCAGGTCACTAAGTCGGAGCACAAACTTATGCAGGGCCAGAGAGAATTCAAGCAGAGGCGGTGGGTGAGCACGGCTTCCCAGCTCACCCACTGGCTCACGCTCAGCTGACTTTCTTCAACAGCCCAGAGCCACCCTAGGTAAAGATGGTGACGCCCACTGCGGCCCGGACCCTCTGACATCAACTATTAATCAAGACCACCTCTCACACACATGGCCAAGACCAACCCGATGAAGAGATCGTTCAAATGAGGTTCCCTCTTCCCGAGGGGTTGTGTCAAACTGACAGTAAGAAATCTACCATTTGGTTCTAAGAGAACCATTGTATTTATCTGGAGAAGGTCACAGAAGGCAGCCAAAAGATATTAATTTCCTCTAAGTTTCTAGAGGAGGCTCCCACCTCCTGGTGCTGTGTCCTGCCTTTCTCACCAAGTTTTAAGTTATAAATCACAGGACTATATTCCTTAAGCTAACAAATAAATGCAAACTGGTGGGAAGAATCAGAAGCATTCTGACGGGACTGCAGAGATGAGCCAGAATTTAAAAGAGCTTCCCACTGCTATAGAGGACCTGGGTTCAGTTCCCAGCACCCCACATGAGGTAGCTCATAGGCACCTATAACTGCAGTCCTAGATCGATGCCTTCTTTCGGCCTCTGTACACTGCAAAATAAAATTACTCTGAATAGGGGTAAAACGGTTCATTACTTTTAAACCATGTTGTAAAAGCTAAGCCTTCATACCAACACTACCCGTTAACTCCTAGGAATGAGCTAAGGACCAGCAGATGGCCTGAAGACAGCGAAATTCCATCGGCTGCCATCCAAATGTCCCAGCCATAGCATTTCCGTGGGATTACCAGAGAGTCAAGCTTCTGGTCCCCTCTATGATCTTACGTGAACTCTAAGCCACACAACACCACGGACCCTCCCTCAGTCCTTCTCAGGATATTTTGCCTTCCATGGCCCCCGCTTATCCCCTCCCATCTCTCTTCCTCTGTCAGACCTTGAGCTCCACAGTGTCCGAGGCCCACCTTGGACTTCTCTATCTGTGCTGCAACTCTAGTTCACTTTACCTGGCTTCTTATAATAATAAATAACGAATAAATGTGTGGCAGATGGTTGTGATCGTACATACCTTTTATCCCACCCAGCATTGAAGAGGTAGAGTCAGGTGGATCTCTATAAGTTCAAGGCCAGCCTAGTCTCCATAGTGAGTTCCAAGCCAGCCAAGGCTACACAGTGAGGGTCTATACCAAAGGAACAAACAAACAAACACCAAGCAAGGCTACACAGTGAGGGTCTATACCAAAGGAACAAACAAACAAACACCAGCCAAGGTTACACAGTGAGGGTCTATATCAAAGGAACAAACAAACAAACAAGCAAAGACGTGGCAGTACACACCTGTAGTTCCAGCTAGTTGAGAGGCTGAGGAAGGAGGGTCACACAAATTCAAGGCCTGCCTGGGTGACAAAGTCTCAGAACATAGTACAAGAACACAGTATATGAACGGAGTACTGTGAGAATTCTGAATGCTTGTGAGAAAACTCAAAAAAAAAAAAAAAAAAAAAGACACAGTCTTGTGGCCTCAGAGTCTTTCAAAAACACACAACTGTTCTTACAATGTGCTTCTACGCTCCTCCCAGGTGTATGTACCAGACAGGAGTGGGTTTACTGCCGCTGTTGTTAGTTGTATGCCTCTGCTGAAAACCATGCCTAACCACATTGGGCTTGTCCCTGTGCTTGTACACTTTCTACTCCGGTGACTCTTAACCCTCAGAGCATAAACTGTCTGATACTCTGAATAAAGTTGGCTACTGCACGGGACTACAGTCCACCTCATCCTCAGGCCCCACTGTCCCAGGTTCACGACACCACCAAGAATAGTAATAAACACGGGACCATCTCAAAATTAAAAACTGAGAAGGGGTGAGGGGCACAGCTCAGCGACTGAACACATGCCTCGCATGAGCGAAGCCCTGGTCCCGTGCCCAGAACCACCCCTTCCCACGCTCTTTGGCAAGCCCCACTGTAATTAATAGTCACTGCGGATGAGAAACATCACTAACTAAGCAAAAGTGCGATGAGAAATAAAAACACAATGCGGTCTCAAAATATCTGTCCATATGATCCTTACTCAACAGGGAAACGGTATCTTTTCCAAGGCGATCCTTGTAGGCGCCACCTTAACTGAGAGATAATTAGCGCCATGGAAGCACCCCTGACTCATTCGGGAGAAAGGACAGCATCGTGTCTGTGGGACTCTTGCCAAAACCCATATAGTCTAAAGTCAATTAAGCCAGGCAAAATCTGCAATACTCAACAAAACCATTCTTCAGAAACCGGTAAGACCATTAAATTAAAGAAGACAAAGATGAAGGGGGGGGGGAATGACCCGCCTAAGTTAAAGAAAACATTAAAATTGCGTGCAGATTTTAATTTTGGACTAGTCACCAGAGGCAAAGGGGGCTCTGGGTAGACTGGTGAAATGACAACAGTTTCCCAAGGACAGAGAGTACACCGTCTCCCTCCGGTGCTCTGGTGCTTGGGGTGGGTTTATTGTTACACCCATCTAGGCAGCTAAGGCTGGCTTAGAACTCACGATGAAGCCAAGCGGAACACCTGACCACCCTGCCATCCTCCCGCCCCCTCCCAAGGGCTTGTCTACATGCCACACCCAGCTCAGGATCTGGGTCTGAGTGATGATAATTGTACTTCCCTGCAGACCGTCCATACTTGGGAAACTGGATGAAGCTCAAGTCTGTACGTCTAAGACAGTGCCCTAACAGGAAACAGTCATCCGCTTGCAGAATTTGTGACACCATGCCCCACTGCACCCAGGGACCATTCTCAGTGGCCAAAGCAACATCAGGCAACAGGAACTGTTTGGACTACCTGATACGTGTTGATATGAAGGTTTTGTGTCAGAAATCACTGTTCTCAAAGGTAAAAACAGGTTGTATTTCTAATATTGCATATCAGGCAAGCACAAGACTACAAAGTAAATACTCAGGTTCATGACTTCATATTCTTTTTTTTTATAAAGATTTATTTATTTATTATATGTAATTACACTGTAGCTGTCTTCAGACACTGCAGAAGAGGGCATCAGATCTTGTTAAGGATGGTTGTGAGCCACCATGTGCTTGCTAGGATTTGAACTCCGGACCTTCAGAAGAGCAGTCAGGTGCTCTTACCCACTGAACCATCTCACCAGCCCGACTTCATATTCTTAATGACTTCCCATTTTAAATGGCTGCTCTGAAAGGGGTAAGAAATCAAAAACCCTGCTGCGAAAGAACAGCTACCAAGTTAAAAAAAGAAAGAAAAAAACAGCAGCCCGGTGTGGTGACACACACTTTTAATCTCAGCACTCGGGAGGCAGAGGCGGACTGATCTCTCTGACAGAAGGCCAAGATGGTCTATAGAGTGAGTTCTAGGACAACCAAGGCTATATAATGACTGAGACTATGTCTCAATAAATAAATAATAAATAAATAAATAGTTAAATGAAATCAATACAGTATTTCAAATCAAAGCTACTTCTAAAATTAAAACTAAGTGAACTAATAATTAGAAGGGAGGAGACAGAAGCCCACCGTCGCCTGCCTCTTGGAATGAGCAATATGGAGCCCACTCTCAGCCCTCAGGACAGGCAGTGCGGAAGCCACTCTAGCCCCGCCCCGAGGGACAAGCTCTCCCTCAACCCCTCAGGATAGGCAATGCAGAACTCACTCTTGCCCCTCAGGACAGACGGTGCAGAAGCCCTCCCTCACCCCCTCAGGACAGGCAGGGCAGATGCCCACTCTCCCTCCTCGGTCCCCCTGGAGTCACACTGTATAACACAGAAAACTCCAGAACTAAAGATTCACACATTTTGGCCAGACATGGTGGTACATGCCTTTAATCCAGGCAATCAGGTGGCAGAGGCAGAAGTAGGCGGATCTCTGAGAGTTCAAGACAGGTCAGGACTATAAATCGAGTTCCAGGACAGATAGGGTTGTTACAGAGAAACCCTGCCTTAAAAACAAACAAACAAACAAACAAACAAACAAACAGAAAAGGCAAGAAAAGACAAAACGATTCATGATTCACACATTCTAAACAGTTGTAATTCATCTGCCTGGATATGACCCATCCTTTCTTCTGGTATGCCTATGCACAACCTGCTACCACCTCCCTTAGTCACCACCAGGAGATGGATGCCGTTGTATCACAACAGCTGCGTGCCAGGAACCACCATTTCCTGTAAAGACAGTGCCATGGTGTGAGTGCTACACTGCTGGCCCTCATCCATGACAAAGAGAAGACGGCAAGCACTCCCTTGCAGTAAAAAGGGAAAGTCCCCAACTTGATAAAGGAAGGGAAAACAATACAGAGGTGACGCGCGTCTATGCTGAGGACAGATTTACCCATGAACTGTGAAGGATGGGAGGTCTATGCTGGGCCATGGCCACCCTCAGAACACACACGTTACAGCCATGTGCCCACATGTGCTCGGTTAAACTTGTGAATGCATGGGTGGGAAAGCACAACACCTCTAGGAGTGGTACCCTCCGGAGGAGGGTCACAAAATAACAGGCAGTCCCGGAGATAAGACGAGATTACTATATAAAAGTATTGGTCAAAAACCCAAAATAGTGTCTATCATGACATCACTATATTTCAATAAATTGGGCAGGAGCAAAAGGGAAATTAGTCAAGGGATAGGGATTGTAAGGTTTCCAGATATGGGAGTGGGGGGGGGGCACAGAGGATATTAGTTTTAAAAAAAATTTTTAACCATCTCCAGAGCTTAGATAATGGATGAAAACAGACATAAAGTTTTCTACTATGTGCTGACCAGAACAAAATTTAAAGACCCAGAGCCAGACATATCCATCAGTATGAAATTTCAGACTCAAAAGAATAAACAAGGAGCCTAAAACCTTACAGGGAAGGAAACAGAAACAATTAAAGCAGGTTGCCTACAAGAAAAAAAACCAGAGGAAGGTTTCTCTTCAACGTTAGGCGAGTCTAGACAACGGAGAACCTAGAGCTACGCTTCTAGCACAGCACAATGCAGACACGCTTTTGAAATATAAGAGATGAGAAATGTTTACCTCCTGTTACTTCTTCCTAGTATTTCAAAGTGAGGTTTGCTGGTGTCTTAGGGTGTCTACTACTGTGATAAAACACCTAGAGCAAAACTGACTAAAGAAGGGAGTGTTTACTTCAACTCACAGCTTACAGTGCATAGTCCATGACTATGGAAACCAGCAGAAGTGCAGGCGAGCTGCATTGGGATGCCGTGTGTAACCAAGCTGCAGAGAGGTACTGTGTGTAACCGAGCTGCATTGGGATGCCATGTGTAACCGAGCAGCGGAGGGATGCTGTGTGTAGCCGAGCTGAGGAGGGATGCTGTGAGTAGCCGAGCTGCGGAGGGATGCTGTGTGCTGGCTCGCTCTCTGGGACTTGCTCAGCCTTATACCATCCAAGACCAGCTGCCCGGGGGTGGCACTGTACACAGTGGGCTAAGCCCCTGCACATCAATCAATCAAGAAAATGCCCTCCTCCCACAGACTTGCTCACAGGTATTTTCTCAATTGAGCCCCCTTTCCCAAATGAGTCTGGCTTGTGTTGGGACAACACAAAGTAACCAACAGTTAGAATACACAATTACATTTGTTCTCTCTTCCTTGGAGTCCTGTGACCATACTGCATTCTGAGGAAACAAAAAAGAGGGTTGGGGGGAGGACAAGGAAGAAGATAACAATGTTTAGAAGATAGTCACCCAAGGAATAGTGACCAGAAGTACAAAGGTGCAAATGTAAAACAAGCCAGAGGGCAAACGGGAAATAGGATAAGAACCAGAGACCTAAGGTACAAAGGGGCATTCCATGTGACGATGTGGGTAGAAGTCTGTGGAGGAGGGGTAGTGCTATAATAAACATGATTTAAGAGAAAAAAGGATGAGAAAAGCAACTGTAATTCCAGGAAGCAGAAAGAGCTACACAAGGAGTCCTGGTCCGACATGAAAAACTAACACAGGAGTCAGTGGGCTTCGTGCAATGAAACTGATTATGAACAACAGAGACAGACAGAAGAGATAATATGGGGAGGAAAGACGGTAACGGGTTTCTTTAGGGCATATGAGGCTTCCTCCTGTTCTCAGAAACCCAGTAGAAAAACAAGGAAAAGCAGCACAATTTCAAGTTTACAATCCACGTATGGATCAAAATAAAGAAGAGTTGATTCTGAGCAACTTTAATGTTCTCCGTGTGAACACCCGGGGACGTGGGATCACAACCCCAGGTGTACATGGAAGGAAACAACTGTTCCACTAGATACTGTTTCTCTCCTCATAAGGACCCAAAGGCCCAATGGCAGTCTTCAACAATTGGAAGCAACAGCGTGTGGACCTGTAAAACCATAGCAAATCCAAGTGGAGAGCTAGAAAGACTGGAGAAGAAAAGACACAGCGCATGGGAATGCCAGCAAGCATTTACTGCATCACCATGAGTTCTCTCTTCCACAGACATTACTTGGAGTGACAAGATACTTTCTTAAGTTGTTTAAGAGGGAAAATGTTACCAGTATCAAATGTCACCAAGATGACAAGAGAGACACAGCTAGATTTGACCTACCAGGTCATTGGTGACCCCAAGAGGACCAGAGAACATGGTGGAAAAGGGGACAGAAAGGACTTGACAGCACAGAATGGGAGGTGTTGAGCCTGGGAGGCCCCACCTCTAGCTGAGGAGCTATTGGCGGCTGATAATTTCTGGGGATTCACTTTTCCTCAAAGGTGTAGACTCTATTAAGTTGTTCAATCCCATTGGATGCAATGGATGTCCCCATACTCATACACAGAATCTGACCCATTTTTTTTTTGGGGGGGGGAGGAAAGGGTTTATTCAGCTTACACTTCCACATTGCTGTTCATCAGTAAGGAAATCAGGACTGGAACTCGAGCAGGTCAGGAAGCAGGAGCTGATGCAGAGGCCATGGAGGGATGTTACTCACTGGCTGGCCTTCCCTGGCTTGCTCAGCTTGTTTTCTTATAGAACCCAAGACTACCAGCCCAGAGATGGTGTCACCCACAAGGGGACCTCCCCCCTTGATCACTAATTGAGAAAATGCCCCACAGCTGGATCTCGTGGAGGCATTTCCCCAACTGAAGCTCCGTTCTCAATCAGACCCATTTTTAATGAGAGTAGTGGCTCATAGAAAAAGAGGGGAGGGGGAGGAGGAGTTGGAAGAGAGTGGGAGGTAAATATGATCAAAATACACTGTATACGGTTGGGAACTTCTCAATGAATAAAGGAAAGAGTGTGTCTTAAAAATAATGAGCAGGTCATGGTGGTGTACACCTCCAGTCTCATCACTTGAGAGGCAGCGGAAGGAGAGCCTCTGTGAGTTCGAAGCCAGCCTGGTCTATATAATGAGTTCCAAGAGAGCCAGAACTACAAAGTGGGACCCTGCCACAAAATAAACAAACAAACACAATGGTGAGAAATAAAAAGAAAAAAGAAGACATGAAGGTGGGTGGGTGAGGAACATGTCGAGAAGGGGCCATATGGAAGCTGAAGGAGAAATTCGGGGTCAATGAGATCAAGGTACATTGTAGATGTATGACATTTTTGAAGAATAATTTTTCTTTAAAAGGAAAACGTAAAAAGAAGGTTGCTGTTGGTATTTTAATATATTCAGAAGCCTGAGCCTGTTATTTTGTTTGTTTGTATTTGCTTTGGGGTTTTTTGTTTTTGTTTTTCTACAATCTGAATTTTAAACAATGGAGACAACTGGTAAAATCCAGAGTAGAGGATGGGTAGTCCAACTGATCCAGAGCAAGGATATCTGTCTGAAGGGGGAGATGAGAAGCAGGTGGACGCAGCTGGAGAAGCAGAAGGCTGCCAAGACCCAGCTAATGACTGGATACGGTGAGGTGCTGTCCCATGCCGGGGTCAAAGCAAGGCTTGCATGTGCTTACAGTCAACAGAATGAGAGAACCAGCAAGGACCCCTCCTCAGGTAAACGGACCAAGCTCACAGACTTGCGGTTTAATAAAAACTATATTTACACCTGAGGATCATGCTCTAGGACCTCTATTGGTTGAATTAATCTTATGAGGATCCTTTAAGATACTTGGGAAGTAGGATCTGTGGTACTCTTATAATTCAGCTGCTAGAGAGGCTGAGGCAGAACATCTGTGAGTTCAAGACCAGGTGGGCAACTTGGTGAACCCTTATCTCAAAATCAAAGGTTTAAAAGGCTGGGGATGCGAGCTCTCTATGAAAGGCTGCAGGAAACACTGTGCCAGTCACTTAAGATTTCATTTCAAATCGACCTTAAAACCTTCCATTTACGATCATTTTAACCTTTGATTAATGTGTGTGAATCTTGGCATCATGACATATGTGGAATCATTATTATAAATTCTCGTAATAAAAATAATGTTATTTTGATTAAAAAAAAAAAAAAGGCTGGGGAATGTAGCTCAGTAGTAAAGTACTTGTCCAGCATAGGGCACTAGGTCTAATCCCAGACTGCTCTAGAAAACAGATAAGCTGGTGTCTAGATGTCGGGTAGCATCTTTGGAGAAAGACTAGGAGATGAAATGTCCTCACACAAGGTCGTAGGCACTACCACAGCAGCTCTAACAGTGAGGTGGCTGCATTCCTTCACTTAGTATAGCTTTCTAAAGCAACAAGATGATGTGGTTTTGTGTATTTGTATGGGGTGAGTTTTGTCAACTTGACACATCCTAGACATATCTGAGAAGAGAGAATCTTACTACAGCAAAGCTTCTTTAAAATGGACCTTTAGGGCCGGAGAGATGGCTCAGCGAGTAAGAACATTGACTGCTCTTCCGAAGGTCCGGAGTTCAAATCCCAGCAACCACATGGTGGCTCACAACCACCTGTAATGAGATCTGATGCCCTCTTCTGGTGTGTCTGAAGCCAGCTATAGTGTACCAGAGCACATATACACATACCATAATAAAACTGAATTTTAATTTTAAAAAAATGAGATGAGATTAGAACTACTGACATCCATGCAAACCTGACGGGTATATGAAACTGTGTCTAAATCAGCGGAACACTGTAATGGATACCAAAGTTCAGCCGGCTGAGAAAGAATGGGAAATGAAGACCTTTTATGGTCTAATTATTCCAGGCACAACTCTGAAAATAGCAGAGGGTAGAGAAAAAGCTAAGAGGGTAAAAGGAAAATCACTGCTGTTTTAATTTATATGGGAAGGTGCAACCACCGTGTGTGTGCATTCCTGAGCGTGCAGAAGCCAGCTGACACAGAGTCTTCCTCTACTGTGCTTTACCTTATTTTTTGAGATTCTGTCTCTTGCTGTAGGGAGAATATCTTGTGTACTGTATGGATGGATCACCTGTCGATTAAAAAGCCTATGGTCTATGGCTTAGGCAGGAAATGGAAGGTGGGACATCCGGGAGGCAGAAAGAATTCTGGGACAGAGCCAGGCATGGGAAGATCCTCCTGGGAAGGCGTGAGGAGACAGCTACATGGTACCCGAGCACAGGAAACCAGCCGAGTGGTAGAATGTAGGGTAAAATAATTGAGTTATCTAAGCTATGGTCTAGTCAGAGAAGGGACTAACTACATAGCCAAGGCATTTGTAAATGTATTTTGAGTCTAAGTCTTATTTCTGGGAGCATGGGGCTGGGAGGAAGAAGCAGGCCAAACATCTACCTCTTACTGAACCTGGAATTTGCCCTTTTGGCTGCACTGGCAAGCCTTGGCATCCTCCTGTCTCTGACTCCTCCACACCCCCTCTTTGTATCCCCAAGGGCTAGCTGGGATTATATCTGAGAATGACTCCCAACTTTTCTGTGGGATAGGAGCTCTGAGCTAGCAGAGCACTTTACCCGATGTACCATCTCCCCAGCCCACACTTGGCTTAGTATGTTAGTAGGTTTTATGACTGGAGACCACTGCATTTAGCATCATAGGTCTAGAACAGTTTAGTTTCTCTCATCAACATGGCAACTGTGACACACATCTGGATACCAAGCACAATCTATGTTTATGATGCACTTTAGAAAAGTGCTCTTTGTGTAACTAGTTCTTTTTCACATGAATACTCAAATTAGCAGATAAATTTCTAATTTTCAAGCTGGACACCTAGTAAACTGTATTCATATAGTTTTGAGAATGTGGCCTGCAAAAGAGCTCAGCAGACACAAACACTTGCCACCAAGTCTGATAACCTGAGGCCGACCCCCAAGCATACATAAATGCAAACACATTTCCTATTACTTTCCTTTCAAAGCCGCTCTTCCTCTGGGTGTTCACGCTGATGAGATCCTAGTATACGTCTTCATGCCAGGCTCGCACTACCTGATCTAAGCATGCAGATAAATTTTAATAAAATGAAGACTCATTTCTCTTCCAAAATTTTGAATTTAAATTATAACCAAAACCATAGTTTTAAAACTGAAAAATTAGGTAGACTCATTAAAACCTAAATGACTCAGCTGAGGCTGCTCCACAACTAAATGACTGGGCTAAAAAGCATGGCCATCTGTGATGGCCACCCATGGCTGAGAAAGACAGACCCCAGTGAGGAACATCAAGAAGTCAGAAGAAATGGAGGTGAGGCTGAGGGAGGGGAGTGGTTAAGGAGCAGACTCTACTGTATCCTGAGTACTGGAACGTGATACAGTCAGACTCCAGTTAACAATGGCTGCTTACGACACTGAGCAATATGAAACTCCGAAGTCAACAACAGGAGCTCCCTAAAGAGGGTCAGGTAATACAGAGGGTGAACTGTGCATCCACACGGGGCCTGTCCACTTACAAGCACATGACTGAGATGTTTGTCCGTGATCTCACTCTGAAATAACAATTGTAAAGCAGGTTTTTCATCTGGCAACAAAGCTTTACATCTGTAGCCTCCTTTCCTCACAAACCACTGGCTTTACCAGTCTGCACTCACTGCCTTGGTATGTCCCTCGTGCTAGCGAGCCCTGGCTCCCTGTGTCACCCTGGCCCTAATAGCTTTCTTTTATTAGCACTCAGTTAGGCCTACCCACTTATGCACCTTTCGGACTGACATTTTTCTGATTGATGTGAACAGGGTCTCAAGTACCCCAGGATGTTCAGGAGTTCCTGGATACAATGTAGCAAGAATGCCTTGAATCATATACCCTCCTGCCTCCACCTCCCAAGTGCTGAAATCACAGGGCTCACCATTCCTGGCTCTGGGCTAACATTGCTACAGTTTTCTTCCATGATGGGTCACCTGTTCTTCTTGGTTCCACAGGATCGTGCTCTGATTATTCTTCCATACACTCTCATGCTGACAACTTCTCTTCTAGAGATCCAAACCTCAGACACTGGAGAGATGGTTCGGTCAGTAAAGCAGCTGGTGCATTGAGCAGGAGGACCTGAGTTCAGAGCCCTAGGATACACAGTTTCTGTCTTCTGAGATGAGATCTCACAAAGAAGCACTTGCTGGTCTAGAACTCGCTGTATAGACCAGGCTAACACTGAGGAGGCAGAGACAGACAGATCCCTGGAGCTCTCACTGGCCCTCCAGCCTAGCTAAATCAGTGGGCTCTAAGAGTGGCACAAGACCCTATAGCTGTCTCCTGCAAGGCTCAACCAGAACATGACAAATACAGAGGAGGGCAGTTCCACTGGACTGAGCACGGGGTCCCCAATGGAGGAGTTAAGAGAAAGGACTGAAGGAGCTGAAGGGGTTTTCAACCTCATAGGAAGAACAACAATATCAACCAAACAGAACCACCCCCCCAGAACTCCCAGAGACTAAGTCACCAACCAAAGAGTACACATGGGGAGACCCATGGCTCCAGCCACATATGTAGCAGAGGACGGCATTGTCTGGCATCAGTAGGAGGCCCTTGGTCCTGTGAAGGCTCGATTCCCCAGTATAGGGGAATGCCAGGGCGGGGAGGTAGGAGTGAGTGGGTGGGAGAGGGAACACCTCTTCTAAGAAGCAGGGGAAGGAGGAATGGGAGAAGGGGGTTCCGGAGGGGAAAACAGGAAAGTGGATAACATTTGAAATGTAAATAATACATAAAATATCCAATTAAAAAAGAAAAGAAAGTATGGTAAAGAATGGATGAAGAAGACATCCAAAACCGACCTCTATCCTCCAAATATAGTCACACACACACACACACACACACACACACACACATATGCGCGTGCGCGCACGCGCGCACACACACCCGTACACAGGAATGTGTACAAATACATACACCATGCACACACAATCCAAAGTTCACTTCTTAGATCTGTTCTCTTCCTTACTACTCCAACAAAGACACACAAACTCCTCTGCCTTGCTTTAAAGGCAGAAAGGAGGGAGGGAGGGAGGGGAGGGAGGGAGGGAGGAAGGGAGGGAAGGAGGGAGGGAGGGAGAGAAGAGAAGAGAAATACACCTCAATACTTACCAGTACTACTGGCCTTATTCAAACCTTTGCTTCTAAGCTAAATTAGAAATATGCACTGTCGGGGCTGGAGAAATGGCTCAGAGGTTAAGAGCCCTGACTACTCTTCCAAAGGTCTTGAGTTCAGTTCCCAGCAACCACATGATGGCTCACAACNATCTATAATGAGATCTGACGCCCTCTTCTGGAGTGTCTGAAGACAGCTACATATAATAAATAAATAAATCTTTATAAAAAAGAAAGGAAAGAAAGAAAGAAAGAAAGAAAGAAAGAAAGAAAGAAAGAAAGAAAGAAAGAAAGATGGATGCACTGTCACATTCAATCCTAGACTTATTTTTTTAATTAGGAGCTACTTTCTTTTGGGGGACGGGGTGCAATACAGGATCTCATGTAGCCTGGACTGACCTCAACCTCCACCAGCAGTAGGAGTTTGCCATGGCTTCCCACTCCCCTGCCCTCTGCCCCCCAAGTGCTGGGCAGGGCATGGATGCTATGCATCCCTCATACCCAGCTGACTCTTGTCACCTCCATTTTTTATACTTATGTTTAGCTATTTGACTTCTGTTCTGCAACCAACCATCCTTCTCCCCCCAATTTTCCCATTTAAAATTTTTTGTTACTGAGAAATTTTTCTCATTTTTTATTTCTGTTTTCTGTTTTATTTACACACTGCATCATGGAGGAAACAGTAATAATTTACAAATTTACAAATCTTGTCAACTAAAAAGTTTAGAGCAAACACATAAAAATATACAATTTTTTTAAAAGGTTGACTTCATTAGTAGTTTAAGCCTAAGTCCAATGATCCCATCAAGCTAAATTGTTTGTGCAAAACCCAAAGTTTCTATCAATATGTAGACACAATATGAGTCACAAAACTGTATTGGGGAAAAGCAACCCAAGGTACAATATAACCCACACAAACACATTAAAATCAGGCATTGCTCCTGCGAGGTGATGGAAACAGAGGCAGGAGGATCTCCGTTAACACGAGGCCAGCCTGGTCTACAGAGAAAGTTTCAGAACAGCCAGGGCTACACAAAGAAACCCTGTCTCAAAAAAGAAAAGTAAATAAATCAAATCAAATCACACATTACCTGATTTTTCCCTAAAAGTAGTAAGTATGCAAAAGGCAAAAAGCAGGCTTTTGCCCAAGAATGATTGAAGAAGGACTTCAAAGAGCTAAAGATCTTAGCTAACCAACTCGTCCTTGATTTTTGCAAAGTGAGTCTTGCCCAAAGAATAATAAATGCACAAGCAAGCTACATTCATGACTAAGATGGGTCACCCTAACAGATGCCACCAGAGCAGGAAGAAAGGAGCCAGAATCTGGCCTATGGCATGGGGGAGCACTCAGGGGACAAATCCCACAGAAACCTTGATGGATCAAGGCCGTGCTTAGATCTGCTGCAGTGAACCCCACTCTGCTGACGGGTACAAGCAGCCTGAGCAAGGCAGAGCCACAGACCTTTCTTCCCAAGGAAATACTTCTAATGCAGGACAAACTGTTCAATCGTCCATCTTTAGGATCAAAGACAAAATTAAGTAAACAAAAACTTTAAAAAGGAGAAAAGTGTGAGGAGCTGGCAAACTCCTGAGTGAATGTGCATTTCTGACATGAGCGTGGGGCTACGTCAGGGACCCAGAGCCCAGGGACTCATGGGAATGGCATGGCCTTCCTAGTCCCCTGAACTTGAGTTCTACTCTTAACAGGGTGTACAGAAAGAACCAAGACAGGATGCCTGCAGCCTGAAACTGCTCCCCTGTGGAGTCCCCTCCCCAAAGTAGCTAACCCGCCTCCTCCTGCTCCTGCTCTGGTGCCGAGTTCCCTGGCCACTGCATTCTAATGCATTTCCAGCAGAGATCCCTGCCTACCAGATCCCAATTTACTTTCCTAAATGCTGTCTGTCTTTTCTTCCTTGACTGTCACCTCTATCAGGTCAATCTGAAACTAGTAAAGGTTATAACAGAAAAGTATAGTTTCAGGCAAGAAGAAATGCTTCGTAACTAACAGCTTACTCAAACTGCCACATTCTACTCCCTGACCCCCGATAGGCTTACTCAAACATATGAGTCTATGGGGGCCATAACTAGCTATAGCATAATACAAAATATAATTAGTCCAACTTCAAAAGTCCCAGAGTCTATAACAGCCTCAACAATGTCATAAGTCCCAAGTTCAAATCTTTTTTGAGATTCATGCAATTTCTTAATTGTAATATCTTTTATAAAATCAAAATCAAAAAAACAGATCACATACTTCCAACATGGTTTGAATATGCTTGGCCCATGGGAAGTGGCACTATTAGGAGCTATGGCCTTGTTATAGGAAGTGTGTCACTGTGGAGGTGGGGCTTTGAGGTCCCCTATATGCCCACGTCTGGCCACTATGACACAGTCTCCTCCTGGCTGCCTTTAGATCAAGAATTTGGAATAGAATTCTCATCTCCTCCAGCACCATGTTTTTCTGGATGCTGCCATGCTTCCCGTAATTACAATAATGGACTAAACCTCTGAAACTGTAAGTCAGTTCCATGTTGTCCTTTACAAGAGTTGCCTCAGTCTAGGTGTCTCTTCACAGCAATGGAAACCCTAACTAAGGCAGGGCCCAGCATTCTCTTCTGGCTTCTGTGTCTGCCCACATGCACATGTGCATACACACATGTGTACACACAAAAGCACGTAACTAAAAATAAGATAAAAATTTAAAAACAGACCCTTACCCTCGCCTAGTTCCCCGTTTATTCATAGGCAACAACGTCCTTTCCAACGTTCTTTTCCATGATCTATTCTACATAGAGATAAAGGGCTCTAAATCTTAATATTCAGTATCAGCTCATTCCAAATACTAAAAGAAACTAAGGTACGTTTATGACTCAGTAATTCAATACTATATTATTCTCTTTATTAAAAAAAAAAAAAGTCACCTGTATTTGCCTCAGCTATAAGAGGGTACATAGGAAAAGCCTTAAGTGAAATAAAGTGTAAGACTCATGTGGTAGGTAGCATTGAACTGACACAAGCAGTACAAACTTTAGAACAATTTTACACTGTTTTGATGTAGCACATTACACATTCTCCTCGGAACTACAAGCAGAACCCACTGTGTGAAACATGGTACTCTATTCTTTAGCTCATCTGAGTTTTCCAGCCACAACTGACCATATCCGGAGAGACAACTTGTGGCCGGATGGTGCCCAAAATGCTCATCCCACTGACACATCTAACCAACCAGCACCCAAAATGCTCACCCTGCTGACACCTGCCATCCTTTCCATCTCTTACCTGATAGTGTGCCTGGGCTTGCTGAGCGGAGTTCAAGGTGACATTGCAGAGTTTGCAGAAGAGGGGCTTACACAGCTCCTCCAGGGCAGAGTCTGGCTCCCCTCTCTTAGCTAAATCCTCTTCCCCTGCCAAAGGCAAGGATGCTTCCTGCCCCAAAGCCTTCTGTGGCGGGAGCTGCAAGGTCCTTGTGGACCTGGCAGCCACTGACATAGGAGGAGAGGTTGAGGGCCGATTAGGTAAAGGAAGCCAGACCTGCTGCAAAAGAATCATCAGGCAGGAAAGCCACGAGCATAGTCCAGTGGGTGACAAGGGGTGGAGTCTTCAACCCTAAAGCAGCCAGGGAAGAAAATTAAAATGAGAGCTCAGCAACATGACACAGAAATGACACCAAAGCCACTTTTCTCTCCAAACCCACCTTTGGGGCGTCTCTCCTTACTCGTCTTAGCCCAGCAGCCGTCCCCTGCCTGGTTATCCCCACTAACATAAGGCTTTGCCCTGAGAATAGCTTTGAGATTTGCCTTTATTTTGCTTGGCTCAGTTCCAAACGTCATCCCTCCGGCCATAGGCATTAATTAGCAGCACTGCATCCATGAGCAATTAAGTTGAAAAGTCACATGGCTGGAATTGGACATCTAAGGTCATCCAGACCCCCTCTACTGGAGTGCTGAAACACTCTTGATGGCAATATTCATAACCCAGACAACAAACAAGCACGCAAACAAGAGAAAAGCCACCAGGTAGGAAATGCTTCCACCCAAAGGATGTCAATGAGTAGAAGATTATCTATCACCTCTAAGAATGTCCTTTCCTCTTTTCTTTCTTTTTTTTTTTTTTTTTTTTTTTTTTTTTTTTTTTTTTTTTTTTTTTTTTTTTTAGGTATTTTTTGTTGTTGTTTATTTTTACTGTGTTTGTGTGTGCTTGTGTGTATGTATGTGTGTGAGAGCACACATGTGTATACCTAAGAGGCAAAGCAAAGCAGTATCTTACCCACCAGCAACCTTTTCTCTCTTTTTTTTTTTTTTAAAGTCAAGGTCTCACAGAGCCAGGATGGCCTCAAATCTGCTATGTTGCTGAGAAAGGCTTTAACTCTTTTTTTTTTTTTAAATGTCTCAAAATACAAACTATTTTCTTATACTTTTTTATTCTGTAAATAAATAATAAGCACAGGACTTGTGAGATTTATAACATGAAAAATATGGTTGACAACATATATGAATTACCTACTTTACCCTTTTTATCTTCCTGCCTCAACCTCCTAGCTGCTGCAATCACAGTGATGCACAACCACACCTAGCCACTAGTCAGGTATTTACTTATTTCTACCACTTGTTGAAAGGTGGGTGAAATCTAGAAACAGGGCATTAAAATGTGACAGATGTAAACGAATTGATACTTCCAAGAAAGCAACAGTAGCTAAGTAACTGAGCCAGTGGTTCTGGAAGGCAGAGAAGACAGCAAAGGCCTGTGGGCCTCGGATGGCACAGATGTGCTGTGTGGGCCTCAGATGGCACAGATGTGCTGTGTGGGCCTCAGATGGCACAGATGTGCTGGGTGGGTCTCAGATGGCACAGATGTGCTGGGTAGGCCTCAGATGGCACAGATGTGCTGGGTGGACCTCAGATGGCACAGATGTGCTGGGTGGGCCTCAGATGGCACAGATGTGCTGGGTGGGCCTCAGATGGCACAGATGTGCTGGGTGGGCCTCAGATGGCACAGATGTGCTGGGTGGG
>NC_034593.1:27035285-27044968 GCF_900095145.1 Mus pahari
CTCAGATGGCACAGATGTGCTGTGTGGGCCTCAGATGGCACAGATGTGCTGTGTGGGCCTCAGATGGCACAGATGTGCTGTGTGGAAGACAGAGTTTCGTTTTGCTTTAGTTTTTAAGTTGAGTTAGTTATCAATATTTAGAAATCAAAAGTTTCACAGAATCTAATAATGAAAGGATAATCTGACAACACCACACCCACCTCCTCCACCACGCACAACCGGCTATTTGGTGCCACGCATACTCCATACACAGGCCAGCCTTCTCTCGGCCCCCTCAACCCTACTCAGGGCACTGACTTGGTGTGATGACTCTACGTCATCCAGCCTTAGACTACAGCCCTTCCTTGCAAAATCAAAATGTAATCTCTATCAGGAGGTAAATTACCTATTCAATAAAGCATCCAGATTGAAAAGTGTCCAACCAAGTAATGGACCACACTATCCTATGCCCTATCTATGGTGGCTATCATTTCAGTTGTCAACTTGACAGGATCTAGGAGTTCCTAGAAAAGGAGTCTCAGTGAGGAGTGATGTAGGTTAGGTTGGGTATCGGCATGCCTATGAGGGATTTTCTTAAGTAGGCTGAGGTGGGAAGACCCACCCTAAATGGGGCTAGTACCCCTGTGTTGGTCCTAGAGTGCATCAAAAGGAGACCGAATTGGACAGCAGCACTGTTCTCTTCTGATTGTGGCCCTGATGTGACCAGTTGCTTCAGGCTCCTCTTGCATAGGCTGCCCCACCATGATGGGGTGCCTTGAACTCTAAGACAAACCCTTTCTCCCTTAAGCTGCTTTTGCCAGGGTACTTTATCATACCAACAAAAAAGAAACCAAGACTCTCTCTATTCTGTTTTCCTCAGAATAGATCCACTCTGTTCCACTCCCTCTACACCCCCAATCAGACAGCATCTTTTAGTTCTGACGACTTAAAAAACACCCCACAGTAAATGCCATTCAAGTTTCTCAGATTCTAATTATCCAAATTAGAATTCTTATTTCAAAGTCTATACACTTCCAGCCAGATGGTAGTGGCACACGCCTTTAATCCCAGCACTTGGGAGGCAGAGGCAGGTTGAACTCTGGCTTCGAGGCCAGCCTGGTCTACACAGTGAGTTCTAGGACAGCCAGGCTATGTAGAGAGAGTGTGCCTCGAAAAAAAACAAAAACAAAACCAACAACAACAACGAAGTCTAACGTCCATCCTGTTAGGAGTAGCATTAAAGCTCCTTTTTTTGGTCAACAGAATTCGGTGTCTTCAGCTACTGAGTGAGCTTCCCTGTCTGTGATGAAGATGTGTAGGCTAGGACACTAACAGACTTACTAAAATGACTCCAGGACGCTTTAAAAACGAAAATACACATTTGTAGACACACAGTGGAGAGGAGCACTGACTGGGAAGTTATTCGTTTAAGAGTAGTCTTAATATTTAGCAACATTTTTCATTAATCATAATAGCTAGAAAAGGATAATAATCAACTATCCCTATCTCTGGAAACACAAAGAAAGGTGATACAGATTTGATACATTTGAACAGTAAGTTTCTCTGAAACAATATTATTTCCCCCAACTAAGACATTCAAAGAGCAAAGATGATTATGGCTATTGGAGGGGGGGGGGTGGTAATGAAACCATCTTTTTAAATAGTTTAACTACTTAGTTATAACGGACCATGTCATTCTGACCCTAACTTGTCATCCGGATTCTCTGTTAGATCATAGAGAAAGGATAGGAGAAGATATCAAAACATCTGGATATAGAAAATCAGCAATATACATAGAGAACCAAATCAGCCTGCTCCCAGGACATGCCTGGGCTTGTTTCTCACATGCTTACTCCCACCTGATGAAACCCCAGCATGTGTGCCCCGGGGATCATGCAGCGGTCCTGCAGAAGCAAGGCTCTACTCACAGCACAGGCACAAAAAGGCCTTACTCCAGAGAAAACACTGGCCGGCCAGGGTGGGGTGGGGGTGTTTATAGTGCAGGTTTACCTATTATTACATCTTATGTCCATAATGTTCAAAGAAAGAATAGAGACCTCAAAAATACTGTTATATTTAATAATCAACATAAGGCTTAAAAAAAAAAAAAAAAAGCCTTCCCCAAAAGTCTATAGGTGACATTCACAACAGGTATTACATTTGGGGGAAAAAAAAAAAACTCTAAAAATAAATAAAACCAAAGCTACAGTGAATACACAAACTGAAATATAGACTCAAAAACATGCTCGGATCCGTTCAAACTGCTGCATTAATTTAAGAGACTAATTTAGAAGCTGATATAAAAATACTTCTCAGATCTCAAAATCCATCCGATTGGACGTGTGCGATGGCAGACACGAAGGATGCATAGCGCTTGATGTCCTAATTTGGAAGGGAGCTCAGAGACACTAAAGAAAATCACAGCTCCACCATGTACCGGTCTGAGGGAAATGAATGACCACGGCACACGTTTCCACGGTTGGGCTGGGGCCTACTCCTCACCGGCTGTACAGCAAATAACAGCCTCCCCTTAGCAGAAACAGACCCGGGGCAAAGAAGAGAATCCAGGAACAGGTTCCTGGCGTCCGGGTAAAGTAGGGAAGGCTACCCCTGGGTATTCCGGAGAAGAGAAGACGAGAGAAAACCTTACTCAGAGGTCACCAAAACGTGGCAGGCAGAAAAACAGCCCTGGCAGGCTGTTTTACATCACAGAAGAAAGCTTAGAAGGGGAGGAGGCCGTGGCGACCCAGGCTCCGCATCTAGGACTCCAAGCAGCGCCCCTGCAGCATCGCCCCCGCGTGTGCCATTCCCGGGCTGGGCACGCTCACACGCATTCGGGTCCCGCGCGGATGCAGGCGGGGAGCACCGAGTCGCCGAGGCGGCTGTGCGAATGGCTGCGGGATCGGGATCGGTGGCCCGCCGGACGCCGCGGGCGAGGCTGACACGCGCACACGGACGCAGCCGAGCGGACGAGGACCACACTCACCGGAACCGGCAGGCCGCAGCCGCCCCGCCACCCCGCGCGCCGCTGCCCGCTCCAAGACCACTTTTCTGCGCTCGCCGCCGCCGCCCGGCCGCTCCACTGCTGGAGGCTGATTGTCAAAAGTCCGTCGGAGCCGAGCCACCGGGAAACAGCTGCAGGAAGTGACTGCGGAACCGGGAGGCGGCGGCAGCGGCGGCGGCGGAGGAGGAGGAGGAGGCAGGGCTCCCGGCAGCGCTTCTGCGCATGTGCACGGACAAGCGGCTGCTCCCGCAGACCCCGGGCGCCGGGCAGGTGCGGGATGGCGACGCGAGAGGGTACACTACCCTGGCCTCGATGGCTCCTCGGAGCTGCCCCAGCCTACCCTGAAAGCGATGAGGGCAGAAGCCTGGCACAGCCTGGTAGGAGGGCGGAGGTTCTCCTCTGAGACCTGGAAACTGCACTCCCTGCGCCTCCGCCCAGAGACATTGGAAAGCAGCCGGCCAAGGCCTCACAAGGGTGCAAAGCCCGCTCACCGGCAGGGCCCGATGGCCCGCAGAAGTCCCCGGATACCTTCAAGAGAGGCGCTGGGATGGATTGCAGCCCTGGCTTGTTCTGCGGGCTTGTACCTTCTGCATGTGAATACTTGTATAGTGGCTAGGGGATATCCTTGGATAACATGACACAAATTTTCCATATTATCTGCAAAGTATGGTTTCGCAGCATCAAGTGCTTTCACATTGTGTGTGGTTATTGTGTAAACCATAAACGAAAATGCCAAGATCTAAATATGGTGAGCCACAGCCCAGCCTAGTAGCCTGCCAATTTACACAGGAATGTAAGTCTATGACTGGAGCATGCGCCAACAGCCCAATGCTAGCTTCGAGAATTCGAGGACTGTTCAGCAGACTAGGCTAGTGTGCTCCCGCCATCGGGAGAAGTAATCCACCGCACAGATGAGTTCAGTGCACACGCCATATATGTGAAAATTATTATATATACTATCTACCTTAAACTCCCTAAGTGCAGAAAGAAATGGGTCTTGCCTATAAACGGGTCTTCCGTTTATATTTTATAGTTTTATGTGTATTTGCATGTCGGAATAAAAGCTGAAAGTAGGGACCTTACTCGCTAGTTCATACATATATATATATATATACACTCAGTGTTCCATATTTGCTACCCCTGATCCTACACTTACTTCAAACAGCTAAGGCATTTCCTTCTCTGGCCCAGGAAAAAGCAAGTAATTCCAAGATACTTGTTTCATAGAAATGTAAATCTCATGACAGGGAAAATGGCCCCACAAATTAGAGCTTTTGTTGTGAATCACTGGGTCTTATGAGATTCAGTAACCCCTAAATAAATAAATAAATAAATAAATTTTTAAAATAAAATAAATGAAAGAAAGAGAAACAGGTCATATTCACCACCTTTACTAAAGGACAAAAACAAATCTCAATGACTTGTGGCTGAAACCTACTTTTGTGATTGTGTGTTGCTGGTCTGCTGACAGAAGGCACACCTCTTTGGGACTTGAAGCACATGAGAGGATCAAAATCGATAGTGGAATGTCACATTGTGACACTGATGTGTTATGACCCATCCACACAGATTCTAATAGCCAAAGCCACTAAACCTATGAAGTGCAGCCATCTCTGCCTTCATAGGCATCTGGCACGATGATGGGCAGCAGCAGAGACGGGTCATTCCAAATAAGAATGCAGTCTGGGGCCAGCAAGATGGCGGTAGATAAAGTAGTTAGCCACTGAGCCCTGTAACCCTGGTACCTGCGGTACCTGCCTAATAAAAGCGGGGTGCAGTGACTTGCTTCAGTAATCCCAGCATCCCTGTGGTGAGATGCAGAGCAGAAATGGGAGAACCCCCCCCCCCCACAAATTCTCAGGCCAGCTGGGCTGGGGTATGCACCACAGTAGGAGAAACAAGGGAGACCCTGCTGCAAGGTGGAAGGTGAGAAGCAACTCGCTAAGACTGCCCTCTGATCTCCACGGCAGGCCTGATCCTGCATAGAGGAATAGTAACCATAGTAAAAATTTAAGAGTATAAATAACCTGACATAAATATGGGCAGTCAGTCTTGTTGCTTAGAGGTATTGTTATAAACCTCAAGAAAGAATTCATGTCTGCTCCCCTCCCCCCACCCCAAACAAGAAGTTTCTGAGGTTGCCTGGGAAGGAACTGTGGACACAGAAGCAGTGGAACTCCTGCACAGACCTTGACATCTACAACCCAGACACCTGAGCCGACACAACAGGAAGATGCACAGGACAGCTAACCCCAGCACTTGGGAGGCAAAGACAGGTTTCTGAGTTCGAGGCCACCCTGGTCCACAGAGTGGGTTCCAGGACAACCACAGCTATACAGAGAAACCCTGTCTCAAAAAACAAAGAGGAGGAGGAGGAGGAGGAGGAGGAGGAGGTCCCCAAATTTATTTCTTTAGTACCTGCAGCCTTAAAACCCAATCATAGTAATTGCAAGAGGCAATAGATAGCTGAAGGTACAAATCAGTCACCCCAAAGCAATGGGCAAGATGTAAACTGTTGGGGCCAGAGCCAATGGGGAGCAAGATTGTACCTAAGAACCCATTACAATACCTCTCCCTGCTGCCTGTTTTCCACCCTGCTCCTGCCCCTCTCAAATGATTCCCAAGCCCCGCTCAGGGGAGCAAAGCAAGTAGATCATTTGGAAGGGATTAGTGTTGACCACAGCTGTCTTGAGAGCAAAAGAGATTTTTAAGGAAGAGAAGCACATAGGGAGTGGCCACAGTGAGGTTTTCCCAGGGGAAGAGGAGGCTCTCGGCCCCCATCACATTTTTTTTTTTTTTGTCTTTGAGCCATTATTCTGAGTGGTGAGATCGCGGAATTCAGTTATGAAGGAGGAAGAGAAGGAGAAGAGGAGGAAAAAATCATTTCACAAATGCTCGAATTCGTTAGCTGATACAGCCCAAGCAGTATATTTGCATGGCCACAGTTAATTGAATAATGACTATCAGTCAACAAATGCATGGATGAACAAGGAATGCCTGTCCCTCTATTCATTAATAGGATTACAGTGTCTGGCAGTTTTACTTGACAAAAAGTTCTCTCTTAATGTAACTACTATAAAGGAAACAGTGAATCTATTAGGAGAAAACTCCAATCCTAAAACAAAGTTAAAGGATCTGAGGAGAAGGCTCAGAAGTTGAGAGCATCAGAAAACAAATGCAAATGACAGCTAATCCCAGCACTTGGATTTCTGCTCTCCCTCCTCCCCCTCTCCCTTCTCCCCCTCTCCCTCCTCCCCCTCTCCTTCATCCCCCTCTTCCCTATTATACAGTTGGATTCCAGTGCCAGCATTTTCTCTACTGAAAATGCTGCTTTTGCAGAGGACCAGGGTCCACTTCCCAGACCTAGGTGTTGGTGCCCACCCATCTGTAATTCCACTTCTAGAGAATCCAGTGCCCTATTCTGGCTCCTCAGGAACCAAGCATGCATGTGATGCACCTACTTTTGTGCAGGTAATGCATGCATACTCATGTGAGGTGACATCAAGGCCATTATCATCTACATGGCCAGTTCAAAGCTAGCCTTGGCTACATGAGAATCTGTCTCAAAATATAACAGAATTATTTTCATTATATTAAAGTATATACAGCAAAAAATCTACTGTGTTTACCAAGAATATAATTGTAACAATGTGGCTTCCCTTGGCTTGAGTTTTTGTGGTGTCTATGCCCACAATCTTCATGTGGACACATGATAAGAAGAGAAGAGACAGGCATGATCTCCAAAGGCTGGTATGTATAGCAGGTCAATTTCCCCTCTTGTGAGGAATTTTTTTTATATTATTTATTTATTTATTTATTTATTTATTTATTTATTGTTTTTTTGAGACAGGGTTTCTCTGTATAGCCCTGGCTGTCCTGGAACTCACTTTGTAGACCAGGCTGGCCTCAAACTCAGAAATCTGCCTGCCTCTGCCTCCCAAGTGCTGGGATTAAAGGCATGTGCCACTACTGCCCGGCATGAGGAAATTTGCATGGAGTCTTGAGATGCTATGCACCTTCACTTTCAAGATCAGGGCTTGATGCCTTCCAGGGTTACTTTTTCACTGAGGATGGAGACAAACCAACCACAGCTAAAGCCCTATGTGGCATGGTCAGAGTGAGACCGCAGCAGCTGACAGGACTCATAGAGCACATTTATACAGAGTGATACAAGGGGACACAGGAAGTTGATGAGTGTGCCCTGTTCATAAACTAACAAGCCCAGGCTTGCACTCCAATCCGTAGAGAAAATGCTGGCACTGGAATCCAACTGTATAATAGGGAAGAGGGGGAGGAGGGAGAGGAGGAGGAGGGAGAAGGGGAGGAGGACCCAGAGCAGAAGTGAAGCCAGGAGACCTCTGACAGTGAAGTCCCCACCATTGTGGACACCACAGAGGAACCAAAGAGGGGAAAGCAAATAGGCTCTTACCAACCCACCCTGCTATATCAACCCTGAAGAGTCAACTTATGAGTACAAGAAATGGCAGCACACACCTTTAGTCCCAGAA
The DNA here is from genome assembly GCF_900095145.1 of Mus pahari. Classification (NCBI taxonomy): domain Eukaryota; kingdom Metazoa; phylum Chordata; class Mammalia; order Rodentia; family Muridae; genus Mus; species Mus pahari. The sequence continues at coordinate 27,042,777 of NC_034593.1, forward strand.
CTTGGGAGGTAGAAACAGGAGGATCTCTGTTAATTTAAGGCTGACCTGGTCAACATTGTGAGTCCCAATACAGCCAGTGGTATAAAGAGAGTTCCTATCTCAGAGAGAGAGAGAGAGAGAGACAGAGAGACAGAGACAGAGACAGAGACAGACAGAGACAGAGACAGAGAGACACAGACACACACAGAGAGGGGGGGAGGAATGAATGTAAAAGTGTAGAAGTCAGGGTTGGGGAGATGGCTCAGGTAGTAAATTGTCTACTGTACGAGCATGGGGTACTGAGTTCAAACCTTACCTCCTAGGAAAAAAAATCAAGCCTAGTGGAACATTTTTGTGGATAGTCCTGGTGCTGTTTGTCTTCTGATGCTAATTCTGCTTTCCCAGGAGGGGTTGCAGACTGGCATGAGTGAGTCATGAACACAGGTGACTTCTTATGAACCTTCTCCCCACCATAACTTGTAAAATAAAGGCTAGAGCCAGTGATTGGGCAGTGGAAGGGAAGGTGAAGCTGGAAAGTTTGGGGGGAGAAGAAGGAGAGGAGAAGAGGGAGGACAACATGGAAGAGGAGGAGGTGGAAGGAAAGTGGAGCAGAAGCACATGGCCTGGAGAAACCGCAAGTTACAAGGGATCTCATAGATGGGGAATATAGTAGTGTAGTGGTAGATCCGCCCAATCAAGCCGTGCAGCTTGTATTCATATTAATTGAGTTTTGTTTTCTTTGCACAGGCCTATTTGGGTTGGAGATTTACCACAACAGTGCATGCTTGCTATCCCTGCTCCAGAGAGGTAGAGACAGGCAGAGCTCTGGGGCTTGGTAGCCATTCAGTGTAGCTGAGGCAGTGAAGCCCAGGTTCCACCTCACAACACAAGATGAACAAGGACTGAGGAACCACAACCAGGGTTGACTCTTGGCCTCCACATTCATTGGAATACACACACGAGACATGCAGAGGGCATAGCAATGCTGTTTATGGTGGCTAGAGAGATGGCTGCTCTTCCAGAGAACCTGGGTTCAATTCCTAACACCCATGTGGCATCTCAGAACTATCTATCATTCCCTTTCCAGGGAATTTAATACCTTCTGGCCTCGGTGGGCACCAGGCACACATGTGGCACACAGACATATATNTAGGCAAAACACCAAAACACACAAAATAATAATTTTTAATTGTTTTTACAGAAAGGCTATGTGTAGGCTGTACACAGCAAAATCCAGACTGTGGGACAATGACCTAGTTTTCTCACTAAGTAACGCAGAAAAGGAGGAACAAACACTGAGGAAAATGAGATTTTTTTTTTTTTAAGTCTTAAATTGATTTTCAAAGACTGACAAAACNGAATTATAAAGTTTAAACACACATACATATTTGACATGTCATAATAAAAAGCAAAGATGGATTACTACAGATCAGGGCAGCAGGTGCCTCCAGGTGTGACTGGTGGGTGTGACTGGGACAGGGAACAAGGGAGATGCCTGGGCTCACCAGCAGAGCTTTGGTTGCTGACATAGGTTGTAATCAAGAAATCCNACTTACATTCATTTTCATTAAGCAACCCATCACTTTTACCCTCTTTTNTGTATCTGTGCACTGTCGTTAGTTTGTCTCCCAAACTGACACTGAAACTGTGTTNCTGCTGTGCCAGTGTTGGGAGGTGGGACTCTAAACAGCTTAGTTCATGAAGAGGGACAAATGCAGTTNTCACAGGGCTGGGTTGGTTACCAGCAGAGCAGGTTGTCACCGAACAAGCCCCACCCTGAGGTGTTTTCTGTCAGTCTTGTCCACACTCCCTTTCACTGCCCCAAATGGTAATGAAGCACACGTCTCTCAGAAAGAGCCCCCTGATCTTGGATGGCCAAGCCCCAGAACCAGGAGCTAAAGAAACTTCTTCTCTTTATAAATTATCAGCTACTCTGCTCTAGNAACAGACAAGAGATTAAGACAGTCTGGTGGTTCCTCAGAAAATTGGACATAGTACTACCGGCAGATCCAGCAATACCTCTCCTGGGCATATACCCAGAAGATCTTCCAACTTGTAATAAGGACACATGCTCCATTATGTTCATAGCAGCCTTATTTATAATAGCCAGAAGCTGGAAAGATCCCAGATGTCCCTCAATAGAGGAATGGATACAGAAACTGTGGTACATTTACACAATGGAGTACTACTCAGCTATTAAAAACAATGAATTT
>NC_034593.1:27045198-27083930 GCF_900095145.1 Mus pahari
GGCCTCTTGTGACGCTATGCCAGTGCCTGGCAAATATAGAAGTGGATGCTCACAGTCATCTATAGGATAGAACACAGGGCCCCCAATGGAGGAGCTAGAGAAAGTACCCAAGGAGCTGAAGGGTTCTGCAACCCTGTAGGAGGAACAACAATATGAACTAACCAGTACCCCCAGAGCTCGTGTCACTAGCTGCATATGTAGCAGATGATGCCCTAGTCGGCCATCATTGGGAAGGGAGGCCCCTTGGTCTTGAGAAGATCATATGCCCCAGTACAGGAAAACACCAGGGCCAGGAAGCAGGAGTGGGTGGGTTGGAGAGCAGGCCTGGGGTAGGGTATAGGGGACTTTCGGGATAGCATTTGAAATGTAAATGAAGAAAATCTCTAATAAAAAATCATTTTAAAAAGACACCGTTGTCATACAGTACACATTAAAAAATTCCGATAAGAGCAGTCTAGTTTCAATGCAGAAAACACAAAAGTATATTAAGCAGTTTAATAGTAAAAAAGCACAGGTTTCATTTTTGTAACACACACACACGCACGCACACACACACACACACACACACACGTACAGAGGTGAGGAAGAATCTGCCAACTATAAACCTTCCCAAACACGCCTACAGCCTGAAAGCCTCACGCTTTAGCTTCACCCTAAAGCCTCTCCTTACTAAAACAGCAGGTGGAGGCAGGAGGGTCAGGAGTCCAGGTCCTCCTCACCTATGCAGAGAGTTGCAGGCCAGCCTGAACTTCATGAGTGTCTCAAAAACAAAAAGAAAATGTGAAAGTCTGGTCCAAAGGGATGGCTGGGGCTGACACCGGTGTAATTTCTATCTTAATTACTAATATTAACCCTCAGGCCATTTATTACATGTCACACAGTAAATATGTCTTTGTGAATATGTGTGTGTGTGTGTGTGTGTGTGTGTGTGTGTGTGTGTGTGTGTGTGTGTACAGTACAGAATGACTGTGAAGTGTAAAGGCTGTGGTGGAATTCAGGAGTCTCAGGAGGCCTAACCGATGGGCAGAGAGGGCTGATATGGAGTGAAACAGATCTTTGGTGTTCTGCTATAGAGTCAGGCTCCATCAGCCAGTCAAGCTGTGAAAGTGAGGTGTGGAGCCACAGAGGCCGTAATGATGAAGGGCAGGATGAACAAGATCCACATAATGAACGGGTAGGGTGACAACTGGAGTCAGCCAAGTCAGCTGAGGTAACCAAGCAGAGCCCCTGGTACATCAGCAGTCCCGCCTATCAGTTCATTACGGCCAGCAGTTAGGTGCCCTTCTCTTAGTGAGGTTCAGTTGAGGACATTACACCCTGTCCTCCATCTGGTGTCCTCTGTGAGTCATCAGGCCTGGGGTGATTTCCATGCCATGTGCACATAGGATCCTGGTCAAGCCTGGTGTAACACAGGTACACACAAGGTAACACAGTTAGTACTTTTAGGCTGAAGTTATCTCTCTGGGCTGTACTTCGTGGATGGTAACAGACAGACAGACAGACAGACGGTGGTGTTTATATGCATGATGAGACACAGAGTCATCCGGCTTTGAAAACAGAGTCAAAAGCCGCTTGTAAAACAGGATCTCTCAGGGTCAGGTACAGCCCCAAAGCTGCTGCTTTTGTTGTTGTGTTTTGAGACAGGGTCCCACAATAGTCTTAACTGGTCTGGAATTCCCAATATAAACCAGGCTGTCCTCAAATGCTCAGAGATCTGTCCACCCTTGCCTCCAGTGTGCTGGGATTTAAGTGCACTATCATTACCCAGCTACTACTTACACAGTATGTACTGACACCAGACTAGACTCAGCCTCAATTTAAAACGTGTCAAGGACATTCCTTTCTGTGTGAAATCTCTTTCTTCCCATGTCATCTTCAAGCATGTCCCAGATGAGTTAGTCTATAATTGGACCTTAGTTCCTGGCCTGGCCAGGGAAGGAACAACAGACAGAACTTGAGGGGTCTTCTGGTGTCCACTTGGAAGTGACCTCTTCAGGATCTTTCCTTGTAGGGACAGCTATTGCCTGGGGATGAGACCTGGATCCTCGATACAAATCTCCTCATTCATATGTCAGGGTCCCTCTTTCCCACCAAGAGCCCAGTGCTGGCAGGGCATTCCTGCCTGAGATGAGTACACAATTGTCTTTGAAATTGGATGACTCTTGAGGTCTGAGTGTGACTTTCAATTATTTCTGCTCTCCCACTGTGGCAATGAAGGCTTTCATAACTACCGAAGAGCTTATGGGCATATGTCGGTCTTTACACATCTGTCTACAGAGCTTGCTTGCTAGCCTTCTGGAGGATGCCAAAGCACTGAGCAACTGAAGTCAGTGTCACATGCCTGGGGGGGGGCAGTCTTCCTGCTACCACATGGGCACTTTTCAAAGCCTGAGTTATTGTGCCACCAGAGGCTCTCCTCCACCAGAGCAGCCTCCTAAATCACCATTGTCTCCCCCCCCCCCCGCCTTTTCCTGTTGATGTGACAACAGCCATTCAAAAGAGAATGGGTTGCTTTGGTTCACAGTTCAAGAGTCTGTGAGGCTCAAAGTCAAGGCAGTAAGAATCTGAAGAAGCTCGTCACATAATTTCCATGATCACAAGACAGACACAAATGGATGACTGTTGCTGCTTAGGACATTTCTCCCCACTTCAGTCAAGGAATGATGCCACTCACAGTTAAGATGCTGACTGATTTCATATCAAGTTGATACAAGCTAAAATCACCTGAGAGGAGGGAGCCTCTACTGAGTAAATCCCTCCATAAGATCAGACAGTATTAGTCCTGTAAAGCATTTTCTTAATTAGTGATTAATAGAGGAGGGCTCAGCACACTGTGGGTGGTGCCACACCTGGGCTGGTGGTCCTGAGCGCTATAAGAAAGCAGGCTGAGCAAACGACGATGAGCAAGCCAGTAAGCAGCAGCCCTCCATGGCTCCTGCATTAGCTCCTGTCTCCAGGTTCCTGCCCTGTTTGTGCTGTTGTCTTTACTTCCTTCAATGATGGACCACGATGTAGAAGCCAAATAAATCCTTTCCTCCCCAACTTGTTTTTGGTCAGTGTTTTATCACAGCAACAGCAACCCTAATTAGGACACTTTTCAAGCTAGACACTTGAAAGGCAGAGGCAGGCATATATATCTGTAAGTTCGAAGCCAGCCTGATCAATACAATAAGTTCCAGGCCAGCTGGGGCTAAATAGTGACACCCCGAGTCTTACTTTATGTTTTATTGCTGTGGAAAGACACCAGGACCATGGCGGCAACACTTATAAAGGAATATGTTTAATTGGGGCTGGCTTACAGTTCCAAAGGTTTAGTACTACCATTATCATGGTGGGAAACATGGTGGCGTGCAGGCAGACATAGTGCTGGAGAAGAGCTGAGAGTTCTACATCTTGCCCTGCAGGCAGCAGAAGGAGACTGTTTCACAGTGGGCATGGCTTGAGTATATATGATCTCAAAGCCTACCCCCACAGTGACACATTTCCTCCAACAAGGCCTCACTTACTCCAACATGGCCATGCCTCCTAATGGTGCCACTACCTATGGGCCAAGCCTTCAAACACATGAGTCTATGGGGCCATATCTATTCAAACCACCACATCTTGTCTAGAGAGAGAGAGAGAGAGAGAGAGAGAAATGTTCCCACACCAATTTTAATTAGTTCAGTCTAGATAATACCCATAAGTTAGCCCACAGGTTCATCTCCCACTAATTCTAGATTCTGTCAAGTTGACAATACACACTTATCCTCACACTACTGTTATAAATTTCAACAGTTTGATTGTCAACTTGTTTCAGACACTCTCTGTGTATCACATGCCACCTGGGGTTGTCTGTCTGTCAGTCTGTCTGTCTTTCTGTGTTTGTGTATTGCTGGAGATCAAACCCACAGTCCTGCACGTGTTACACCATGGAAACGTTCTGTTTAAATTACATGGTGTGTGTGTGTGTGTGTGTGTGTGTGTGTGTGTGTGTGTGTGTGTGTGTGTGTGTNAACGTTCTGTTTAAATTACATGGTGTGTGTGTGTGTGTGTGTGTGTGTGTGTGTGTGTGTGTGTGTGTGTGTGTGTGTGTGTGTTTATACACGCATTCATCTGTGGAGGTCAGAGAAAACTTGCCAGGAGATGGCTCTCCCTCTAGCATACAGGTCTTGGGGATCAAACTCAAACTTAAGTTGTCAGGATTGGTGGCAAGGGCTTTTACCTGCTGAGCCACCCTGCTGGCCTGGCCATTCAGTCTTTACTGCAATTTCAGCTTCAGATCCCGCACTAAACAGATTCTGAACACCTTCAGAACGGTTTGCTTTGGTTCACAGTTCAAGAGAGTCTGTGAGGCTCAAAGTCAAGGCAGTGGAATCTGAAGAACCTTGTCACATTAGGGTTTCAATAGCCCCTAAGGAGCTGAATGTGAAAATGAAGAGCTAGGCAGGCATGGACAGAAAAGCCTCCAGATATCAGGAGAAACGCCCCAGTCTAGCAATGCCCACTGAGAACTCCAGAACAGAAACACCATTCTATTCCATATGGTGGCTCCAACATGGAAACAGTGCCCTAAATCCTTTACCACCAGGGAAAAGGTGAGTCTGGTGGTAAACAAACAGGGTGCCATTGCAACAAAGTATCGATTTTGCAGAGTGCAAATTGCTATGCTCAAAATCCATTTCAATTATATTAATTTTCTCTTCTTGATTAGCAGTTCTTTGGAAATCTCAAATTACCCTAAACATGTAGATCAAGCTGATGGGAAACGAACAACAACAACAAAAAAAAAAAAACAAGCGGGGCAGTGGTGGCCCACGCCTTTAATCCCACCCAGCACTTGGGAGGAAGAGGCCAGCCTGGTCTACAGAGTGAGTTCCAGGAGAGACAGGGCCATACAGAGAAACCCTGTCTCAAAAAACCAAAAGCAAGCAAACAAACAAACAAACAAACAAAAACATTGAATCTGAAATGTCCCTCAAGCTCATGTTTTGATTGTTTCAAACCTTGATTACAATTATATCTTTTGAGTTTCACAAACTTCAGGATGCGGATCTCACAGAAGCAGAAGTAGGTCATGAGGGTTGGGTCTTTGGAAGACCCTGGTTCCTACCTTACTCTCTGTCTCCTGGTTTGCAGTGATGTGAATGGTCTGGCACACAGAGGGAGCCGTACTGTGACTCCATGGCTCCTGTACTGTAAGTACCTCACCACTAAATGTGGACTCCAAAACAAGGCTCTCCTCCTTGCTTCAGTCAACTCTAGCACACTAAAGTATGTGTCACCGTTACACAGAAGTATGCAATGAGCTTAGCTGTCTGTTTTTACTACATACTATAAGTTATAGAGTTAAGTCACCAAGGAGAGAGCCTTCAGATAGATAAGCTACAAGGATAAGGTGGGGTGGTAGTTTGAATATTCTTAGCCCAGGGAGTGGTACTATTTGGAGGTGTGACCTTATTATTTGGAGGTGTGTCACTGTGGATGTGGGCTTTAAAACTCTCATCTTGGGCTGGTGAGATGGCTCAGCGGGTAAGAGCACCCGACCGCTCTTCCAAAGGTGCAGAGTTCAAATCCCAGCAACCACATGGTGGCTCACAACCATCCTTAACAAGATCTGACTCCCTCAGAGGAGTGTCTGAAGACAGCTACAGTGTACTTACATATAATAGATAAATAAATTTTAAAAAAGATATCTCTAAATTGGGGTAATAAAAAAAAACAAAAAAAAACAACTCTCATCTTAGCTGCCTGGAAGCCAGTATTCTACAAGCAGTTTCCAGATAAAGATGTAGAACTCTCAGCTCCTCCTGCCTAGATGCTGCCATGCTCCCACCTTGATGATAATGGACTAAACCCCAAACCTGTAAGCCAGCCATAATTAAATGTTGTCCTTATATGAGTTGCCCTGGTCATGTCGTCTGTTCACAGCAGTAAAACTCTTAAGATAGATGGCAAGCACAAATTTCAGACCCACTATATATGATATCAGTCTCCACCAAGATGGAGGAGACTGATGGCTCCCGAAATCAGTGTGTATGGTTTGAATGGTCTTATTTCACGGGGTGTTATTAGTGTGTGTGTGTGCAGCATGGGTGTGCCACAGTGCCCATGTGGAGGTCATCAGGCTTGTGTGACAAGCACGTGGGTTCACTTTTCTTCCACAGAACCATCTTGCCAGGCGTAGATCAGTATATTTTATAATCTAATGGTTACCTATTAAAAATGTTTTAATAAAATGTGTGCCATTTTACCCTTTTAAAAAATCATATGTAAGTTGAAAAGTCTGAAATCATCTATTATTCTTGGGATTTTTTTTTTAAAAAATTGCGTTTTGTTTTATTTTGTTTGAGACAGGGTCTTATATATCCCAGGCTTGAGTAGCAGGGGATAACCTTGGACCTCTGATCCTGCTGCCTCTGCCTACTAAGCCCTTTCCTGGGATGCAGCCACACCCAATTTATACAGTGCTGGGGATGGAGCCCAGAGCCTCTTGCACTCCAGGTGAGCTAGTCGCTGAGTGGCATCCCCAAGCTGGGATCAGTTTTCTTCACCCAACTCTGAACTTCATCATTTACTGAAGTGATATTAATATTTTCAGTTAAAGAGCAACTGTTAAACAAACTAAGTAAAATGGCAAGAAATTAAATAAAGGGTTCTCAGTAAATAATGCAGTCCAACATAGTAAGCCCGGGAGATGAGCGCCACAGGTTCACACACTCTGGACTGGTGTGGGTTTTTTGTTTTTTGTTTTTTTTTCATTTACAACTCTGTTCACTACAAGCTCCCATATCTTGCAGATATTTGAAAATCAACATGATTGCACACATATTCATGTAATCAAAAGTATTTAAGTATGAAAAACTACATCAATAATATTTGTCTTCAACATATTTTAGGTAGGTAGGTAGAGATATATAGAGACAGACAGATGAACAGATGATATACTGTCAGGGGGAGGGGGTTGTTTTTGGAGGCAGAATCCCAGAATCTCATTTGATCTGGGATATTCTCAAGTTTCCTATGTAGCCCAGGCTGGCCCTGAACTTTTAATTCTCCTGCTTCTACCTCCCAAGTGCTGGGGTTACATGCGTGTGTCACTGTAACAGCATCAACTTGATATTTGTGTGCATGTTTTCAGTATGTGAAAATGTTCTCAGCACTATAATTTAAAAAGGTTTACTGTCTGCTTGGCTTTGAAACTAATTTTACTAGTTGCTTTAGTTTTTTATCTCGTTTTCTGTGTTCTTCCTTCCTTCCTTTCCCTTCCCTCCCTCATTTCCTTTCACCCAATCCCTTTTCCCTCTTCTTAGAAAATCTGTGCTGTTTCTCGTGAGTCAGGGTGTTCTATACAAGGCTCCATGTTTGCAACCTTAAATCACAGCACAGATGAAAGCCAGTCCCAGCCACTCTTAAAATGTCATGTACTCCTTGACATTTCCACACATGAATCAGGCTAGGTAGACCCATATAAAGTCTGTACTGAACTGAGAGAACTACCCACAGTATTTTTTTTCGAGATAGGGTTTCTCTGTATAGCCTGGGCTGTCATGGAACTTACTTTGTATACCAGGCTGGCCTCGAACTCACCCACAGTATTTTTTAAATTTAATTTTATGTGTATGGGTTGGTGTTTATCTGTGCACTATGTGTGTACCTAGAATCCAAGGAGGCCAGAAGAAGAGCTGGGGTTACATACAATTTTGAAGAAAATTCTAAAATCACACACACACACACACACACACACACACACACACACACACAGAATGAGAGTGTGTTCACTTATAGTTGTTTTACCTGCAACTGTTCCTGTGCACCACTTGAGTGCAGTACTTCGGGAAGCCAGAAGAGGGCAATGGATCACCTCAAACTGGAGTGACACGCTATGGTGAGCTCTAACATGGATATTAGAATTAAACCCATGTTCTCTGGAAGAGCTGCCTGGCTCTGAACCACTGAGTCATCTCTCCATCCCCCATTACTAGATTTTTAAGAGCATAATGAAATTATTTTGTGTTATGTCAGCCTGGAAAAAGTCTTTTTTCTCCTTTTTTTTTTTTCACCCAATTTCCCACCATTTGTGTCCTTAAAAACCCTAAACCTTCTATATCAGAAACCCTACAGGCAGGCAGTGGGAGACCTGAGTTCCACTGTAGACTCCTTTTATAAGCAAACACACACAGGCTACTCTAAATGCCGCACTTCCAGAGCCAGGCTTAAGTGTGCTGGGTCTTGCTTTTCCTTTTACATCTAAGAGTTCCACCTTTTCTTCCTTCATTTCTCTTGCGCTCCCTCCACCACCACCCCACCCTCCTAGGCAAGGTTTCCTGTAGCCTAGACTAGCCTCAAAGTTGCTATATAGTCAAGACTATCCTTGAAATCTTGCTTCTTTTGCTTCTAGCTCCCAAGTCCTGGAATTATAGGCACTGACCACACTCGTGTCAGTATGCTGTGAGTGTGTGTGTGTGTGTGTGTGTGTGTGTGTGTGTGTGTGTACACATGACCATGTGTTCATGATGAGTGGCCCCATATATGTATATGGTACACATATGTCTGGCTACATAGAGAGGCAATAGGACAACCTTAGGTGCCACATGCTTTAGTTTTTTGAGGCAGACCTGAAGCTCACCACATACACTAAGTTGTGGTGGCTGGTCAGTGAGCCCGAGGAACCTGCCTGCCTCCATCTTTCACACCCGTATGTTTCTGACATGGATTCTGTGGTTGATCTTAGGCCCTCACACCTGACTGGCAAGCACTTTCTGTACTGAACCATTATAAGCTCCCCACTATATATTGCTTTCCTCTTGCTTGGCTTTATCTAGCCTCCCGACCGAGGAGAAATCAACCTGTGATTACAAAGCAACCCTCCAGGCAGCAGGAAGAATAACGCTGTTGCACTTTTGCTGGAGACTTTGTCAGCTTAGCTTGCGGCCATTCTCCTCGTCTGCTCAGAGCTATGATCTTTGTCATTCCCCAAAGAGCTGTGATAACTAGGATTCCAGGAGGTTTGTGTTCCTAGTGACTCATCTTCCCAGGGCAAAGAGATGCTCAAGTGAGATAAGTAAGGTGCAAAGCACAGGAAAGCACCTGTGCACAATTACATGCTCAACACGTGTGATAAAGAAAGAACACACCGACCCAACGGGAGGCCATAGCTGGAATCTCTGCCTCGTGTGAGAGGGAGGTGGGCCTCTTTAGTGAAGTCTTTCTGATTGTCAGAGTGTCTTGTGAGCATCAGGTTTGTCATCTCATAAATACCACCTTAAACTCGATGGCCACATTGTTAGGCTAAACTGAGAAAAGAAGAATCTTAGTTTTAGAGGTGCAGCAATTTCACTTCATTCGGCAATGACAGCAAGACACTACTTAATTCTATAAAGAAAATTTAGACTCTGCCCAACCAGTCCCACCTTGGCCAACATTTGCACTTGTGGGCTTTGTTGGTAAGTCCCTGTATTCCCTACCCCAATTCCCGTTTTCCCTGGATCCAGCTCCAGCAGCAAGCCGCACCCAAAGTCATTGGTGGTAAGTCCCCTTGGCCCTGGTGGTAAGTCCCCTTTTCCCCATGCCACCTCTTCTAGTACTTTGCCCAAGCCACTACTCGCATGGCTCTCAGTGTTTAGACAGCCCCCAACCCTTCAGCTTGTTTCAAGACCTCATCCGAGGACCCACAAAGCTGCCTCAACCCTAGCGATGCCCAGAAGCCACTGAAATGGAATCACCCCGGCCTCCCCACGCACCAATCAACACTGAAGACCTGAGGACCTGTGTTCAGATACTTTCCCACTTGATCTGAAAGCAGCCATGACACTATAACAGTGAAAACAGAACAAAATTGTCCGTGTAATACAGGGGCTCTAGAAACTCATAACACACACAGCCAACAGCCTGACACCAGGTGCCCAGGTCCCAGCACAAAACCCCAATCAATGTGAAAGCAAGACAGTATGTCCCCCGCAAATATCACCATGTTCACCAATAGGGATAACCCAGACGACTCTCAAGACACAAACGTGTTTAATAAATTCGGGGAATTTAAAGAAGAAACAAACACCCGAATGAACCCCAGGAGGACAAGAATAAGCTGATTACATTCAAGGAAACACATAAAACAAGGATGACAATTTCGGGATAGGAAAAGTGAATTCCACAGAGAAATGTAAATACTGAAGAGAAAACATGCTGACATGAACACAGAAATGAAAAATTAAACAACCCAGTTTTAAAAAATTAAAAAATAAAGTTTAAAATAAAAAATAAACTCAGTGGGAAGACTTAGCAACAGTGTGGATCACATAGAAGATAGAATATCAGGATTGGTGACAAAAGAGCAACTGGTCACTCAGTGAGATTCAACTTGGAGATACTCAAATCATAGGCATAGGAGAAGTTCAGGTCGAAGGCACAGAACAGATCTTCTAGTAGACTCATAGCAGAAATGTTCTCAAATCTAAGGCTGCTGCTGCTCATCCAGATACAAGAGGCATATGGACCACCAAAGGAACACCTACATCATTGTACATAAATCTTTGACTAGACAGAACAAAGAAGCCATACTGCAGGATTCAGGAGAGGCCACAAGTCACATCCAGAGGTAAGCCAATTAGAACGAGAGCTGCCTTCCCAATAAAACTTAAAATCCAGAAGAGCCTAGATGCGTGTACTTCAAGGCCTAAAGACCACAGAGGGTAATCCAGATCCCTCTACTGAGCAAAACTGTCTTTCATGGTTGAAAAGAAAAAAAAAAAAAAAAAAAAACCTGTCTACGCTGTGAACCGACTAAAGGACTTCATATTCACCAGCCCTACAGGAAATACTAGAAGCAGAAGTCAGAATGGAAGAGAGGGATAGATACAGCCAAGAGGCTATAGGAAGAAAATAAATGACCCTATGATAACTGGTTCACAAAGGACTAAGGATGCTGACCACACAGAGGCCAAAGCAGCAACAAGCAACACGCACCCCTTTGAAGCCTTAGTTTTCTGTGTGTGACTTAGAGTCCCTGCAGAAACCAAGAAAGCAGAAGAGACCATTGGTGGGCTAGGGGCGGGGCAGCTTAATAGAGATAGATGGTTGAACACAGGTGGTATGAGGAGAGAAAGAGAAGTAGCAGGCAGTTAAGTGGGGAAGGGAATGAGAGAGTGACTCATGGGGTGGGGGTAGAAGGAGGGATACATTGAGGATGTGTGGGAAAAGCCACATGGAAATCTACTCTTTATTTAAAAATTCGTTTTGTTGGGCTGGAGAGATGGCTCAGTGGGTAAGAGCACCCGACTGCTCTTCCGAAGGCCCGGAGTTCAAATCCCAGCAACCACATGGTAGCTCACAACCATCCAGAACAAGATCTGATGCCCTCTTCTGGAGTGTCTGAAGACAGCTACAGTGTACTTACATATAATAAATAAATAAATCTTAAAAAAAAATTCGTTTTGTCCAATAAATCCAACTTCTAGAGTGTTCTATAATCCTCACTATAGCATTCATTAAAGGAAGCTAGTTAAACTGTACTGGATTAATCCTGAGAAAATAGGAGCTTTGTTCTAAATTCTTGTGGCCTAAGAAATCTAAAAACGTCATGCTAATTCTTGTTTGTGCCTAGACACTGCAGCACATGTGGAATATGTAAACACCAGCCATATTGTTGTATTCTTATGCTCATTCTACAGTCTTAAATATTACTCATTTCATTATCTTGTATTTAATTCATTGTACCCTTCCTTTAATTTTCACTAATGATAATCTTAGGAAAGAAAGCCTCTAAACCCAAATATTTTCAAAATTCCAGAATGAGATTCTATATTTGGAAAGCTATTGTATAAACACTCAGGTTTTACAGGCATAATTTATCTAATAGAACAAACTAAGTCCTAGAGATGTTTTGGACTGTTACTTAGGTAAAGTGAAAAAAAGAGTACTAGTATTTCACAAGTAGTAATATACATTATGTAAATCAAATANAATTGACCATATTGAAGATCATTCCATAATGGATGCTGAGCCGTTTATTTAGCATCCCAATCAACAGTTGAACATCTTAGACTGGCTCAACCACTATCAGGGCAGTATGGCTACAGACCAAGGGAACATAAAGATGTTGTATCATCTGTAGGGCAACATGTTTAAAAACACAAAGGTTAATTTTAAAAAGTGAAATGTTTTTATTTGTTTAAAAAAATTAGGCTTTAAGCTTTACTTTAGAAAATGAATGTCAGATTGTAAATTATCATGCTTTAAAAAAATACCTTTTCTTTACATTTTAATCTTAAAATAGAAAAAAAAAATTAAAGTAAAAAAAAAAATTCGTTTTGTCAGAATTACTCCACATGGGGAATGATGCTCCTCCCAGAAACCATACACTATCAACCCAAAGGCCCAACATCAGACATAGGATGATTTCTTTTGAGTTCCTCAGCAGTAGAGTATCCCCTACCTCCCAAATAATGCAGACTAGTGCTATTACCCACCAGAGCCTGTGGGTACCATTGCAGAAGATACCGAATACTTTGGTCATGAGACTTGAGAGAAATCAAGCCCGTATTGTACCAGAACCTTCCTCCATGATGGCTGATCACCTTTCATACAATTGGTGAGTGATTATCTGGCTGGGACAGGAAAAAGTACCAACAACTTTGCAGTCCTGGAAATAATAATGACTCAACTGGCAAGATGTGCTCAGTGGTAAAATGATGGCATGGATGTCTGGGGGGCAGGCAACTAACAGCTGCCTGATGGGATTTAAGCCCTGCTTAACAGGAGAGAATTCATGCCTAGCACTATAAACACAGCTACATGGCTAAGAACTTGTGGCTAGAGGAGTCGTGGGCCCTAGAAGAGAGCTTATTATCGTTTTGTTAAATTGTTATAGTATCCAATGGCATTCTAAATTTCAAATTTTTATCTTTCCCTCCATACATGAATTCATTGTATTTTCTCAAATCCATGCTTCCGCACCCTTCCCCCTTCTGCTCCTGGTTCCCTCTTCGCACGTCCCTTTTCCAACTTCCCATCCTTATACTTATACCTGAAGGTTAGTACCGCCCTCACTCCCCATCAATCAGAGAAACTTCTGAGGTGGACAGACATTGACTTGGAGAACCTCAAATGACCCAAGTGCAGAGAGTACGTGACTGTGGAATGCTCACCCTTAAGTGGAAAATCTATACTGTATCTCTCTTCCCAAGGCCCAGTGAGTGTCACAGAAGAGGAGGTGGAATCAGAGTCTCAGGTAGCCCAGGCTGGCCTCAAACTAGGTCGCTAAGGATGAACTCAAGAGCCTCCTGCCTCTACCTTTCAAGTACTGGGACTACAGGCATACTCTACCACATACCCAACTTTTAAAGTGCTCTTTATTTTTCCTCCCCACATAATACCTGCATTGATTCTCTGGGAGTTTCGCATCATCCATCTCTATCACAACTCCTTCCCAGTCATTGTGTGTCTGTCCTCCCTTGTGAGCTTCCCCGACAAGAAAAAACAATCACCTTGTGTTATCTAATACTCGCTGGAGTATATCTATAGACTCCATCAATATGGTCAAACTCAGCAGCTCTCTGCCCCTCTCATACCTCTGCCAGAAGCCATCAGTTGTGGAGCTCTCTTTGGTGGCTTCTTGTCTAGGCTGTTACTCTGGGATTTGAGGAGTTAAGAGGGTAGAGGTTGTCACAGAAGCCCCTCCCTCTCCACTGTGCGTCTGTAGTCATCCACATCACAGCAAAAGTAACTTCTTTGTTCTTGACAGAGCACAGATCATGGCTCTCTCAAAAACTGTGTCGTTTTGGGGGAACGGCACAGATCATGAACACACAGTCTCTTGCTACAGTAGGATGATAGACTCAGGGACAGCCTTCGGCAGCAGCAAGGACCTGGATATTACCATGGCCCCAAGTAGCAGCAGAGGCCACCTCCATCAATATGATCCCCCGAGGCAGGATGGCCTATGGACATTGATGTGGCTTCAGGCTGCAGCACAGACCACAGACACCTGCATGACCCTTAGTGTTGACTTGTGCCACTGACATCATCCTGGTCCCCAGCAGGGCTCAGCCCAACAGGGCACCAAGGCAGGGTTCCTTTGTGTGGCCCTAGCTGTCCTGGAACTTGCTTTGTAGACCAAGATGGTCTCGAGCTCACAAAGATCCAATTGCCTCTGTCTGGAATGAAAGGTGTACATCACCATGCCCGGCTTCAAAGGGCTCTTTTTAAAAATGCCCATTCCAGGAGAATTACTTTTGAAACTAACAACTGGAAAAAGATAAAACCACCATGGGTTTACATGTGTGTTTAGTAGGATTTGACCAGTTACACCTGGCAGATGTGCACATTTAAAATGTATGTGTATAATCTGAAAACATTTTATTGTTTTTAAAATATCATTAAAAATGAAAGAAAAATGAAGCCATTTTGTTCCCGCCTCCTTTACCCTTCTACATCCTTCTCTTGATTTCTCTCAAATCTATTGATGCTCTTCAATTATTATTGTTTTGAACACACACACACACACACAACTCACATGTACACACATATGCTAGAGAGGTGGCTAAGAAGCTAAGAGCACTTGTTACTCTTGTAGAAGACACAGGTTTGATTCCCAGCACCCATATGGTAGAGCAGAAACATCTGTGTACCTTCAGTTCCAGGGGATCTAATACCTTTCCTTACTTCCTTGAGCACCAGGCCCACATATAGTATATATACATGCAGACAGGCAAAAACACTCACTCACATAAGTAAAATCTAAATAACCTAAAAATCTAAAATAAATAGGCACATAAATGTACAAATACAACATGATGACTCTGCTTAATGTTAATTGTATGCATATAATTAGAAGAGTGGCTACTTGGTATTCAATAACCACTTAGGGGCCCCATCCATTAGGGAGAATCAAGATTATATATTCATATCACCACTTCATATTACTGCACCTGGCTTTTTACATGGGTTCTGGGGACTGAACCCAGGTTTTCTGGCTTGGATGGTAAGTGTGTTTTCTTAATTAGTGATTAAAGGGGAAGGGCCCAGCCCATTGTATGTACCATCCCTGGACTGGTGGTCTTGGGTTCTTTAAGAAAGCAGGCTGAGACCAACAGATTGGGAAAGGATCTTTACCAATCCTAAATCTGATAGGAGACTAATATCCAATATATACAAAGAACTCAAGAAGCTGGACTCTAGAAAATCAAATAGCCCCATTAAAAAATGGGGTACAGAGCTAAACAAAGAATTCTCAACTGAGGAATACTGAATGGCTGAGAAGCACGTGAAAAAATGTTCAACATCCTTAATCATCAGGGAAATGCAAATCAAAACAACCTTGAGATTCCACCTCACACCAGTCAGAATGGCTAAGATCAAAAATTCAGGTGACAGCAGATGCTGNCNAGGATGTGNAGAAAGAGGAACACTCCTCCATTGTTGGTGGGATTGCAAGCTGGTACAACCACTCTGGAAATCAGTCTGGCGGTTCCTCAGAAAATTGGACATAATACTACCAGAAGATCCAGCAATTCCTCTCCTGGGCATATACCCAGAAGATCTTCCAACTGGTAATAAGGACACATGCTCCACTATGTTCATAGCAGCCTTATTTATAATAGCCAGAAGATGGAAAGAACCCAGATGTCCCTCAACAGAGGAATGGATACAGAAAATGTGGTACATTTACACAATGGAGTACTACTCAGCTATTAAAAACAATGAATTTATGAAATTCTTAGGCAAATGGATGCATCTGGAGGATATATCATCCTGACTGAGGTAACCCAATCACAAAAGAACACACATGATATTTACTCACTGATAAGTGGATATTAGCCCAGAAACTTAGAATATCCAAGATACAATTTGCAAAACACATGAAACTCAAGAAGAGGGAAGACCAAAGTGTGGATACTTCGTTCCTTCTTAGAATGGGGAACAAAATACCCATGGAACAAGTTACAGAGACAAAATTCAGAGCTGAGACTGAAGGAAGGACCATCCAGAGACTGCCCTATCTGGGGATTCATCCCATAAACAACCACCAAACCCAGATACTGTTGCATATGCCAGCAAGATTTTGCTGAAAGGACCCTGATATACCTGTCTCTTGTGAGGCTATGCCAGTGCCTGGCAAATACAGATGAGGATGCTCACAGACATCTACTGGATGGAACACAGGTCCCCTAATGAAAGAGCTAGAGAAAGTACCCAAGGAGTTAAAGGGGTCTGCAACCCTATAGGAGGAACAACAATACCCCCACCCCCCAGAACTTGTGTCTCTAGTTGCATATGTATCAGAGGATGACCTAGTAGGTCATCAATGGGAGAAGAGGCCCTTAGTCTTGCGAAGATTATATGCCCCAGTACAGGGGAATGCCAGGGCCAGGAAGCAGTAGATGGGTTGGGGAGCAGGGTGGGGGGAAGGTAGAGGGGACTTTTCGGATAGCATTTGAAATGTAAATGAAGAAAATACCTAATTAAAAAAAAAAAAAGAAAGAAAGAAAGAAAGCAGGCTGAGTAAGTCATAAAGAGCAAGCCAGTAAGCAGTGTGCATCCATGGCCTTTGCATCAGCTCCTGCCTCCAGGTTCCTGCCCAGTATGATCCCTGCCCTCACCTCCTTCAAGATGAACAGTGCTGTAGAAGTGTAAGCCAAAAAAAACCCTTCCCTCCCCAACTTGCTTTTTGGTCACTGTTTCATCATAGCAATAGAAACCTTAACTAAGACAGCTAGGAAGTGGAAACCACCTAAATGTCCTACAACAGATGAATAGACAATGAAAATATGGTGGTATACGTTATGGGATACTGTTCAGCGGTAAAGAGAAGTAAAGTCATGAAGGTTGCAGGTAAGTGGACGGAAATAGAAAAAAATCATACTGAGTCAGGTAATAACCCAGACCCAGAGAGAGGAATGTTGCCTGTTCTCTCTTACTAACGGCTCGTAGCTCCAGATCTTCAGCTGTAAATACATAGCCTGTAGTAACCACAGAAACCAGGAAAATAAAACAGAACCATTGCCAGGATAGGGGAGGTGGGGAGCAAGAGAGGGGAAGTAACAGAGTACAAGTAATAAGATCAAGGAAGCTGTTAACATAAGCCTCCTTGGACGGGGGAGGGAGTTAATACAGCAGAATGTAAGAGGAGGGTAAAGGGGAATAGTAGATTAGAACTGATCTGGTCTGGGGAAGGGCAGGCTCCTTAGGGAAGGGGGGGGAGTGGTAAACAAATTAGAGGAGCATCATAAGTAAGTAACAATGTGGGTGGCTAAGACACCATAAGGAATCATACTGCCAGTTACTTAAAACCAACCAACCTAACCTAGAATGCACATAATTAAGTATGTATGTACATGCATACATACACATGCATATACATACATATATTGTGTGTATGTGTGAACTTCTGCCATCTTGGCTGACAGCATTCCCGCCCCCTCCAAGAATCAAAGCCAATCTAACAAAAACCTGGGACCATAAATGAGTAGCCCTCTTTTTAGTTGCTGGCAAGGGCTAAGTAGTTCCCAAAACATTTAGCCTATTGCTGTTGCCCTTGGGTACCTGCCAGAAAGGGAAGGTAAGTCCCTATTGCTGAAGACATCGTGTATGTCAGAAATAGGGCTCAGAAGGCACCATGAAAGCTTCCCAAAAAAGAGAGGCAACCAACAGGTCCACCTTGCTTTGATGCCTTTAAAGCACTTCAATGACCAACATGGCGCAATAACCCTGCAGGTACAGGAAGTGGTGCCACACATACCATCAGTGACCAGTGTCTCTCTAATTGAACTTAAGACCTACTCAACAAGAGGGATAACATGCCTAGTACTGAAAACCAAGCAAACTAATCAGCGCTAGTGAAACCATGGTTATTGGAGGAGAATCTATAAACGAATTATAATCTAACAACGAATTATAATCACTTGTGCTTATATCTACAGATAAGTGTAGTTTCCACCACCATCAAGGAAACTTCTCTATGCAACAGACAGAGACCATTACAGAAAACCACACCAATCAACACGCAGAGTTGTGGAGCCCTAATGAATACATCTACCCAACACTCCCTCACCTAAGGTTCAGGGAATAGTGGGGAGGGAGATTATAAGAGGCAGAGGATCAGGGAGTTTGCTGTGGGATTGTGTCTTCTGGTAACATCAGAAGCTACACCCATAAAGTCTCACCAACATGACTGTCCAAATGTGACCTGAACAAGGAGGACAGCAGCAAACATGTCAAACCAGCCAGGGACACGTCCTACGTAAAGTACAGGCAACTGAGTAAAGCTGGAAGCAGGAGAGATGGCCCTCCCCAGGCAAGAACACATGCTGGCTGTCAGGTATCAAACAGTCAGCCTTGAAAATATACATACAGCTAACCTTTTATGGGCACAACAGGTTACATTTGTGAAAAAATATAATACATATATGCATACAATAATAGTTTATGAATAGGGGATCTATGACCTTGAAGGTGAGTGGAGAAGGGTATATGGGATAGTCTGGAGGGATGAAAGAGAAAAATGTTGTAACTAAAGTACAATCTCAAAAAGAAGGAACAAAAAAAGAAATTATTTAAAAAATTAATGTTAGCCATGGTGGCGCATGCCTTTCTCCCAGTACCCGGGAGGCAAAAGAAAGCAGATTTCTGAGTTCCAGGCCAGTCTGGTCTACAAAGCAAATTCCAGAACAGCCAGGGTTACACAGAGAAAACCTGTTTGAAAAAAAAAAAAGGAAGCACCTAGCTTAGGATTCACTCCAGGTGAGCTACACTTAATGAGTCTCAACACGTGCAAGCTGATTTCTTGCTGTTGTAACAAAATAGCTGGCAAAAGCAACTTATGGAAGGTTTAACTTGGCTCACAGTTTGAAGGGATACAGTGTATCATGCTGGGGAATGAATGGCAGCAGAAGCATGAGGTCACTGATCCCACTGTGTGAAGGCAAAGGGAGGTAACTGCCTGTGCTCAGCTTGCTTTATTCTCCCTTCTAAAAATGCCTTCTCTTCTCTTCTCTTCTCTTCTCTTCTCTTCTCTCCTCTCCTCTCCTCTCCTCTCCTCTCCTCTCCCCTCCCCTCCCCTCTTCTCTCTCTCTCTCTCTCTCTCTCTCTCTCTCTCTCTCTCTCTCTCTCTCTCTCTCTCTCTCTCTCTCTCTCTCTCTGTATTGCTGTACACCTGTGAAACACCTAGTATTTATGCTGAGAACTAAACTTGCGTCTTCTGCACTATCCACAGAGCCACCGCTCCAGCCCCTCCTTTATCCCTTTCCATTTATTCTGGAACCCCAGTTCGTGGGATGGTGCTGTACACATTCAGGTTGTGTCTTCCCTCCCTAGTTAGACCTTTCTGGAAACACCCTTACATACATGCCTGAAGGCTATCTCCTAGATGATTGTGAATCTAGTAAGGTGTCAGGGAAGATGAACTACCACATGTATCAATTGTTATATCATCATACAGAATAAAAGAATCCCCAGTGTTCTGTCTACTGGGAGTGAATGAAATGCAACCAAAATTGAATCGAGATAAAAGCATGGAAGGATGGATTACCCAGGGGGTTATAGGAGCTAAAAGCACAGGTAGGAACGGCATGCATTGTCACTGGTGTTCATGTTACATGACAGTGGTCACGCCATGAATTAAAGTAATGGAATAATAAGATGTTGCGATGGATAAACTCATGAAAAAATTAATCTTAAAATGGAAAGGCATCAAAGACCAATTTTCAAATGTGAGGGTTGGTGTTAAAGAGTTTCCCATTCTACTTCGTATTCCCTGGATGGACAAACTCATTAGTGAAAATGTAGGCAAAGACAGCGTAGCTGCGATGTCTTCATGTGAGAAAGTTTTCCATATCAATCTGTTACAATGCACTGAACATATATGTTCATGTAGGCATCACAAAATACTAAACACAGTCATAAAACTAAAGGAGCTAAATGAATAATAAAAGTATGCCTTTCGCTAAGTTTCTTGTCGAGGCATAAATTTTACTAAAATAAGAGTAAGAAAAGTACAGGAGGTCCAGGAAATCCATGAAGTCAAGTCTCAAAAGAACAAATGTGTGATTATGTTGTTTTTAGACGAAAAGAAAATTCACAGAGAAAAGTGAAAGGCTACAGGAGGGAAAAAAAAAAAAACAGTGGAAGGGTTGAATTATCTAACAGGTTTGCCTTGTATGTGGTGACTGATTGTGAACAATCTGTAATAGATCCATAATAAAGCAAATGAATAGGAGGGATGACCTTCGTAGGAACACAGAAGGTGACCATGAGAAAGCAAATAATTGTGATAGATTAGGTTTGGTTATGCTACTCCTTACTGTGACAAAGTATCTGTGGAAGCCTCTTAAAGAAAGGCTAATCTTGCTCACTTTCTTGGGTAGAGTCATCACTGTGGGGAGTTCATGGCTGGCAGGAGTTTGAGGCACGGGTTACCTTACCTCAGACCTGCAGTCAGGAAGCAGAGAGGTGAGCGCACCGGTGCTTAGCTCAGTCCATCCTTTTCATTTGGTCCTGGACCTCAGCTGACAGCTTGGTCCACCGTGTGTGTGTGTGTGTGTGTGTGTGTGTGTGTGTGTGTGTGTGCACACACGAGTGTATGCATATGCTCGAGCATGCACAGGCATGTGTGTGCCATGCATGTGTCGAGGTCGGAGGACAATTCAGAGTTGGTTCTCTCCTTCCCACCACAAGGATCCTAGGGATCAAACTCATGCTGTCAAGCTTGGTGAGCACATTCGTTGCACCAGCCTGTGGTCCCCCCAATACTGTTTTAACTAAAATTCAAGTCTCTCCTGAGATTTATGGCAATTTGTCAACCCTGGCTCCCTATAGCATCAACGTATTATGTGCAATTACGTTTAAGGCGCAGCAAGCCCCTTAACCAGCCTTCTCAACTTAAGCTCTCTCTTTTTAAATGCATGTGTGTTCTCACAAGATAGAGCCTTCCGTAGGCTGGGATTATCCTCAGACACCTTTCCCGTTTTACAGTTATTCTAGATCTCATCAACTTTGTGATAATTAACTACTCCATGCTTTGGTTCAAAGTAATCAACACCAAAATAACTTTAAAAGTTCTGACATTAACATTCAGTTGGAAAATTATTTTCCAACTGGGTTGCTTGGTTTTTATTTCAAATTCCCAAGAATCAACTCAGTTGGATTTGAATTAAATTATTTGACATTGGACCAAAAATACCTCAGGAATCCCCTGAAACTGACCAGATTCTCCAGACCCCCCCTTTAACAGGAGTAGTATATTAACAGTAAAGACTGATGAGTATCATTCTCATCAGTCAGCCTGCAAGGATGACTCTAAGGCATTGCCTGGAATACCCAGAGACCAGCCTGGCTGCCTAGAAGAAACAAAGACCAGCAGAACTGCCTGGAAAGGACACTCTCCAAGCTGTTGAGCTGCCTGTAGGCTGTGTGGTGAGCTCCCAGCTTGTGTGAGCTGTTATCCATGCTGGGGGGTGGGGGAGGGCGGGGAGGGGCTTTGGTGATGCAGCTGTCTTTGAGTCATTTCTCAAAACACCTCACCCATTTTCATAAATAACCCAGACAAAACTCATAGATCCAGCCAGTTGGACCTTAGGGGTAGCTGTATTTTGGTATGTCATCAGTTCCCTATCTGAGATGAGTAGACATTTGTACACATTTCCCAGGAATAGTGTCACACAACAGGGGCCAGCAAGGTGACTCAGAAGCTAAAGGCACAAAGTCCCAGGCCTCACAACATGAGAACAGGGTTCTAACCATGAGAATCACAGGGTGGAAGGAAAGACTCTACTTCAAGTTGTTCTATGACCTCCACACTCATCAATGGCACATGCACACCCTCCTTCTATATCAATAGATATTAAAAAGTTTAAACCATGATAAACAACTTAAAAGGTTTACTTTGATTTCTGGCTTCTGAAGTTTCAGCTCATGGCTGTTTGATCACGTTAATTTGAGCCCCTGGCAAAACAGTTTCTTATGCAAGGAGCTGATGGCCGAGGAGGCTGCTTATTTCACAGCATCCAGGAAGCAGCGATGAAAGTAACCAAAGTCCTAGTACTGTGGGGAGCCAGTGTTTCTCTGTGTGAATGAGCATATGACATGATGGGGAGCCAGTGTTTCTGTGTGAATGAGCATATGACATGATGGGGAGCCAGTGTTTCTCTGTGTGAATGAGCATATGACATGATGGGGAGCCAGTGTTTCTCTGTGTGAATGAGCATATGACATGAGCATGACCATGCCAAGGATGCCAACACCTGAGACCTATGGGAATGGCGAGGCCTTCCTCCAGTCAGGTTCAGTGGAATAGCAAGGTCTTTCCCTGGTCTGAGTACACACACTGACCAAAGGTTGACCTTTAACTAAA
Source organism: Mus pahari (assembly GCF_900095145.1). Taxonomy (NCBI): domain Eukaryota; kingdom Metazoa; phylum Chordata; class Mammalia; order Rodentia; family Muridae; genus Mus; species Mus pahari. The sequence continues at coordinate 27,067,523 of NC_034593.1, forward strand.
AACAGTATTTGCAAAGAGTACAGAGTCTCAACTGCAGTTTCTTCATCCCCAGGACAGCACCATCACATACCCAGAGATTGCTCCTCTACAAAGATCTGTCTCCTCACTTATGTTGTACATAATAACCTCGCTGACTACATGGGCTGCTGGTACCTCCCCATAGCACCAAATTTTAACTTATAGTTTCAAAGGAATCAGCTTATTGTCAGCTTTCCCCGAGCCTGGGCAGAACGTCATGGAAGCTGGAGTGTAGTAGACTGTTTCCCACTTCTTGGAGCTCAAAGCAGAGAGAGGAAAATATAGGAAGAGATCAGGACAAGATAGAGCCTTCCCCTAACCTCCCTGATCTACTTCCTCCCACTGGGCCCTGAATCCCACCACTTCCCTACCACCACCTCCCAACACTGCCATTAAATTGTGAATTCATCAAGGATTAATCCATTGATTTTTTTTTTCAGAGCCTTCCTGATCTACCTGTCTTGGGAAATGCCACCAGACACACCCAGAGGTGAGTCTCAGCAGTTTCCATAGGTGTTTCTTGATCCAGTGAAATTCATAATCAATGTGAATCATCACCTCAGCAATGGTAGTAAATCCAAAGGCAGGAGAATAATTGTACATGCCTCTAACCCCATACTTGGAAGGCAGAAGCCAAAGGACCATCATCTCAAATCCATCCACAGAAGTACAGAATGTTCAAGGCCAGCAGGAGCTACTAAGACATTGCGTCAAAAAGAAATATCCAGAAACAAATAACTATGATCATAATTTCAGTGATTTGGCATGAAACAATCCCTTTATTGTGGACATCTCGGCCTCAGAATGCTTAGGATGGTATTAACCAGTTGTGATGTTTCACGCCTGTAATCTCAGTACTTGGTCTGATGAAGCAGGAAGACTGTGCTGAGATAGGCACCAACCCATGGGCTCATATTGAGATCCTGTCTCAATACATAAATAAATAAGTTAATTCTAATAAAGGAAGAATTATGGTGAAATTATTTAACTCTGATGCATTTTGGTTTGTTTGCTTCATAGTCTAATAATATAAGTAACTTTTCTTTTCCTCTAGAGCATTTTTCTTTCAGTGTTTTAATGATTTTATCCCACAGATGTGTAATATACTTTAAACATTTAGTAATACTGCAGACGGAATTCAAGGCTGTAATTCTGTAGGAGGGGACTTGCTAGCATACACAAAGTCCCCAGTTGGGACCCTAGCTTTACAAAAAACAAAACCAAAACAAAACAAAAAAAACAACTTTAGAAATATCTTTGAAAGTAAGGTAAATCATGTAACACCAGTGGTCACCAGATAAGGCCAAAAGTAGCAACTATGAACTAAATAACAAATAGTATTTGCTTCAAGTTAAAGTGTTATGCATTTAAGTACTCCAAAGGGGATTTTCTGTGACATATGATACCATATAATGTAATTAGTAGATTTTAAAAAATAAATTTTAGAAGGCAAACTATTTCCAGCATAAAATTTCCTCACCAAGTATTATGTATTAATATCACACAGAAAGCACAATTTAAGTAATGATGCTTTTAGGTCCTAAGATTGACTACGAAATTTAAGGTTATTTAATTCCTTGACCGGGCATAAGGGTGTTCTGAAACTGCTGGACACTAGTTAAATATTTAAAAACTCAGATTCCCTGGAATGTGAGATGAAAACGAGGCCTTAGGGTGGAAAAGAAAGAAAACAGGAAATACAGACAGTCCAGGGAAACACAGAGGAATGAATCCTTAAGACAAGGTTGAGGACGCGTGGCAGTTTTGTGTGTATTTCCTGTCCTCTACTCTAAAAATTCCAGGGGGCACTAGGCTGCCGAACTTGGCTCTGACTTCGATTCTGGACCTTAGGCTTTTTCAATATGATACAAGACCCGTAGGAGAGAAACGCGGGATACGGTCTGTCTGTCTGTCCGTCCGTCTGTTGCCGCCGCCCCTCGACCCGGCTGGCTTCGAACTCAGGAATTCAGAGATCCGGCAAGCCTCCTAAGTGCGGGGATTACTGGGATTCCATCGTTTAAAAGTCAACGTATCTCATTCCTCTCAATCAAAAGAGATCAATTAATCCCTTAGGCAGTACCAAAACACCACGTTGAATCGTACTTGAAGCCAGCATAACTATTTTGAAGCCTCAAACATGAAAAAGTAACACAGCTTCTATAGCTGGGATGCAAGGAAAAAAGACGGGACCTAGCCAAAGGTCTCTGCGAAGTGAGTCTAAAGACTGCAGAGGGCTATCGGAGTGGGTCACGGTTTAAACCTGTGTTTGCAAAAGACTTCTTCCTAAAATCCGCATCCAAGGTGGGAGAGCCGCCCCTTCATCTTGCCCTCCTTTCGTTTCCTCTTTGGGCATCCCTCGCTCCCAACTTTCCTGTCTGCTTCTCCCAAGACAGACGGCCGCTGGAAGAAGCTAATTGGCTTGACACGTCCGCCGTCCCAGGATGACACCACCGCCCGAGCTACGGACTGCAGCGCTGACTCGCTCGGTCACTCGGGGGGTGGGGGGGGAGGAAGAGCAGGGCGCAGGCGCAGTGAGTCACTGTTTTCCCCGGAGTGGCCCGTGGCCCGGCCTCTTCTGCGCCTCACTTCCGGTCCTCGCAGCCCTCTTTCCGGGGCGTTGCGAGTTCGGCCCCTCCTCAGCTCTCACCCTCCTCTGCCCCAGGAGGGGGGAGCCGAGGGGGTGGGGAAGAGTTCGTTGTTTGTTTACACGATGTGAGCGGAAAGAGAGACCAATAAAGTTTATTCTGGAAACAAAAGGAAAAAGAGCCCGGGCGCCGGCGAGCGGAGCCGGGGGTGGGGGCGTGCGGCGGGGCCGGCGCCGAGCGGAGAGAGCGGTCGAGCGAGCGGCAGTTCCGGTGCCGCGGCGGCCGAGGCTGGGGCTGGGGCGGCCGGCGAGGCAGCGCTCGGGCCCGGCCGGGCCGCTCCGCAGCGGCGGGGGAGAGGGCCCGGGAGGCGGGCGCCGCGCCGCCCGCTGTCCTCTCCCTCGGCGCCGCCGCCGCCGCCGCCCGCGGGGCCGGGACCCGATGCGGCGGGAGCCGCGCCGCCTAGAGAAGCCGGAGCGTGAGTAGATGGCGGGGAGGGCGGGCTCCGGGCGGGCATCGGGCGGGCGGGCTCCCGGCCCCTCTCCCCGTACCCGGCCTCCGCCCGGTCCTCCTCCATCGCGCGGTCGCGGGGAGGCCGGGAAGGGCACGCAGGGCCGCGCGCCCCGGGGTCGGGTGTCGGCGAGCCCCGCCGCCTTCACTCTCGCCGGGCCTTCCTTCCCGGAGCCGGGTGTCGGCTCGCGGGCGCGCGTCTTCCCCTTGCCTCCCCTGCGATCCAGGGACCGTGCGGCCTCTTCTGCCGCTCGCGGACGGTGTCAGCCTCCGCTCTACGTGGGTAGATGGAAGACGAGCGGAGGGCTTGTGCAGCCTGCGTCTGTGGGGGACAGAGGCGACTGCAGCCCGAAGCTCGTGCCTCCACTGCGCCTTTGTGCACACGCGGGGCGTGGGCTCGCGGGACCCTGGGGAAACCGGCCTGGGTAGAGCCCAGGTAGCTTCGGTCTGGCCGTTGCCACTGCAACTTTTGAATCACTTTGGACCATATTGGAAGCTAGCCTCTTTTGGTATTTGTTGACATCGTGTGATGTCAAGTCTGTGTGTTTAATGCGTTGTAAGAAAAGTCCTGGGCCAAAAAAAATAAAATATAAAAATAAAAGATACTGTGTTGCTAAATTAATTTGGACAAATCAAAACACGGTGTTTTGATTAGTGGGCTCCCACTACAACTGCAATCCAAGAATCTACCACCATGTCTGTGAATTCAAGTTGTAAGGTATTTTTGTTTCAAACTAAAGCGTTGGGTTCTGGTTGACAGCGTAGATCACGGTATAAATAAACATCACGTGTTCTGGAAATTTTTAATTACCAGATTAACTGTTCTGCAGTATCTGTCAAAATTATCTGAAAAGGTACTGTTGGTTTGGTTTTTGGTTTTATTTTTTGGGTTTGGGTTTTGTTGACTTAGGGTTTTTTGTTTTTGTTTTTTTTTGTTGTTTTTTTTGTTTTTCACCTCGTGTTGTGGGACGACACAATAGGAAATATGTAATCATTCATATCTTTTTTTTAAAAAAGTTCATTTTTCAAAATAGGCAGGTACACATTTTAAAAAATTACAGAACGAGTGATTGAAACAAATGGTACCCCATCAGAATAGTCAAATCATCAGAAGGGACATAAGGAACAAATGTTGCTGTTCTATTGGTGACAGAGTATAATGCTTGAAAGCAAGCCTGCTCAAGTGGAAGGAGTTGAAAGATGAATACACAGATACAGAAACATTGAGCTTATCTAAGGTTTTTAAACTTTCAAGTAAGATGCTTGTAGATAAAGACGAGTCATTGAGTACAGGGAGCTAAGTAGAGCAGTGAATTTGGGAGAGAGTATTCCCTTGAGAGCTGGATGTGCAGAAGACTGGTAACAGCATCTTCAGGTCCTAGACGCCTTGCTTCCAGCCATAAGGTCCTCCATCCCCAATCACTACTCCCTTCAAAAACCATCTAAATTTAGAAAGAGAATTCTCATATAAAGTAGGCGGTGATAACTTTTTAAAGACAGCTTACTGTCTTAGTCTCCTCTACTGAACAGAGTTTAAACAGTTGCAGTCATGTGCAGAGCCTTTGCTCTGCTGGTCTGTTTATTTGAAGAGAGCGAACTTAATCCTATTTGATCTCTTTAGTAGCTCGAGTGGCATTAAAAGGATCAGTCCTTTCTATTTTACTGTTCTATATCTCGAATTCCAGAGTGGGGGAATCTAAAGGAAGTGTTTACTCGAAGCAAACCCACAAAAATACTTAGGATCTTTAAAATTATCCAACCTTCTATGATCTTAGAATATCATAGTTTGCTGTGTAAGGTATATTCAAGTAGGGCTTTTAGAAAGTCTGGTTTCTTTTAAGTATTTTTTTTTAAAAAAAAAAAAAACCTGTCCTCTGTAGACAGAGCAACATCAGTTTCCCTGGGAAGTGATACTCTAATGTGAGGCCGACAGGTAGAAAGAGAGACTCACTGACAGCATTTTCTGACTCTTTCACCTCCGCCTTTAATCTTGTCCCGGGTCATTGCTCAGTTAATAGAGCTGGGAAACGGGCCCAGAGAGGTTTAATCAGATCACCTTTTATTTTTCAGATTTGCAGTAGTACATGTGTAATTGTGTGCAGGTTCAGGTCTTTGTTTCTTGGGTTTGGTTGGTTGGTTTGGGGGAAGGATTGTGCGGTTAGTGCTGCTGTTACTGCGCTGGCGGCTTGCCCTGTGGGTGCTTTCACCTTCACTTAGCTAGGATCACCAGCGTCCACCACCTTGCCTGGCTTCTTCAAGCTCACCCATACTTTGCAGTCCTGGCTACACAGTCATCCTAGGAACATTTTAAAATTGTGATAGATCCTGTTGTACTTTGTCTGACATGGAGCCAGATCTGGTTTTCTTGTTTTAAGGTTTGTGAAAATCTAATGGACAGGATTGTGAAGGACTCTCCCTCCCCAACCCCCCCTCTCTCACCGCCTGTCTGACTTGCCTTGGTCCTGGTTTCTCCCTTCCCTCCCATACTGCAGCTGCCTGACCTTCCCTTGCTCTCCTGTGCACATGCCTCTTGCACTTCCTGCAACACTGGTCCTCTCAGTCTTGCTTCCCTGGCTCGCTGACTCCTCTCATCTTTCACACTGCCTCCTTTGAAAAGTGCAGTTTGGGTTAGGTGTTCCTGCTTCCTGTTCCCATGGCATCTTGTCCCCCACTGTAACCAAATTTCCTCACTGCATTGTCATCTGTTTGTCTGTGTCCTCCACCAGGATGTGAATTCCAGGAGGATGGGGACTGAGTCTGTCGGATACACAGTTATGCTAAAGCACACTGTAGGCAGTTGGGTGAACAGCACTTTGGTGATGTTTCTTTATAATTCATAAGTTTTTCTTGCTGCCAAATGCATTTAACTTTTTTTTCACTAAAAGTACGTATCCTTGAAGCTGCTGCTCACATGGATTTCATTTGAAGACATTTGAGAGGTTATAAATTACATCAACTAGCTCTCCATCCTAAGCACACTCATGCATACTGGCAGCAGATGGACCATTACTAGGCCCCTGAATGCTGTGTTTCAGGGGAAGCCTTTAACTTCGTCATCCTCTGTCTCAGAAAGGGTGTTGGGTGTTCTTTGTAGTACTCGGTGATCTAGCCTTAAATTCAGGGCAGCAGAGAGCCTTGAAATGTGATGTGTTCCAAACCGTGCTCCTGTGAGTGCTCCTGGCAGACGCGTTTGGACAGAAGTCCTGAGCTGTGTAATGGGGGTGTTACTGCTTAGAAGAAAGGGTGAGGTCAGTCCCCGTCCAGGAGAGGTCCCTCTGAGTTAGTCCAAACAGTTCAGTTCCACTAGGGAGGAAGGTGTTTTTCTCTAAGCAAAATGACTGTCCCACTTTTCTAACTGATGGCACTGCAAGGGTGATGAGGGTCCCAAACCGTTGTGGCTTTCGGTTTTGTTTCCTTAGAACCCCATTCAACTTGTAGGTAGACTCTCAGGTTTTGGTAATTCTGAATGGAAAACCACTGTGCTTAGATTGCAAGTGCCAACCTGCTAATGTAAAGTGACGAGCTTACAGGTCTCTCACCTTAACAAAGTAAGATGTGATAGTCACAAAAAGGGAACACATTAAAACTAACAGTGACTTACAAAATAAGTCTCAGAGACTTTGAAATCTCCTTACAAGTCCTTGAAGTTCAGGGACCATTATTGAGTAATTTCTAAGTATTAAAGGAAATACAGGAAGAATTGATCTCAGGGCTTATTCCAGAAGCTAGGCACTAAGCGTGTTCCTGCTGTGCAGACAGAAAAGGGTGGGGGAAATCTTGTGAAATCAAAATTAAGAGTGATGGTTAGGAGGTACTGAGGTTAATTTGCATGTAATAAATACAGGACAGCTTGACAGTGAAGTCTGAGGATCCACCATGCAGCCTAGGATTACTGTCATTCGTGGCTCCACGTTAGATACACTGTAATGGACCTCAATGTTCAACCTTGAAGGTCTGAATAAGGACTCTAGTTACGGAACTTGTAGGTATTCATCCCTGCTCTGTGTGCCTGTTCAGTTTAGGGAGCTGAAACTTAGAATTAATGAAGAGATTTAATGATGGAAGAGGTGGCTTACAGCAAAGACAGCTTTCCCTCAAAGTCAGGGTGTCCAAATCAAGCTCTTTCTGCTGGGTGTGAAGAGCTTTGATTACAGAAGCTGCAGAGATGGCTCAGCAGTTAGGAGCTTGCACTCTCTTCCAGAGGTCACTTCCCAGCAACCCCTATAACTCCAGCTCAGGCCAGATCCTCTGTGGGTATTAGCCCTTGTGTACACATACTCATATGTGATTAAAAATAATAAAAATAAATGTCTTAAAAATAAAGAGCTGTGGTCTCAATGCTTAATAGTCTCATGGCTGCACAGTGTCTGTGGGGACATAGAGGAGAACCTTTGGACTCCTGTGCTTCGGTATAGTGTGCTCAGTATAGTGTGTTGAGTCATTGATGTATTGAAGAGAAAATTGAAGTGATTTCCCAAGCTCTGGCATAAAACCATTTAGGAGATAATATACAAATGATTATTTTAAATTTATATCTAGTGCTAGAATAATGTCTTTTCTATTTGGCCTAGAAATTTAAGTGCTTGGTTTTGGTAGTTAGCATAACAATTTGTCTAAATTATACTTAATAAACAGTTACCTTTCAGTAACTTTTAGCATATAATTGGATTTATAACAGAGGAGTCTTTCTGGAGACAGAAGCAGGTGGATCTCTTTGTCAAGGCCAGCTTGGTCTATATATTGAGTTCCAGGCCAGCCAAAGCTATGTAGTAAGAGTCTGTTGGGTGGGGCTTAGGGGCGGGAAGAAAGTTATTTTAAAATTTGGGAACATTTGAAAAATCAAAATATCTTTCTTTAATTTCTTTCAATTAGTAGCTATACACTTGAAAAGGTAGTTTTACAAAATTATGCTAGTTGTAGGCCATCTGTTCAATGTATATGTAAAGTGTGTAAGAAACACTTTTGGGGTGCAGAGCTGGCATTGGTTAAGAATGCTTCCTGCTGCTTTTTGGAGGCCCTTTCTTGGGTTATCCACATCCATGGTGCAAGGCTCTCAGTGACAGGAGGAGCTCCAGTGACTCTGGCCTCTGTGGGCATTTGCTTATGTGCACATACCCACATGCAGACATGCAAATACGGCTTAAAAAGAAAGAGAAACACTTATATAGTTGTTGATGAATTGTGTATTTCTATTTCTGTCTGGAGGAAATTTTTTTTAAAGATTTATTTATTTATTATNTGTAAGTACACTGTAGCTGTCTTCAAACACACCAGAAGAGGGCGTCAGATCTCACTGTGGGTGGTTGTGAGCCACCATGTGGTTGCTGGGATTTGAACTCAGGACCTTTGGAAGAGCGGTCAGTGCTCTTACCGGTTGAGTCATCTCACCAGCCCAGAAATTTTTTATAACAAAGATTGATAGTTTTAGGAAGGCTGGACTGGGGGAAGACAACATTGTGTCAGATTTCTGAGTGCTGGAATTCTGCATTCAGCTTTTAACTTAGGCATGTGGTGTTAGATCTTGGCTTCTCAGAGTGCTTATTCTTTACCTGGAAAATGTCTGACGTTCTTTACAATTCACAGACTATGGGACTCCTAGTACACAAGGCCTGTTTCAGATTTCAGAGTGAGCAAACCACTCCCTAAAGGGAGTTTAGTTCTTAGTTCCTCTATTTTTCAGAAGCCTTAAAAAAAAAAAAAAAGTATGGTTGTAAGTTTGGACATATTTGAAAGCTTTTGTGTGAAATTCTGTGGCTGTCACTGGAGAAACCCTCCACCCCTGTATCAGTAACTGCATCAGTAACTCTGGAAAACCAGGCTTATGGCAGGCCTGGTCATCTCACTCACTGGCACAGGGAGTGGTCAGATGGGTGACAGGCATTGAGAGTAGGTCACCAGTGTGTGCCAGAGGCCGAAGCAGGAAGCCAGGACACTAGTCACAGCACTCTTAATAGCCCCTGAACATCATCTTACTGTTAAAGACTTCTAGGAAAATATGTTCCCTAGCCACTTCTCTTGGTAATCCAGTGGCACCAGGCAGTTTTGAATCTTGGAAACAAATCCAAGGCACAGCAAGCTTTTCTAGGTCTGTCCTCAGTTGTGCTGACAATCACATGGAAAGGTGGCAATGGCCATTGCCCTGACAGGCATGCTGCTTCTGCTGTGGACTCTGGCTGCCAAGATCACCTTCTGCGTGTGGGGTGTCAGGCAGCGAACCTCTTAGGCAGTGTGGTATTCAGGCTTGTTTTGAGCGTGTACTTGGTTTTCAGCTAAACTGATCTCTGCGGCTGATGTCTCTTTGGGAGCTCTTGCTTCCCGGGTGCTTCTTGTGGTGGACTTGATGCAGACGTAGACCTGAAGTACTATTGGATTTCACAACTTACTGCTGTTAGCCTGAGGTTGAATGTTCTCTTTTTCCTTAGGAAAGCTGTTAGCAGCTCCAAAAATGTTGGAGATTTTTTGTTTTCTTTTTGCCAAATTAGCTACTGTTCTATGAATCCAGGTTTATGAAATACAGACAGCATCAATTGTAAGGCATGTAAGTGGGAAAAGTTATGGGGAAAATATTGCAAACGTAGCCGGCTTTATCTGAAATGAAACCATGTGTTATGCAGCAGGGGAAGAAGGGGTCGAATCAACAGTGAGTCCTTGTGAAGGTTTCCTCAAAGTGTAACAGCTCTTGGTATTTGCAGCTGATGCTCTCAGAGGCCACTGGTGTGTTAAAGAATCTGTCAAGTGGGTATTTTGTATTGATTTTTCTAACTATATGCTGACTATTCAAGTTGACTTTTTCAAAGCAGTTTGTAGCTTGCCTTTACAGTAGGAATGATTGGAAGAAGCCAAGCAGTAGTTCTTTACTGGAGTGACTGGCTTTCAGTTTCCTGGTAGTAGTATAAGACTCCCAGATCTGCCAAGTTGTTTTTAAATTAAAAATCTGAAAATTTATTACTGTGTATGTGTGTAGATATACATGTGCTAAGTTAGATAGGTGAGGTCAGAGGACAACTTGATGGAGTTGGTTCTTTTCCCTTGTAGAGAGAATCTCTTGTAAACTGTGTAAAAGCATTCACCTGGGGCTGGGGAGATGGCTTAGCAGTTAAAATCATTGGTTGCTTTTTTAAAGAACCAAGGTTCAAATCCCAGCACCCACGTGGCAATTTACAGCTGTCTGTAATTCCAGTTCCAGGGGATCTGACAGCCTTACAGACATGCATGGAGGCAGAATACTAATGTAAATGAAAATAAAAAAACATTCACCTGTCAATAAAAAGCCCATGGTCCCCAGTTATAGTCCCTCCACATTTTTAGGGGTCCTAGAGATTAAAATCAGGTTGCAGGTTTGCATGGCAAATGCTTTTATTCACTGAGCTATCTTACCACTGACCACAAATCATTTTTATTTAAGTAAAGTTCATATACTACTTTTAAAACACGTTTGGATATATTTAGTGGCAGTCTATCAAATGTGCAGGTTAGTGCACTCCTGCAGATACGTTTTCCCAGCAAAGACTAGGGTGAGTTACCTGGCAAAGCTGACGTCCATGGAGGTCGGGACAGCTTGGAAAGTGAGAGGATAACTAGTGTGCTGGGCTGCTGGCTTAAGAGCATCTGCTCTGAACTGGAGGCCGGACCCTGGGGAGGTCAATTAGTCTGTCTCTGTTACATAGTCTCTGAGTGGTGCATGTTTTCTCATTTGAAAATGCACGCTCTGGGTATTCAGTAACAGCCCCTGGGCACTGTGAGAGTAGGGACCACATCTTACTCATTTATTTTGGAGTTGTGACATTGTGCAGTGAATTGAATTCTGAGAATGTTGTGCTGGGTCCTGGCTCTTGGTAGCTAGTGTATACTGTCTTCTAATAAGTTTGGAATAGTAGTCAGTTCTTTACTTCTTAATTTCTGTTCTATTAAAACATTAACATTTTAATACTTGAGTGGAGAATAAGTGGACAGCAAGTATTAAGGAAATAGATTTAGATTTCTTTCATCTTAGGCTAAACTTCCTAAGGCCAGGGCTTGTCTCTCTACGCACAGGCTCTCAGCAACCCCAGCTAATACTTGGAAGCAGCACTTGTTTGTGCATCTGGCTGTTCCTTTTCCGACCTGGGCCGGTTCACCCCTCCTTAGGCAACCTGGTGGTCCCCCGCTCCCCGGAGGTCACCATATTGATGCCGAACTTAGTGCGGACACCCGATCGGCATAGCGCACTACAGCCCAGAACTCCTGGACTCAAACGATCCTCCTGTCTCAGCCTCCCAAGTAGCTGGGACTACAGGCGTGCGCCACCGCGCCTGGCGGCTGTTCCTTTTCCATGTGTGACATGTGACAGGACTTATATGCAGTTCTCATTGGATTAGAGTCTGAATTAGATACTGGATCTTTCATAGGTAAGGTGTCTTTATTTATTTCATATACACAGACTATTTCATCACTGAACTTTAGGACTCCATTATGTGAAAATAAGGAAGGCAGCCGTGTGATTTGTTTCCATGTGTTTAATCTGTTTCCCTTTAATCTCTCAAACAGCTATAGCACAAATTTCTGTCATGTCATCTCCCTGGGGTTAGTAGTGTTATGGGTGCTCCGATTTAAGTTCTACAAAGCAGATGTTTCTATTTTCTTACCTCACTTTGAACAGTTAGGGCTACACTGCTCTTGATGAGAGACACAGTCACTTTCCAGGGTTATAATCCCATGGTGGTGTATCTCTCATAAGTCAGGAAAATCTATGTGCTTTAAATTGTTTATTGCATACTTACGGTGTGTGTGTGTGTGTGTGTGTGTGTGTGTGTGTGTGTGTGTGTGAGGGTGTTGGGTAGCTCATGGCATGTCATATAAACAGAGGTCAGAAGACAACTGACAGGAATCATTTCTCTTCATGTGGGTCCCAGGGATCACACTCAGTGTTGTCTGGCTTCATGGCAAAGCCTTCCTTCATCCACTGAGCCATCTGCCAACCCAAACCTACATGCTTTTAAACAAATAAATATGTGTTACAGTTTTACATCAGTAATTTGTCATAATTGCTGAGGATTTCATTGTCATGTGATTTAAAGACTGCCTTTATTGATGCTTCCAGATATTTCTACTGTTTATAAAACCGTAGAATTCAGAAACGAATGTGCATGTACAGAAAACTGTGACTTGGGACTGCCCCAGTACTAACGGCAGAGCACACCTCCTCCTTCTGTGCCATTGTACTAATGTTGGAATTGAAGTTTCTAACTTAGGCTGGCATGAAGATACACTTTTGTAGTTCCAGCATCTGGGAGGTTGAGGCAGGAAGATCTGTTCAAAGCTGTGTGTGTGTGTGTGTGTGTGTGTGTGTGTGTGTGTGTGTGTGTACAGGTACATATAGTTGTTGCATGCAGTTTTAAAGTCGCCTTTGCCTGGACTGGACCCTGTTCTGGCCCCTCCTGGCTTTCCTTTGTTTTACCCAGCTTTAGTTCCAGGATCTGCTGCCACCAACCCTAACCTGGCTTTTCTTTGTATCCACCTTTGCTCCTGGATCATCCAACACCAGCCCTAATCGGAGACCCTTAAATCTGAGGATAAAAGACACTCACACACAGCCTATTATTTTAATTTGCCTACTAGGCACAATTGTTAGGTCAACAATGCCCTTACTAATTTATTATCTCTGTTTCTCCCTCTGCCCTAAACTTAGTGACTTGTTCCACTTAGCCGCTGCTAAACACCCTTGGCCACCCACCTCTAGCAGAGGCTGCAGGCGTACCCACCACCAACCCCAGGCCTTACATGATTGTTACATTCTTCTTCCTCCAAAGCATAGAAGAAGCCTGTCCCCACTTCCTTCCTTGTGTCTGCCTTTTCCTCCTGAGACTCAGAAGTCCCATCTGTCCTTCTACCCAGCAAGTGGCCCCCAGCCTTCTTTTTTGACCTATCAAGGATCAATTGAGGAACAGGATTAACATCAGAACCTCCCCTTAACCTAGTAAGACTGATTTTTGTTTGCTTGCTTTTAATTTAAATGGCATCACAAGGAACTCCAGCTGAAACACTGTGACAGAAAATTAATTTCTTTGGTTTTCTAAATGTATTCTAGAGAGAGAGAAAGGGGGACATGTATGAGTATGTGCATGTATTAGTATGTGGAGGTCAGGGGTCAGTGTCATGTGGTTTCCTCAGTCATCTCTACTTCTTTTCTTTTTTCGATGGTCTAATAACTATGTAGGCCTGGCCAGCCTGGAAGCCCCAGAGATCTGCCTGTGCCTTCTGAGTGGTAGGATTATATCCATGAGCCACCACATGTGGCCCCACCTTACATGTTTAAGATAGAGTCTCTCACTGAGCCCCAGGGATTCCTCTCTCCTTCCGTCTTCCCAGTGCTGGAAGCACTAGTGTGTCACCACGCTGAGGCCGATCTATATGTGTGTTTTAGGGATCAAACTCAGATCCTTAAGCTTGCACAGTGAGCACTACCTAGGCCATTTCCCCAGGCCCTCTTAGTAATCTCGAAGTCCTTCAAATCTAAACCTTACTGTCATGAGTGTCAGGAATGAACATAGTATAGAGTCTCTATACATTACTTCCCTTAATCTGCACATTAGCACCTCAGTACATGTGTAGTCTTTTCATTTGGGAAATTAGGAAACTGGATTTCCACACCTAATCAGTACACTGGAATCTCATTACATTAAGTTTGTGTGAAATTATCTTAGTCACATGTGAAGTGATAATGAAATGATAATTTAAATATTGCAACCACATCTACTATTGAATTTTTTGCTTTAAAGTAGACATAAGATTACAGTGTGAATTTGTTGCCCACGTTGTGGTCAGGGCCTAAACATGAATCTCATGGTGCTGAGTGTGACTTTGTTACTCATGTATCTTGCCTCTAGTATAGTCTTGATTAATTATATGATCCTGGAAGAGAAATTGCTGCTTAGGTTGGCAGAATAGTTTTGTTGGTCCCTGGGTAGCTTGCAGGTTTGGCTGTAGCAATTTGTGCATGTGTATTCGTTGTGTTACCCACATGGACACTCAAACATACAGATATATCCTTTAAATACATGTAAGTACAAAACATGTCTATAAAGTGATAGACAGAAGCCATTAGCACTGTACATTTTGTGGCTGATTTAAGAGATTATTTAAGGATAATAAGCAAACACATGTTTTTGAGTAAGAGTTTATTTTGAGACGACTATGAGTGAGCATGTCTTGGGAACACAAGAGTTTGGTTGTCTAAAATGATGTAGTCTGCCTGGGAGGTAGCAGCATAAACTTGGGTAGTCACAGAACAAAAGACAGTCATAAATCCTGGTATCTACCAAGTATAGTGGTGTGGAGGGAAGTGTTGAGTCTATCTATAGACTGCTCAAGACTGATTGGAAATGCCTCTCACAGTCAGTGGCCATTTGTATGACAACACTTTTCCCAGGGTAGCCACAACACACATATCTACTCACCCCAGATAGGGAGCCTATGACAGACCTAAGTATGGATACCACCAAAGTCCAGCTTGGTGAACCACTGAGTTTTATTGGGTTTACTTAGAGAAGCAGAAATGACTCAAAGACCTAGCAAGGCCCACCCACCACAGGTGACCACTCGCAAAAGCTGGGAACCTGAAGCACACTATGTAACTTGCAGGCAGCTCAGCAAATTGGAGAGTTCTTCCCAAGTGAGTCAGATGTAAACCTCTTCCAGGCAGCAGGTCTGACTTCAATCTTTGCAGCTTGGCTTGTCTAAGAATCTTCTGCTTAGCCTAGCTTTTATTGTTTACTCTGGAAGGGACAGGCCTAGTGAATTTGGTCAGTTTCAAGGACTTCCTGGAGCTATTTTGAGTTGTTTGCCTTTTTGTTTAAGGAGCTTCCCTGAAGGATGGAATGTTTCAATATCAGAGGAAACTGTTACACAACACCTAATGTGTTTTTAGGCTTGTCTGTGTCACATAGTTAACAAGTTAGCAATAGTTAACAAGTAGCATACTAAAGATTTAGGCTTATCTGGTTAGTAAGCACATAGTAAGCAGCATAGTATTCTGGTTCTGGTCTAGAAATGGAACACATCTCATCTTACCCAGCCCCAATAAGAGTCTTCCTTGGCTGGGTAGCAGAGCCTGCTCTAAAACTGGCGCATGGAGACAAGGGTATGCTTTTCTCTTTTCAAGATCATGGGGGACCTGCTGCTTCCTTTCCCAGTTGGGATGGGCATTAACTGTGTGCTTTCATGAAGGACAGGAGTGTCACATGGGAAGGGACAGTGTGGTAAGTTAGATTGCTTAGTCTTTCTTGTCTATTTCTGTAGACAAAAGAGATTGGTGTTTTGTAAAGTAAGTTCTGCCCCATATGGTTAAAACTTTCATTTAGCAAATTCACAGTCTTATAAATAAATAGACAGAAGAGAAGGAGAGTAATAGTTCAGGGGTCACACGACAAGATGTTGTAAGATAACTGTATTTCTCGATAGTCAGGGAGTAATGATTTTTCAAAAGTGCTTTCACAATTTAGCCTGAGAAAAGATCACTGTGTGTAAAGCTCACCCTTGGCTTGGCATCTTTGATATTAAGGTGATCACCAGTCTAGAGATGCCTCATCACTCTCAAGGTATAGTGTGTATTTTGTTGTTTTCAGCACATGGTAAGTGGTCATTGCACATTTCATATAGATATGTACAGTTGAAGTGACAGCTTAAAAGTATTAAAATGTAATACATGAAATACATGTAGCATTTAAAAGTGTGGGTTATGTGAGATTGTGTATACCTATCAATACACAAGCACAGATGACAGTTTGCTTTAGCCATCTAGGGCCATTTTTTTTATTTTTAGGGTAATTCTTAGTTGCTAATCATAAAATATATGTACCATAGACTGTTGGTCACCTTTGCTCTTCTTTTATAGTTGTCTTTGTACTTGGCTTCTAAACTGTAGTAATTTGCTTGCTTCAGTACAGTAAGACATAACTTAGAGATGAGTACTAGAAAAGACAAGATGATTCCCATTTGAGGTATAACTGTATTTTTAGGAACACTGGGAGTCAACTGAGAAATTATTAGATTAAAAGTATAGAAGACCAAAGTGTGGACACTTCACCCCTTTTTAGAATTGGGAACAAAACACCCATGGAAGAAGTTACAGAGCCAAAGTTTGGAGCTGAGACAAAAGGATGGACCATCCAGAGACTGCCACACCTGGGGATCCATCCCATAATCAGCTACCAAACACAGACCTTGCATACACCAGCAAGATTTTGCTGAAAGGACCCTGATATAGCTGTCTCTTGTGAGGCTATGCCAGTGCCTGGCAAACACAGAAGTGGATGCTCACA
>NC_034593.1:27083970-27085762 GCF_900095145.1 Mus pahari
ATTGGATGGAACACGGGGCCCCCCCATGGAGGGGCTAGAGAAAGTACCCAAGGAGCTGAAGGGGTCTGCAACCCTATAGGTGGAACAACAGTATGAACTAACCAGTACCCCCAGAGCTCGTGTCTCTAGCTGCATATGTAGCAGAGGATGGCCTAGTCGGCCATCATTGGGAAGAGAGGCCCTTTGGTCTTGCAAACTTTATAAGCCCCAGTACAGGGGAACACCAGGGCCAGGAAGTGGGAGTGGGTTGGTAGGGGAGCGGGGTGGGTGGGTGGGTGGGTGGGTGGAGTATAGGGGACTTTCGGGATAGCATTTGAAATGTAAATGAAGAAAATACCTAATAAAAAATTGGAAAAAAAGAGTATAAAGTAACTCCATATAAAACAAATTAAAAGTCAGTAATTCTCCTTTATGATTATAATAGTTGTTTAGAAATGAAAAGTTATAAAAGAAGAGAAAAGATTATTTTAATGAAAAATGTATGTGTTGTGGTTAAGCAAACACTATATGGTAGAGGCACAGAATGTTCCTAGATGGGAAGTTTAGCTATTACAAGAATCAGTTTTTCCTATTGATTTATAGATACAGCATAATTTTCATCTTAATACATTTGAGGAGTTAGGATAATTCTTAGTTTTGTCTGAGAGACTATATAAGAAGGTAAAAGAAGGACAGCTTTAGGCAGAAGTCAAGATCAGTTAATTTTCCAGCTCTCTAGATATCAAAATGCATTATAGATAGTTAACATGAGAATTGGACACAGACCTGAGTGTACCCATCAAGATGGAATTGAGAACCCAGAAACAGTTATTCCAGAAAGGACTCACCAGAATACAGAGGAAAAGACCTATATTTTAGAAAATAGTATATATCTAGAACTAACTTACTAAGAATTGGTAATGTTTAGCAAGTAGAAATTTATATATTTGACTCTTAAACATTGACAATTTCTCTTTTCTCATTGCTTTCTCATCCAAATGGAAAAAAAAATTAAAGCTATAACCAATAACTTTGCAAAAATTCAAGAGACGAATGGTTTAAAATACAAACCTTTCAAAAGCACAAAGTCCCTGTCCTGGAAGTGGATGAACAACAGACCCAGGAGACAAAGCTCGTTTGATTACTGACGCACATCACACAAGGAGACTTGTTTAAACCCCAGAGGGAGTGGGAAGTGAGCATCAGGGGCAGTGGTCAGTGTCTTTACTTTGAAGTCAACAACAGTATGTTTCTAAGGCTTTTGCTGGGGAGGAGCTTTCTGCCTCTCTAATTCTGCTGTTGGAATACAAGTGGGTGATTTTTAGACTTTTCAAATCAGTTTTGTTTTGTTTTTTTATTTTATTTTATTTTTTGGTTTTTCGAGTCAGGGTTTCTCTGTGTAGCCCTTGGCTGTCCTGGAACTCACTTTGTAGACCAGGCTGGCCTCAGAACTCAGAAATCCGCCTGTCTCTGCCTCCCGAGTGCTGGGATTAAAGGCGTGCGCCACCACCGCCCGGCTTTGTTTTTTTATTTTAATTAACAGTTTTAACCCAGTAATTTTCATTTGCAGCACCTGTATATTGTCATTTGTAATACCTTAAGTATTTAGCAAGTATACTATGTTCTGTATCCTATAGAAATAGGTAGTTATATAAACTTTTGTCTGGTAGACTGTGCAAAGTCAGGGTTTGAGTTCTACCACTGTCCGAATGCATGCACGCATACACTCATACACAGTCTCTCTCTCTCTCTCTCTCTCTCTCTCTCTCTCTCTCTCTCTCTCTCTCTCTCTCTGTGTGTGTGTGTGTGTGTG
>NC_034593.1:27085767-27145698 GCF_900095145.1 Mus pahari
TGTGTGTGTGTGTGTGTGTGTATGTATGTGTGTGTATTTATTGATTTATTAAGAAATTCCAGTAATTAAAGGAAAAATTTTAAAGTAAAGTACACAGTTGTGTGTACTATGTGAGTGCAACTAGAAAAAAGCAAGATGTTAGAGAGTTTGAAGATTTAAACTGCATCTTAGTCAGTTTGTAATTCTCTCTGCTGTGCTCTGCTTCTGTTGCACACAGGACTTTATGCCTGTGCACTCAGTTAGCCCTTGACGTGAATGAAGTTCTGTAATGTGCATGGGTGGGTTTTACACGCAAACAAACCCAAGCCACTTTCATGTGCATGTAAATACAGGGACTTGAACACAAGACATTTCTGATTTCAGTCTTCATGGGAAACACTGTTATTGTAAAATTAACCTTCCTTTTTGAGCATTTTTCTTGTGGCTTTCAGATAGTGTATGTTCTATTTTGTTTGAATAGGAGATATTTAGTAAAAATATTTTTTATCATAGTCACACTTTACAAAATAATGCTTATGGCTCTAGGATTGGACTGATGTCAAACGGACAGATACTGAGCTGATTGCCTGCTTCTTTCACACTTGGTCATCTCTGCTCTGCCTATAATATGTATTTGTTTCTTTGACAGAACAGGCTATATGCTTAGTACCAGGGTGTCCAAAAGTACTTGATTAATCTGAGCTGACATATTTATGTACAAAAGTCTTATTCTGAAGCACTTAAAGCCAAGGCCTTCATATGTGTTCACTCTCAAGTGGGCATCTGAAGCTTAGTTTTGTAGCCTGGCTGAAGACTGTTCCAAGGTGTTGACGGAAGTCAGAGGCCAGCTGTGGAATGAGACCCTAGGAGCCCAGAGGACATGTAGCCGTGGTTTAAACCAAATGCTAGTAATGCAATGTTTAGTAGCATTTTTAAAAGAAACGTTTTGGATAATTGGAATCATCTTCTAATATCCTTATAGCCATCTGTCAACTTTTTCTGCCAACATTTCTGGAGCCACTGGAAAATTGTTCTATCTTAAAAGATTTCCAGCAGAGTTCCTCAGTGCCTTGAAAGATGCATAAAAAGTAGATACCTGTTCACCTTCCCCAGTATTAAACGGAAGGACACACCCAGTCCATCCATAATGCACTTGCAGCCCAACCATGAGGATAGATGACTGGCATCCGGGACCCATATAGAAAGCCACGCAAGTGTGAGCCTGTTCTCCTGCAGCTGGGAAGGTGGAGCCAGGCAGGTCCTTGAGTTTCACCTAGTGAACTCCAGCTTAAGTCTTAAAGTAAGGTGAAGAGATTGAGGAAGACGCACTGACCTCTGGCCTCCACATGTGCCTGCTTAACATACCTACAAGTATACATGCACGCAGATGGACATATGTACATCACACTGACATGCTCACAAAAAAATAAAATAATAAATAATAAATGTGTTTGAGCGACAGGCTGGCCACTATTAGTAGCCACTGGATTTAAGGGATATTACTGCGAGCATCCTAATCCCAGTTTTGAAATTTCCCAATGTTTCTTTTATGGTTTGGTTTGGGTTGTGTTTTTTATTCTGGAGAGCGGGTCTTCCTATTCAATCTTGGCGGCTGGCCTAGAATTTGTTACGTAGACCAGGCTGGCCTCCAGCATGTAGAGTTCATAGATCTGCCTCACCCTCCTGAGTGCTGAGATTAATGTGTGCCACTACACCCAACCCGTACTCTTTCTTAATCTTTGAAATGTTTATTGTTGTTTGTGTAGGTGCACCATGGTGCATGTGTAGAGTGGTCGGAGGCTGACTTTGTGGAGTTAGTCCTCCTTATATCTTTACCTGGGATCCTGGATTGGACGGGTCATCAAGTTTCTGTGACAGGTGCTTTACCCACTGAGTCATCTTAACAGTCCTGTTCCCTTGATTTTTATTAACCTGCTCAATCAACCTCTCCCCCCAACCCCCCTCCCCTTTGTTTGTTTTTTTTTTCTTTTCTTTTCCTCTATGTGTGCACTTGTATGTGCATGCACATGTAACTGATGTGAGGGGCCACCCGCAATCTGCCTATTTTATGCCTCAAAGGTAGGGCTCAGGCCAATGCAGTATAGCTAGCCGGCGTGTGCTGGAGGTCCTCTCCACTTTCCCAGGCACCTCACCACCTGGATCTGAAACCTGCTCTTCATGCTTACAGGGCAAGCAGTTTAATACTGAGCCATTCCCCAGGCCCTCTTTATGTTTAAGATGCTTAACTCTCCATTTCCCAGAATACCAACTCGGTAATATTCCTAATTGTTTCCTATGTTATATTAATTATGCCCAGCTTTCCCTTCCCAATCCTCTTCTACTTACTTTTTACACTGACAAGGAATGGTGACACTTTGTTCTATACCCATTCTGAAGTCTTTGCTTTGATTATAAGAAGATTTTCATAGCCGGAGTGATTAGTATTTGCACTTAGGTGTTTAAATGTTTCTGTTTACAACCAAATGGAATACTGTTGATGGATTTCTTCTCTAAACTACATTGGACATTACAGTAGTATTCTTAGTTCTTAGTGGCCAGGCCTCAGGGTTTATCTTTTCATAGACACCACTTACAGCTCAAAACTGCTGGGTTTTGTTTTGTTTTTTTGTTTTTTCATTTGAAGCATGATTTTAACTTTCCTCCTAAAGTTCCCACTTACTTGCCCTTTTTTCTATTATGAAAATTGCACATATTCTTCAACATGTCCTGAGTGCTACCTGACTCTAGTCAAAACTTCCGGTTTCCCTGAACATTTTCTCCTTTGGCTATGCAGAGTCTGTCTTCACTGTCTTCTAGCTTAGACTTACTATAGTTTATAATTAATGGGAAATATAGCTGCTTTTTCTCCATTTTTTATTTTTCTTACTTAGACTTTTGACCACTGTGTTAGTTCCTACTAGTCCCAATGTGTGGTATCCCCCTCTTTCTTAGGCTCTGCCTTTAATTAACTTGAGGCCATTTTCTGATTAAACTTGGGGATTGGTTTAGGAAAAATAAAGCTTTGAGAACCTCATTGTCCAGAAATACCCTGTTTGTTTTTCCTTTTATCGGGATAGTTTACTGGGCATAAAATCCCTGGTCTGGCTGTTTTCCAGCAGGTTTTAATTGCAGCAGTCTTCTGCCCTGTTGCTGCCAGTCAGACGTTCATTGCTTGTCATGTCTCCTCTAGAAGCTGGGCCATATGTTGTCTGATCTAGTTTCCTTTTGTTGTACAGTCTTTCCCTTTAATGCCTTGTACCAATCTTACCTTTTGGAGTTCTGGGGAGTAATAATTGTTTGTCCAGAGCCTGCCTGCCTTTGTTTCTACGAGGCTGGGGTATCCTTAATAGTTTTTTATTTGGCAAGTCTGACAGGTGAAATGTTGTATCATTTAATTTGCATTTGTACATGAGTATAGATGAGGTTTTTTTTTTTATTAGCCATTTGCATCACTTCTATGAGCTCTCAATCCATACTCTGTGTGTCTCATTTTTATTTATAGTTTCTACTTCTGTCAGTTATGAGTAGCAAGGAGCTTTTACTTGTTTGCACTTTGTTTTTCCTTTAGTATGTCCCTCCTCATGGAGCAGTTTTCATCTCCATATGCTGTTACATTTGTTCCTTTTTTTTTAGTTTTATTTAGGAAGATCTTTTTTCATGCATATTGAAAAGCATTATTTCATGTTTTCTTACAGTGTTTACATGGTTTTATTTTTACACAATTTATTCAGAGCAGGCTTTAGTTTAATGTAAAGTTAAATAAAAAAAAAAAATCATTTCTTTTTCATATTTTGAAACAGTCTCACACTATAGTCCAGACTGGCCCACCAAGCTTGGGATTACAAGCACACACTGCCACATAGGCCCCCTGTGCCCTGCTGTCATCCCTCCAGGGTCTGGCTAGTTCTAGGTGGTCTTTTCCTTTTTTTGAAGTGACACATTGAATCTTTTTATTTGTTTTAAAGCATTGTTTTAGTATTTATTTTATCTTCAATTATGTGTCTGTATGTACATGAGTGCCAGTGCTTATGGGTACCAGACGTATTAGATGCCCCTGGAGCTGGAGTTACAGGCAGTTGTGAGCCATCTGATGTGGGTGCTGAGGACTGGACTCTGGTTCTCTTCAGGAGCAGTACTCAACCACTGCGTCATCTCTCCAGTCCCAGTCATTTTCTCGTGGTGCTGCTGGGGGGTGGGGTGGGGGTGGGGGTGGAAGAGGAGGAGGAGACAGTGTCTGGCTGTGTTGTCCAGGCTTGCATATGATCTTCCAGCTTGAGCTGCCCAAGTGTCTGGGGCTACAGACGACCTCAAGCCCAGCTTGGTAGGAACTGTATCTCTTCACTGTATGAACTGTACTTTTGTTACATTCTTTTATTTATTTATTTATTTATTTATTTATTTATTTATTATATGTAAGTACACTGTAGCTGTCTTCAGACACTCCAGAAGAGGGCGTCAGATCTCGTTATGGGTGGTTGTGAGCCACCATGTGGTTGCTGGGATTCAAACTCTGGACCTCCGGAAGAGCAGTCGGGTGCTCTTACCCACTGAGCCATCTCACCAGCCCCTTTTGTTACATTCTTAAATCTCTGGCTAGATCCTTCTCCATACTGCTTCTATTTTTTTCTTGTTTTCTTTGAATTTTTTTAAAACACTGATGACAGCATGCTTAATTCTACAAATATTATTGGTTATTGTATATGCATTATATCAGTGTATAAATCATCTTGGGGAAAGTTGATGTTTTTGTAAATTTATATCTTCTGGCTCAGAAATGTGATTTTATTTAGTCTTCTGTGCTACTTTATAGCATCTTATTTATTTATTCGTTTGTTTCATGATAGTCTGGCTGGCCTGGTATTATATATCCCAGGCCAGGCTCTAATTGTTGGTGGTCTTCCTGGACACTGGTATTAGAGGAATACAGTTCTTCATCTTAAAGGAGTAAAAAAAGTGAGCTGTGTCACTTCAGTGGCTGGTCAGTTCTGCCAGAACCACTGATCAACAAGTAATCACGTTGCTTCAATTAGAGATGCCTGGTTCTTCCTGTACAAATAATTTGTATGTGTGTGTGTGTGTGTGTGTGTGTGTTTTGTGAGTCTCTAAGATATGTTGAAGGTGACTTGTCAATTTACTCTCCTCTCAAGCATTTAGTATACTAAACATTATTGTGGAACTCCTTGCATAGAAATTGACATAAGCAATATGCACTCAGAACTACATACCAGCTTCACTAAATAGAAAGCTGTTCCTGGACTTAGTGAATAATAGGTGTTCCATAATAGAGGACACAAATTCCTGGCAAGAGTGCAGTTAAAGAGCAACCAGCAGCAGTGTTTGTGTTGGTGTACAGTGCTGCTATTTACAGATGCCCCTTCCCATGCGCATCTCTGTCCCTTTTGACTGCTCTTTTATATCCTCTCCAATGCACCACATGTGTGCCTGGTGCCCACAGAAACATCTGATCTCCTGGAACTGTAGTTATAGACAGTTGTAAACTGTCATTTTGTTGTTGGAAATCTGGTCCCCTAGAAGAACTGCCAGTGTTCTTAACTGCTCACCAGCTTTCTAGCTTCAGGTCTAATACTTTTAAATTCAATATCAAAACATTGGAGCATAGACAAAGAATGCAAGTTATTTGTTACTGTGTTACATCAGTTACCTATAGTCCAGTTTTTCCATGGAGTCCTTGTTCCTGTCTTAGGGTTTCTGTCGCTGTGATAAAATATGATGACCTAAAACAGCTTGGTGGGAGGAATGGGTTATTTCACATTTCCACATCATAGTCCATCATTGAAGGAGTTCAAGGGAGAAACTGTAGGCAGGAACTCAGGCAGAAGCCATGAAGGAGTACTGCTTACTGGTTTAATCCTTGTGGCTTGCTCAGCTTGCTTTCTTATAGCACCCAGGACCACCAGCTCAAGGTTAGTACCACTCACAGTGAACTGGGCCTTCTCACATCAGTGTTCAACCAAAACAATGCACTGCAGGTTTGCCCCCAAACCAGTCTGGTAGGGACATTTTCTCAAATAATTCTTAACTTGTGACAGGTTGACATTAAACTAGGCAGCAGTGAGAAACCTTGCTGGCAGTCTTTTCTGTCTTTGTGTCTAGCCTTCTAAGCATCCATCAGAGCCATCCATGAAACTCTACTGAGCAGGACTCTTAGGCTCTCCAGAGTTTTCTGAACCTCTCCCACAAACCACTTCCAAAGCCTCTAGGTCATGTGTTGTTTTGAATGTAGCATTCTCTGAAACATTCCATCCTGCAGGGAAGCTCCTTAAACTGGAAGGTAAACATTTCAGAGGAGCAGTCCCTGAAACTGACCAGATTCTCTAGGTCCCTCCCTGCCAGAGTAAGCAATCAAAACCGAGAGTCCCTCTTAATCAGACTGATAGAGCAGAGCTGCAGGGAAATTCTCAGACACGCTACAAGAAAAGACTTGATAGGAGACCAGCCACCAGGAAGAAGCAGAAACCAGCCAAGCTACCACTAAGAGTGTAGACCAGCTAAGACACCTGGAAAGGATAGTCTTCAGTATGTTGAGCTGCAGGCTGTGCAGTGTTCTGCAGGTTCCCAGCTTTCTGAGCTGTCAGCTTGCTGGGGTGGTCTTTAGTGATGCAGCTGTCTTTGAGTCATTCTGCTCCTTTAAGTAACTGCTCACTCATATTCTGTAAGCAACCCTAATAAAACTCATTGGTTCACCAAGTTGGACTTTGGAGGTATCTCTACTTTTGGTCCCTATCTGAGGTGAGTGGACATGTGTTATATGTCCCTAGGAAAAGTTTTGCCACACAGTACCGGTTATCATGAGGCCCAGCAATAAATCTCACTTTATGACATCATCAGAGGTCCAGCCCTTGTCAGCTTGGCATCTAAACTTGTCTCTGCACACCGTCTTTATTCTCCAAACAAAGGCAGTAGCAAGTCATACTTACACAACGAAGACATCCTTATTTCTATAACTAGTCACAAGGCCAGAGTTCCTGTGTTTAATTGTGATATTTAAATTTTCCTGAGGGGGCTTTCTATTCACCTCTGATGGAAAGGGCAGCTACAGCCCAGAGCAACAACCTCATCCTCATCCTGCTAGTGGTAAGCCAGTGAGTGTACTGGGGTTACAACGTCTGGGAATACACAGGATGCTGAAGCAAGAAGGCCACCACAAGTTGAAGACCAGTGTGAACTGCATAGTAATTTTAAGGCCATTCTGGTCTACATAGTGAGAACTTGTCTCGAAAAAACAAGCAGATTAATAAAAAATTGAATCTGAATTTTGTTGTCATGTCTCTTGAGAGTTTCAGCTTCCAACAACAACCTGAATGATATCTTTCTAACAACTAAACTTCCACAAGCTTAATTTGCCCTTCGATCAAATAAAAATGGGACCAGGATAATGTGAACTCATTATTTTCTCTGGTTTCTGACAAAGTTTCTTTTGCTGTAAGCTGCATTTTCTACTTTTTTTTTTCCTTTTTGGTTTGTATTTGTTTTTGGAATTACTTGTGAGTTAAGAAGCCAGCCCTTTAGTACATGTTTCAGAATGTGTTTTCTCAGAGTCCCAAGGACTTTTTCACTTGGATCTATGGTGCTTCTACCAGACCACTGTCTTTAGCTTTTAATTAGCAAAGTTATCTTTTGGCCTTTATATAAAACTAGCTTTCCTTTATGTAAACAATAACCAATCCTATAATAACGGAAGATAGGAGTCCAATTAAAATCAGCAAGTCTTGTACCTAGATGTAAACTTAGGCCTCAGCAGAACATCCATAAACAGATTTCTCATTAGGCATGGTAGCACATATCTGTAATCCCAGCTCTTGAGAGGTAGAGGCAAAAATAATAATAATAATAATAATAATAATAATAATAATAATAATAATAAGTTCAGGGCCTGGACTATGTGTAGCTTATGGTTGCTAACTATAATGGTTTCTAAAATCCTGAGTGGGCTGAAGAGATGGCTCAGTTGTTAAGAGCCTTGGCTGGCCTTCCATAGGGCTTGGATTTGATTCCCAGCACCTACATGGTGCCTCACAACCAAGTGTAACTCCAGTTTCAGGGTCATCTGATACCCTCTTCTGGGTCTCTGTGGACCAGGACACAGGTGATGCACAGACATACACACAGGCAAAACACCCACACATGGAAACCTTTTAAAAATTGGTTTTAACTGCCGATAAGTAGAAATGCAAACTTGGCTAGTAAACTGCTTGGTAAAGTAGTTAGTCCAGGCTGGGAAAATAGTTCAGAAGTTAAGAGCATGTACTGTTCTTCCAGAGTACCCAAGCTTGCTTCCCAGTACACATGTCAAGGTGGCTCACACCCATCTCTAACTCCAACTTCAGGGGCATCTGATGTCTCTGGCCTTTTCAAGTGCTTGCAGTCAAATGCACATCACTCACACACACACACACACACACACACACACACACACATCTATCTATCTATCTATCTCTATCTGATCTTAAGTCTGTTTCCTTAAATGGCTGTGAATTAAAATATTCTCACTCAGTATCAGCTGATTCTGCTTGGCTTTGTTTTTGTATGTAACAAAGCATTTTTGCAGTTTACTTGGACAAGACTTGGGGTTCGCTTGGAAGGTAAAGACGATTGGCATGGTAGCAAAAGGGAGTAGATATGGAAAAAAAAAATGGTCCCCGTTTATACAGACAAAACAAACTGTGCAGGGAAAGGTTGGTCCTATGAGACTAGAGCTCAGGGCGGTTGAGATGAAGGAGGGAGCATGAAAGGGCCCAGTGAGGTCACACTTTGGGCCTTCTGTGTGCTTCAGTTCTTTGTCAGCCAGTTGTAGTGATGTCACAGGAAATGAACTGTGGAGGGAGAGACCGTACTGTGCCTTCAGGGATTTTTGCCTTAGTTCGTCCTGCTTGCCTAAAATTATTCTCTGCCTGTCGGAGATCCTTTCCCTGCTGTAAATCACATGCATGAGCACACACCTGCAGGAAGGGTTTATTAGGGCTCACAGTTTGAAGTTATATGTTCCAGTGGGGGAGATGATGGTGGTAAGAACTTGAGACAATGGTCACATCCTGGCTATAGAGCCAGGAAGCAGAGATTATTGTTAGTGTGCAGCTCACTGTCTCCTCTTTATTTAGGCTGGGGACCCCAGCCCATAGAAGGCACTTCTAAGATGGTTTTTTCCTGTCAATTTGTTTAATTTAGAAAAGTCCCTTACCAGAGCTTGGTTTCCATAGTGATTCTAAATTCCATCAAGTTGACAATCAAGGTTAACAGTCAAATAAACTTCATTCTATAATTACTATATTTTGCTTTGCAGATTGTGTGATAAGAGCTGGAACTCTACATACGAGCACACACACAAACACATACTTCCCAGCAGTATTTTTGGTTTTTGAGATATATAGCCTTGACTAGCCTGGAATTCCCTCTGTAGACCATGCTGACCAAACTCAAAGAGATCTACTTGCCTCTGCCTCCCACATTCTAGGATTATAGGTGTGTACCACCACATCCACCTGGCAGCACCTTTTAGAATGGGTTAAGGATTGCTTGTTGAGTGAGGGACTGGTCACTTCTCTGATAACTCTTTCTGGCCTAGTAGTGATTTTAAAAAAGGACTGTAGCTCAGTAGCAGGGTACTCACTGAGCATATGAGAAGCCTTGGACTCAATCTTTAGCACCACAAAAACAAAAAGAATAATGGAAGTACTAACAGTTATGCTGGAGACTGACTGTGTGCTGCCGTGGGGCGATCCAGAGAACTTAGTGCTTTGGGTTTCTGTTGGAAAGTGAGGGTGGGGCTACAGTAGCTTTGCTTTTTATTTACCCGCCAGTGCCTTTAACCATTTTATTTTGTGGAGTTGTCTTTAAGAGGAAGTGTAGCATATGAGCCTAGACATTTTGCTGTTGTTTACCTTGGTGCTGTGCACTGAACCCGGGACTGTGCCAGAAGCTTAACCAGAGCTACCTTCTCGAGCTGGACCCTAGATAGAGGAACATCTAGCGTCATGGAAATAAGTGTTTAGTGTTAGACTGTTCTGCACATGTAGTGTCGGGACTTTGTAATATGTGCTCTGGTAGGGAGAAGAGCCGGAGTTTTGTCCTGGAAAGATGACATCCTGACAAGAGAAAAGCACAGCACTGAAAATAGCCAGGCTGAGGTCATCTTCCTGCCATCACACACCAATACAGAGGACAGTGACAGCAAGAACAGGCAGAGGACAGCTCTGATGGTTTTGGAGTATGTGACAGAGAATAGAAACATTCTGCTCATTTTTCTCAGGAGAAGAATTTCTTGGCTAAATTGATGGGATTTAAATACTAAGATTCATATTCTGATCAATGAAAAGAATGTTTCTCTCATTTTTTTAACTCTGGGCTAATGACTCATGCTCTTCTCAGAATTGTGCTTTTGTGGAAACTAAAGCACAGTTGTAAATACAGCCCTGCCATTTGGGCTGTTGCGATAGCCTTGTGGGTAGACTAGTGATCCAGTTGTAATAAAATTAAGTAATTATTGTAATTTGGAGGATTATACAATGAAAATAGAAACTATCAAGTATTTTCATCATTTAGAGCTCTGTGTCAAAGGAATTTCTTTTTAAATTTTTGTTTGTGATACTAGGGAGCAAACCACGAGCCTACAGCACTGCTCTGCAAGTGCTCTATTGTTGAGGTGTGTTCTGGAAATTAACTTTGGAAATATTATAGAGAGAGTGCACCCTTCCTCTTATATGCTTTAACGTTGTCATGTGACTGTCAAATGGTAATGATACCATCTGATCCGTCGGATCACTAGTATTAGCTAGGTGAAGTTGAACAGTTTCACTTAAGCTTTTATACTGTAATTAAAGAATGGGGTTTTGAATGGGCTCTTGATGCAGGACAGGTTCCATGATTTGTCTGTATTTGACGCCATCAAGATACTCCATTGCACGCTCATGGGTGTGATCACCAAGTTGGGTGTGTGCATGTTAGGCTCTGCCTGTGTGTTTAAGCTGGAGACTTGGATTTCTTTCCTGCAATCTTTGCATCCTTCCTTTTTGAGTTACTCTTTAGCTGCTCCTTTTCGAAAGTGCAACATTACCTTTTAGAGTTCTCCACATCTTACTTGAGTTTCAGCAGAAGTCTGCTAATGAGCTATGAGAGGTGAAACAGTTGCTATAACAGCATAGTGATATGTCAGTGAGAGGGTTTTCTCACATGACAGATTTTTTAAGAGCAAGCATTTTAACTTCTGGTTTGGTTAACAGTCTGCTTCAGTTGGTTAGCTTCCCATCAACCAATAAAGATGAAAGTATCCAGGCTGGAGAAATGGCTTAGTGGTTAAGAGCACTGCTCTTCCAGAGATCCTGAGTTCAATTCTCAGCAATCACATGGTGACTCACAACCATCTGTAATAGGATCCAGTGCCTTCTTCTGGTGTGTCTGAAGAGAGCAACAGTGTACTCATATACGTAAAATAAATAAATCTTAAGAAATAAAGATGAAAGTATCCTACCGACATGGCCATAGTGGGGTTGCTTAAGGATGGCTCCACCAGTTAGTTCATCAAGGTACAGAGCTATCATTTCAAAGTAATCAGTGCACTGTCCATTAACAAGTCCAAATAAACAGTAAACAATTGAAAGGGAAATAAAAAAGACTCAGTCTTCACATCGATGCTGCTGTTATTCATAGAACTCCTCACACCTGGCTGTGTGGTGCTTGTACTAACAGTAAGTCCCCACCCTCTGGCTGCACAACCATCTGTTGCTTTACTTCCCAACAGTTCCCCCATCACCTCACGTTTGCTCTAATGAAATGCCTGCAGACAGCAGGCTCACTAGCTGGTCAGTAGTTGTCTATAGTTGAGTTTCTAGTCATAACTAATGTGATAATCTGTCGCTGCCAGGAAAAGAGGCAGATGGCAGGCAGTTAGAATATAGAGAAACTTTGTTGTTCTGTTTTGTTCTGGCTCGATCTTATCTCAAACTCATGATCCTCCTCCCTTAGGCTCCACAGTGTTAGGATTGCAGGCATTTACCAACACACCTTGACCAAAAGAGAGCAAATTTTAAGGAATGTGTAATATTGTTATTCTTGAAAGTTTGATACATACATACAATACAGTGTATTTTGGTCGTATACATTCATCCCCTTCTCCTTCCAGACCCCTTACCCAAGGCCCAATCCCTTTCAGCTTCACGTACTCTTATTTTAGGGAACTTACCAAGTCTAGTTTGTGCTGCTCATACACTCAGCTGACCACCAAACATGGTTTACTTACCAGAGGCTACACCTTTAATGATAACTGACTCTCCCCTCCCCCAGAAGCCACCGGGTATCAATAGCTTCTCAACTAGGGAGAAGGCTGTGAGGCCCTCTCCCCTCGGCTAGAATGTGTACTGGCCTGATCGTGTGGAGGCCACCCTAGCTGTGATGAGTTCATGAGATCAAGTGGCCTGACATGTTCACTGTCAACCTGTCTAGCTTCCTGGGGTCGGAGGAGAGAACAGTGTACTGGCTACTTTTATGTGTCAACTTGACACAGGATGGAGTTATCACCGAGAAAGGAGGTTCAGCTGGGAAAATGCCTCCACGAGATCCAGCTGCAAGGCATTTTCTCAATTAGTGATCAAGTGGGGGAGGGCCCATTGTGGGTGGTGCCATCTCTGGGCTGGTAGTCTTGGTTCTATAAGAGAGCAAGCTGAGCAAGCCAGGGGAAGCAAGCCAGTAAAGAACGTCCCTCCATGGCCTCTGGATCAGCTCCTGCTCCCTGACCTGCTTGAGTTCCAGTCCTGACTTCTTTCAGTGATGAACAACAGTATGGAAGTGTAAGCCGAATAAACCCTTTCCTCCCCAACCTGCTTCTTGGTGCGGGAATAGAAACCCTGACTAAGACAAACAGCTTTAAAACTAAAGTTTTTATTACATTTTATGTCTTTTGTTCATTGTTGTTATTGTGAAAAATAACTAAGCAAATGTAAAATTTCATGTTTATCAGAGTATAATCTGAAACAAGTGAAACATTCATGTAAATAGACCTTTATACAATTATGCCATGAATTGGGTCTGGGAACATTGGTTTGGGTCAGTATGACATACAAGATGAGCAGGTTAAGACTAAACATTTAGTGGTCAGCTTTAGTAAAATAAAATTCTAGTGTATTGTCTATTTGCCATGTCTTTTTGTAATAATGTCAGTATATGTCAGTAGGCAGGCGTAAGAGGAGAGAGTACTTAAAAAGATTATAGCTCCTGCAGCCTCTGGGGAAATGGCTTAAAGCACAAAGGCTGAGACTATGATTGGGACAAAAGACATCAGCAAGGGTAGATAAGAACTAGACAGAATGTCCAGGAGCTAAACACTAATGTGAAGAGCAGGGATACTCAGTACTTGTGGGGCCAGACCTCCCCTTTCTAATCGACTTCTGGGTGGAGAATTACACTGGTGAGTTTATTTTTACCAAATGCCAACAACTAAGGGCTTCCCACCTGGGATGAATGAAATAAAAAGCAAGGGTTTCCTCCTGTGTGGGTTGGGGCTTATTTGTGTGTAAGTACATTAGATGGTTTTTGTTTGGGCAGCAAACTAGCCTGTTCTTTCCCATGTCAAATTGATAGATATATTTGAGAAGCACTCCATATTTTTAAGAAAATCCGTTTTGTTTGATTTTGTTTTTAGAGATTTTATTTTTATGGCAAATTAGATGGTTCAGCAGGTAAAGCCTAGCAACCTCGGTTCAGTCCTTGGGACCCCACACAGTACAAGGGTATCCAGATCACTAAACACGTGCTCACGCCCAGATACATGCACAAAATGAGTGTAATAGAAAGATTTATCTTTTGATGGCGCGCGCGTGCACGTGTGTGTGTGTGTGTGTGTGTGTGTGTGTGTATACTTGAGTGCAGTGCTCATAAAGGCCAGAAGAGGCCATTGTATTTAAGATAATTGTGAACTGCCTGCATGAATTCTGGGAACCAAACTCAGCTCCTCTATGTATACCATCTGCCGCCACCGCCTTTTCCTCCTCCTCTTCCTCTTCTTCCCCTTTCCTTCCCCCCTTACCCTTCACTTCCCCCTCCCCATTCTCCCCTCTTCCTCCTCCTCTTCTTATTTTAATTTGCATGTTCTCTTTTATTTATCTACCTATTTATTTTAGCGTTCTGCTAGCATATATGTCTGCGTGCCAGGAGAGGGCACCGATCCCATTGTAGATGGTTATGAGCCACCATGTGGTTGCTGGGAATTGAACTCAGGACCTCCAGAAGAGCAGCCAGCATTCTTAACCTCTGAGCCATCTCTCCAGCCCCTGTATGCATTCTTAATCATCTCTCCAGCCCAACAAGTCTCTATTTGAATCACTTACCAGTAGGTTGTTTTCTTGTTGCAAACCAAATTGGTAGTACTCATTTACACCTTTTCCTTGACCTGGAAGTATTGCCAGATCAACATTGTGATTGCCAACAGTACAAGAGAAGATGTCTGTCACTCAGTTTTGAGAAACACTTAAGACAATGCTCTGAATGTTTTCCTTTTCTCATCGTGGTGTGTGTGTGTCTGGGAGTCGGGGGTTCCAGGCACCAAAACCATCACTGCCATGCTATTTATTCACGCACAGAAGATCGGAAACTGTTGGAAAGAGGGAGCCATGATGGAGCTTTCTGATAATCCTTGATTTTTCTCCCCAAATCTTTTGGCAGCTTGGCAGATAGTACAGATAAATCTGTTACTGTTTGGAATGCTACTAAAAGTATGTTCCAAAACAAGAAGAGCTTCTAGTGGAGCATTCTTAGATACAAATGGGTATCTATACTGTGTCTGCTACAATCTTTGATGAAAGTTGCTAGTTCTGTCTTTGTTGAACCATGCTAGGCCAAACATCTGTGGATGTAAGCACATGTGCAAAGCAGACAGCCATAGATAGGCTCAACTGAGAATCCTATGGCTGACCTAAACTTCTCTCTTAGTGTACTTAGAGACACCAACATGCTTTTTAATGTCTATAGATGTGAGAGCATACTACCCGGAGAGCAGCATTTGAATGTGAGCTCCAGTAATGAATAAGTTACATCCTCATCTCATGATATAAAGAAATAGAGCATCATTTTAATAAAGAAAGATATGAAGAATAGTGTGAAGCAAAGGAGACAGGAACTGTCCTGACTGAGGAAGTTCCCTACTAAAGCAGAAAGTGACCACGTGCCTCTGCTTTCGACAAGCCTAGGTCATACACATTGTAACGATGCCATTTGAAAAGTCTGAGGCTTCCAGAGCACTTACAGGTTCCTGTGTCATTAATTCTAGGTATTGAGGATCAGAGCTGTGGTCACTCTGGACTTTGTCTGGACTGCTTAGCTTTTGCCTTGTACCTAATCCTTCCTATCCACTTACCAGTGCATGCTGCTTTTACAGACAAAGCTGTTAGTAAAAAGGAGTCGGAGAGTTGAAACAGTACCGAAGAGCAAAGTAGTAATGTCATTTCTAATGGGAAGTATTAGTTACTCTTTTGGGTTCTGGGTTTTGAAATCATCATTTACCAAGTCTTGCCTGATGCTGTGCGTGTGGCTTTCTGGAGTTGCCTGACTTACCCTTCATTTCTGACTTGCTGGTCTTTGTTCCAGTGAAGCTGGGATGTTCTCCCTTGACTGTGAGTCTTGGTTTCTTTCCCATTGCTTTGTTAAATACCCTGACAGTAGCAGCTGAAGTGAAAAAGGTTTATTTGTCTGGCTTATAGTTTCATCATGTAGGGAAGATACAGCAGCGTGGAGGGAAGGCCAGGTGACAGGAGCCACAGGCCTACTGGTCACACAGCATCACCATGCAGGAAGCAGAGAACAAACAAGAAGTTGGGCCTCCCCAGTGCCCCACTTCTTTCAGCAAGCTGGGGGCCAAGTGTACAAACACATGAGCCTATAGGAGCCATTTTCTGCTCATACCACAACACTATCCTAGGACGATGGGAGGAGTAGTCTCTAGAAACCTCTAGGTCACATCCTGAGGAGAGCATTGTGTAATTAAAATCATGCGCTAGTACCAAGTCCCCCTGGCTTCTCTGCACTCTCCTCATAATTGGTTTCTTCAGCCTTCACCTGGCCTGTTCTTCCTTCCCTGCTTTTACTTTGGGGATTGGCATCCAATCTAGGCACCTGCTATGTAGGTACTACATCTCAGAGCTCTGTCTCCAGCTGCCTTAGCCTCCTTTGGAGTTTATATGTTAGTTTGCCTTAGTGTACACTGAAATTTGATTTTGCTGTTGTTATTGTCCTTGCATTTTTGGTTTTGTAGGGAATCAAACCAGAACCTTTTTTTTTTTTTAAGATTTATTTTTTATTATCCGTAAGTACATTGTAGCTCTCTTCAGACACTCCAGAAGAGGGAGTCAGATCTTATTACGGATGGTTGTGAGCCATCATGTGGTGGCTGGGATTTGAACTCAGGACCATTTGGAAGAGCAGTCAGCACTCTCAACCACTGAGCCATCTCACCAGCCCCTCAAACCAGAACCTTACGCGTGCTAGACAAGTACTCTTATCATTAAGCCACACTTTTGGCTTATAAAATTAAATTTTTCTACCCCTCATTTCAAGATATGGTTCGTATAGTAGTTGTGTTTTTTAAGTTCATAATTTTTTACCTAGCAACTTAAAACCAGTATTACTAATTTGTATTCATTAGTGGCTCTGAAGTGAAACTGGTTTTGCTATCACATTAGAATCTTTTAACCTGCCTGTTCGGGTCATGGTCCTAAAAGTCTATATTTTAGCTGGATGACCTGGTTAGTGCCCTGTTGGCAGGAGGGTCAGCAGTTCAAGGTCTTTTTTTTCTACATAGTGAATTCAAACCCAGCCCGGGTGACATGAGACCCTGTAAAATCTACATTTTATACACACTGTTCACCTAGATCCTAACTGTCATTATTTTAAAAATGTTAACACACAGACACTCCTAAGCCACCTATTGACCTCATCAGGAAACTTTGATTTATTGCTGTAATAGTCACAAAAATATATTTTTATAATGCCTTTTATAGTTCTGTGAATGTGAATTTAATATGAAACAAATTGTAGCCCTTAAGAGTTTAGAGTTTCCTTCATATTGTCACGAGAATTTGATTTCTACTCTACAGATCTTTGTGTGTCATTGAAAGACTGTTTTCTCATGGTTAGCTTGTAAAGGTCAGTGAAGGACAGCATTCTGAAGGAAGTGGATGGAGCATCTTTTCAGAGCTTGTGCATATCACAGCTGTCTCTTTGGATTTCTTCCAGCTAACGCCCAGTGGCTCTTAGAAAAAGGAAATCTTAGAGGCCAGACTGGGGCTCAGAACTTGGTGCTGAAGGACACTTGCTTCCCAAGAATCACCCCTCCATGGGATTGTTTATAATTAGACATCCCATCCCCATGCAGCTGGCCTCAGAGCACTCTAATCTCTTTAGAAGCCCTCAGCCTCTTGCTTACCATCCCAACTGCCTGCTTTCGTCCAGCCCTTGATGTTTTCCCTGGAGTAGTTTCTTTTTCCCCACTAATTTAATTAATTAATTTACTTTCCAGTCCTCCCCTCCTCCTAGCTCCCCCTCATGGCTCCTCCATTTACCTTCCCCTCCCCTTCATCTCTGAGAATGGGGAGGTCCCCTCTGGATACCAACCCACACTGGCACCTCCATTCACTGCAGGACTAGGTATATCCTCTCCAACCGAGGCCAGACAAGACAGCCCAGTTAGGGGAACAGGATCCACAGGCAGGCAACAGAGTCAGGGTAAGCCCTTGCTCCAGTTGTTGGGGGACCCACACGAAGACCAAGATGCACATCTGCTACATATGTGCAGGGGGCCTCCTGGAATAATTTTATAGTTTAGTTTTCTACTTAATTTTCTATTGTTTTATTGCTTTGTTTGTTTGTTTTTTCTATTTTCTGTGTCACTTTTCCCAAAATCCTGGAAAAGTCACAATCTAGTAAGAAGTTCGGCGTGGTTATAAATTACTTTAATGAGCGTGTAAAGCTACAATATAAACACTACAAAAGGCTGTGGTAACGTTAAGGAAAGGATTAATTAACTCAAAGTGTTTACAATAATCTTCAGCTAGGGTAATCAGACTATTGAATTATTAAGCATGTTTGAATCACATTGCTTCTGTAGCAACCCACAAGGACATCTCCAATTCTTCTGCTCTAAGTCAGACTAAAGACTCATTTGGAAATTTAAAGATGTGGAAAATATATTTCTATTTTCTGGCTAGTAGCCAAATAAAGAGATGTAATAGAGATATAAAACTAAATGCTGTTTCCCATTGACTTAAGAATAATTGTAGGAAGTACCTTGTGTATGCCAATACATAAGAATCAGAAATACATAGTGGCTATTCAAAAAATGTTTGCACCTTCTGCATGTGTAGACCATGTAGGTCCAGAAAATACAGGGCGCTTGCTTTAGCACTTGTGGCTGTTGAATGCATAAGCCGCCAGTTCAGACAGCATAGATGTACCTACTCTTACAGATAGATGTTTCCAGATGGTTTATTTATTGCTCATGTCTTTCTGATGCAGATAGAATATATATTTGTAAAAATATGTCTTAAATATTTATTTCTAAAGTCAGAGATAGTCTCTGCTTTGTTTACCTGTTATGTAAACTCCCAGTCTACAATTGGGTAATAGTTTTGCTTCATAGTCTGGAGTATGACATGAGTAGTAGACGGGTGTGCTGCAGTGACCAGGCAGCTGGCACGAGCTGAGAAGTGACTGTCCTGGGGTAGTCCTCCGGTTCTCACAAGGCTTGCCACGGGCTATGGGGCAGAACAGTGGTTGAGCTTGTTAATGAGGAGTGTGACTCACCAACAGAGGGAATAAATTACATATACGTGCTTTTAAGAAAATGAGACCACCTTAATGGAACAGTTTATTTACATTAAGTAGAATACTAGGGTAAGCAAAGTCAATTTTCTTTTTCCTTTCTGTCTTTGTTTTTCAGGTGGACATAATAGCACGAACCTAATATAGCACATGAGACATTTTGGTAGGAGTAGTTAGTTCAAGGTCAGCCTAGGCTAATAAGACCTTTCCCTCAAAAACTCTTTGTCAGCCGGGCGTGGTGGCACACGCCTTTAATCCCAGCACTCGGGAGGCAGAGGCAGGCAGATTTCTGAGTTCGAGGCCAGCCTGGTCTACAAAGTGAGTTCCAGGACAGCCAGGGCTATACAGAGAAACCCTGTCTTGAAAAACAAAACAAACAAACAAAAAACTCTTTGTTGTATAAGAATTGTGAACCAATGGACTTTTCAGCAACTTATCTCCTTCTGCAGTAGCGTGTATCTGAGTACTATGAGTTTGGGGTCCGCTTAGTTTGCATAGTTAGTTAATGGCCATCCTGGGACTATATAATGAAACTTGGTATAAAAAGCAAAGATAGAATGCTTGCATGTGTGGGGCCTTGGATTTAATCTCCAGCAGCCTCCTTAAATGAAAGTCCACTTTCTAATGTTACATCTCTGATCTTTGGTTTACTTACATGTAGAGTGTTAGTGCCTACATCCCAAAGGATTATTGCCAACATAGCAGTGAAGTGTTAGTTGTAAGGTCCCTTTGCCTTTTCTTCATGTGTGAACTCTGGGATAGCAGTTTTGTTCTGAGTGAGGTTGCCATGAGAAGGCAGAAACCACCAAAAAAATAGAAAGATCTATGTACTGGTTATTTCTGTGATGCTAGTCAGCCCCTGTTTTCCAGAATCTTCAAGGGTTTATGGCTAGGATCCATGGAAAGAGAGTTAGATTGTGAAAAGTCTGCTACCTATAACCATACCATTATACAGCAAGCCATAAAATCAATAACCTGTCTATCTCGTTAGCTTTCCCTTTTTTCCTAGAAAACAAATGAGATTCTGGGTTATTGTGTTTACTAGGTGTTCAGTGATTCTGTGATGTGGACTTCGTAGCACTATTAAGTAAAGAAAACCATAAACAGCTGCTGTGTTAAGTGTGGCTTGTAGTTTAGTTTTGTTTGTATTTTAACTTTTTTATTCTTGCAGAAAGTCAGGACTCATTTGGCATTTGTTTTGGGGGGAGGAGTTAAATGTATTTTTAAAACTTTCATTTAAGTTACAGTTCAAATGCACAGTTAGTAATTGTGCACACGGATTTCATTTATCTGGGTTTTTTTTCTAGGCGGTGAATTTCCTTTTAAAATAGAGGGGATACATGGGACTCGATAAATAGTTAGTGGTAAATGTGCTTGTCCTACAGCCATGAGGACCTGAGTGAGCACTGCCCCACGGTAAACCACACATTACGGTATAGTTTGGAGAGCAGGAGATGATCGGCAGATCTCTGAGGTTTGCAGGCCAGCCAGCCTCACCTACTTGGTGAGTTCTAGGCCATTGTGAAACCCTTATAAAATAAAGTGGAAAATAATTAAGGAAGATAGCAGTGCCAACAACGGTTTCCCCACATACCAGTGCATGTATACCTGTACACATTTAAATAAAAGCATGAGAGACAAAATTGTTACATTTAAATCTGGTTGCTCCAGTAAATTTGAAGGATGTTTTCAACTTTGAAAATATATTTTTCTTATATTTAGTCATGATTTTCCAGTCTTTGTTTCCCAGGGCATACAGAAAGCCAATGATTGCAGGGTTCCTCTGCCTTGCCACCTTTGATGTGCTGTCACTGTGGAGCACCTCATGATCATTTGTCCATCTTTGAGAACTGCTGTAGTACAGATATCTAAGTAGGTTGGGATCTTCGTCTAGGTCATACTGCCTTATGATGGAAGATGACTTAGAAGATGCAAACAGAATTGAAAGGGGACCATTTAGATCGTTGTAGTAGTCTCTATCCATGGTATTGAGGGTAGGAATGAAGCTGGAGGGGAAAACTAAGTAAAGATGCTTAGGACGGATAGTTAAGTTAGATGTTGGCGAACCTGAAACAGGATGGCAGGTTTGTAGATTGTGTCATGCCCCTTCTTTCCTTCCCTGTTTAATTCCCCCCCCCCCNCNCTTTTCTTTTCTTTTTTGTCGAGACAGGGTTTCTCTGTATAGCCCTGGCTGTCCTGGAACTCACTCTGTAGACCAGGCTGGCCTCAAACTCAGAAATCCACCTGCCTCTGCCTCCTGAGTGCTGGGATTAAAGGTGTGCGCCACCATACCCGGCAATTCCTCTGTTTCTATACTATGTTCTGTAGGCTGTCTTCTCTCCCTACTTCAGTTGAGTCAGTTGGGCACTGTTTATAGAATCTGTTCACCATAGCTTTTCTTCTGCTCTGGAATTCAGAGTGTAGTTATTATCACACATACCACACGATTTTCACTCTGAACTTCCTCTAATGAAGGCCAGGGGAGGACATCTGTCTCATTCTTCCTACCTTCTGTGGTGGTTTGAATAAAAATCACCCCCATTGGCTCATAGGGAGTGGCACAATTGGGAGGTGTGGCCTTGTTGGAGGAAGTGTGTGTGTCAGTGGAGATGGTCTTTGGGATTTCAAATGCTCAAGCCAGACCCATTGTCACTCTATTCCTGCTGCCTGCTGATCTAGATGTAGAATTCTCAGCTACCTCTCCAGCACCAAGTCTACTGGCATGCCACCATTCTTCCTGCCATGATAATAATGGACTAAACTTCTGAACTGTAAGCCAGCCTCTTTTCCTTAATAAGAACTGCCATGTTCATGGTGTCTTTTTACAACAATAATACCTAAGACACTACCTATCTAGCACCTAACATGGTCCTGGGACAGAACCACACCCTTGGTGAGAAACCAGTATCT
Source organism: Mus pahari (assembly GCF_900095145.1). Taxonomy (NCBI): domain Eukaryota; kingdom Metazoa; phylum Chordata; class Mammalia; order Rodentia; family Muridae; genus Mus; species Mus pahari. The sequence continues at coordinate 27,107,476 of NC_034593.1, forward strand.
CTAGCTCCTATGTGCTCGTCTCATGTGCCACATGATAGAGTGACCACATTAGTAGGATGTCTGGGCCTTTTCATGTGTATGAGTACTTCATCTGAATGTATGTCTGTGCACCATGCACATGGCTGATGCCGATGGAGGCCAGAGAAAGAGTGAGTTGGATTCCCTAGAACTGGAATTAGAGATGGCTATGAGCTTCTTCTGTGGGCTAGAAACTGAACCTGAGTGGGGTCTCTTCCAGAGCATCATGCACTCTTCCTTGCTGCTGTTCCCTCCCCCCCCCCCAATACCTTCTCACTTGGCATCTCCTGTTTGACTTCTCAGTCTCACTGAATGGAAGAAATCCTGAAAACAGCAGGAAATTGCCTTCTGTTTTCTCTTTAAGAGGAGCCTTGGAAGGTGTGTGTGTATGGGGGCTGGGGGCTTGAGCACTGGTACATTGTCCAGATGTGGTCAGAGGACAGCTCTGGGAACTGGTTCCCTGTGAGTTCCAGAGATTGAACTCAGGTCATCAGATTTCCATGGCAAGCACTTTTATCCAGTGAGCCATCTCAACTGCTGTAAGCTTGTGTATTTTAAAGGTTTTAATGGCATCTTCCAAATGAATCCCCAAGACTGCTGTCATCTAAAATGGAGAGTCTTTTGAATCCTATAATGCTTAACAATTTTAAAAATATTATAAGTACTTAATCTGAAGTGGGGTGACACAGAGAGTTAACCATAGGTCCTTCAATATCTAAAACAGTCCATCTCAAGAATATTAAAAATTGGCACAGCTTAATCACCATGCTTCAAGGAAAATAGTTGATGATATTTTGTTATGTAACAATATACTTTAAAAACCAAATTGGGGGCTAGGAATGGCACCAACCTTTAGTCCCAGCACTTGGGAGTCACAGGATAGCCTGATCTACAGAGTAAGTTCCGGGACATCCAGGCTACACAGAAGGAAGCCCCGTCCTGAAAAAATGAAAACCAAAACCAAAACAACTGAGCCAGAGCGGTGTCTTTTCAGTTAAGAACACTTGGGGCTCTTGAAGAGGACCAGAGTTCACTTCCTAGCATTCACATCAGGCAGTTCACAATCAGCTGTAACTCCAGCTATACCTGTGTGAATTTGATGCTCTTCTGGCCTCTGCAGTTACATGCGCACACATGCAAAAATAGAATACCTTTAAAAACAGAATGGACGCCACTTATGACCCCAACAGTCAGTAGGTGGAATTGGAAGCATCGGAACATCAAGCAAGTCTAGTCTCTGTTATATTGAAAATTCGAGGCCAGACGACTGTCTTAGACCTTCTCTCAAAACCCCAGAGAGCTCTGAAAGTATCACTTAGGCAAAACACCCAGCCCCTGCCAATAGAAAGGAAGTGACGGGGACTAGAGAAATGGCTTTCAGTTAAGAATGTATACTGCTCTTTCGGAGGAACAGAATTTATTTCTATCACCCACATCGGGCACTTACTACTGCCTGTAACTCCAGCTCCAGGGGGGGTCTGTTCCCTCTGTCCTCTACAGGTGCCTGCACTCACATGTACACATTAAGATTTAAGATGGAAAGACTAAGCCATTTACTTTCACATTTACTGCATATGTTGGGTGAAGAGAAAGGAGAAGTATTTGGATTTTTCTGGGCTGTACTTATACCTAAATAAGTATGGATCTGTTGCCTAAAAGCTCTGCCATGTCTGTGGCACCCTAAAATGATGGAGTGACAGTGGTAACAGTGGCAGAAGCCATCTTCATGTATGCCAGGCAAGTGCTCCACTGCTCCATCACATCCCTAATCTGTTGCCTGCTGCTTCTTGAGACATACTTGCTAAGTGTTCCAGGCAAGCCTTGAACCTGCAAATAAATCCTCTTGCCTCAGCCAAAGGAGCTGAGGTTGCAGGCCGGCACCACCAGGCCTGGGGAGATGCTAATTTCAGGTTGGGTTACAGCTTGCTATTTCATTCTGTACATTGCTTGGTTTTTATGAGACCCAGCTTAGAAAACCTATTCAATATTTTAAATTTTTCATTAAATCTAATTAAATGCATGTTATTTTTTGAGTGTCTTCTGTAATAAAATCTTTGTAGCCTAGTTTAGAGCAGCCATCTAGATTAAAACACATAAGTTACTACTGCTCTGGTTAGTCAGACGACAGGCCGAGAGCATTTACACCTCTCAGGGCCGTGCCGTCGTCAGTGTGTGACCAGGAATTGCTTCTCTCTAACAAGTGTTTTTTCTTCTTTTGTTCAGGGCACTATTTGGGGACAGCCATATTTCTGACTCCATAAGGTGGTTTTCTATGTAAAGGTTGCAGAGGGTCAGAACAATGCCTCCACGACCATCTTCGGGTGAACTGTGGGGCATCCACTTGATGCCCCCACGAATCCTAGTGGAATGTTTACTCCCCAATGGAATGATAGTGACTTTAGAATGCCTCCGTGAGGCCACACTAGTCACCATCAAACATGAACTGTTCAAAGAGGCCAGGAAATACCCTCTCCATCAGCTTCTGCAAGATGAAACTTCTTACATTTTCGTAAGTGTTACCCAAGAAGCAGAAAGGGAAGAATTTTTTGATGAAACAAGACGGCTTTGTGACCTTCGGCTTTTTCAACCCTTTTTAAAAGTTATTGAACCAGTAGGCAACCGTGAAGAAAAGATCCTCAATCGAGAAATTGGTATGATATAATTTTCAGCTAATTGACACTGTCATTGCTAAACTGCAAATAACTATGATGCCTCCTTTTATTTTATTATTAAGATACTTTGAATTATTACCTTTGTAATCTTTGAGTAGATTTCTATTTAAAAATATAAAGTAGGGTTTTTGTTTTTGGTTTTTTTTTTTTTTGGTTTTTACTACTGAGCTATAGAACTTTGTAACACTTTGATCTTCTGTAGGGTTTTACTTAAGGGAAACAATTAGTAAGAGGACTTAGATTTCTTATTAGCCAAGTTTTATTACTCAAAAAAGTTGATAAAGGTCCTATCATAATCACAATATTAATGCATATATGGGCAATGCATATAATTAAAATGCTTGAGGCCTCATCAACGTGTTTTGTTTTTGTTTTTGTTTTTGGCTTTTCATGACAGGGTTTCTCTGTGTAGCCTTGGCTGTCCTCTTAAAAATGGATTTATCAATTTTTTTATTAATTCATAGAAACTTTTCTTTTGTGCTTTTCTAAATGTGTGTAGTTCTCAGTTTGTAAAAACCACTTCTGCCTTACATTCTTTATAAACATCATATTTTTTAGGTTTCGTTATTGGCATGCCAGTGTGTGAATTTGATATGGTTAAAGATCCAGAAGTCCAAGACTTTCGAAGGAACATTCTGAATGTTTGCAAAGAAGCTGTGGACCTGCGGGATCTCAACTCGCCTCATAGCAGAGCGATGTATGTCTACCCTCCAAATGTCGAGTCTTCCCCAGAACTGCCAAAGCACATCTACAACAAGTTAGATAAAGGTAAGGAGGCAGTCCCCGCAGCGGGCCTTGTGTCACTGCAGCTGTGCTGATCGCTGCACAGTTGCCTTTTGCTAGCTGGATCATGCACCTAAGACACGGGCTCCTGCACCCGGAGAGCTGAGTGTGGAGTAATGACTTCTGGATAGCGGGCACTCCTTCTTACTGACTCACCCGTTGCTTATCTCACTGACACTCAAGAACTGAGTTTAGAATTCACTGTTGCATAGAATGCTAACAGAATTAGAGCTGATTCTCCTTGTAAAGTTTAATGTGGCGTTAAGCTCAGCCATGGGTCCTTGTGATCCACTCCAAAAGGAGCCTTGGATGTTGTGTCCTTAGGCAGATCTTTACCTCTCGTTAGATTAACTAGACATGGTTTCTGGTTGTGCTTAGAGGAACAGTGAACACTTCTTGAAACTTGTCTTCAGAGGAATGAAACAGACACAGCGATGCACCTAACGGTGTGTTTCTGTTACAGGACAAATCATAGTGGTGATTTGGGTAATAGTCTCTCCAAACAACGACAAGCAGAAGTACACTCTGAAGATCAACCATGACTGTGTGCCAGAGCAAGTCATTGCTGAAGCCATCAGGAAAAAGACTCGCAGCATGCTGTTGTCCTCTGAGCAGCTGAAACTCTGTGTCTTAGAGTATCAGGGCAAGTATATTCTGAAAGTGTGTGGCTGTGACGAATACTTCCTAGAAAAGTACCCGCTGAGTCAGTACAAGGTGAGTGGTGGCACCACACCAGAGCTGCATAGCACAGAGCTTGGATGATTAATAGTTAATTTTAGGAAGTACCATTTGTAAGCTTATTTTTATTAGTATACTGGAATTTTGCTTAATACTGATAGTGAATGCCAGCTAAGTCTTGTACCACTGAGCTATATTTATGACATATGTGTATTTTATGTGTTGGCTCATATTCACCCCTATTGGGATGAGTGAATTTCCTTACACCGGTACACTGATCTCCTTGTTCTCAGCCAGTCCCTCGTCTGTTTATGTTTATGTTTAAATAATGCAATTATTTTAGAGTTGGAGGATATAGCAGTCACACTAACCACAAAATACTCATTTCATGACCTACCTGCCCGTAGCAAGGATGTGGGGACAATATTAAAATAGAATCTTGGTTTGTTACATTTAGTACTAACCTTCCTTCCTTTCCCTGTTCACTGAATAATCCAGACGAGAAGCAGTGGTAGCATACACACACCAGTTACTGTTTAATAAAATAGACACTGGCCTTTAGTTGGTGATAAGTGGGAAAATAGGGAGTTATGATGTGGCTAAAATCCATGTGTAGGGGCCAGCACGATGGCTTAGTGCATAAAGGCACTTGTTACCAAGCCTAATAAACCTGAGTCAAATCCCTGGGACTCATATGGTGGAAAGTGAGAGCCAACTTTGGGTAACCTGTGAACTTTATGCACTCTCTGTGACATATGCATACAAGTACACATGTACACATACGTACTTGGGCTCTCTTAGGCATGGGAAGATAGAGTAGTTGGTAAAGTGTTTGATGTATAAGTGTGAGGAGGACCCCAGCACCTCATAAAAGCCAGGTGTGGCAACCCGTATCTGAGGATCTCTGAAGTTCTTTGACCAGTCAGCCTGGCCTTGTGAGCTCCCTAGTCAGGAAATGATCCTCTCTCAGTGAAGTGGACAGTGATTGAGGGACATGCCTAACCTTGACCTCTGTGCAGACGTGTGTCCTGCTGTTTCAAAAGTGACGCCCACCCGTTGTAACATTTTAAAATCTCTGTTATTCTGAGTCTTGTTTACTCATTACTTTTATTGTTTGTCTAAGACAGGGTCTCATATACCCCAGGCTGGCTTCAAATACTTTTATTGTTTGTCTAAGACAGGGTCTCATATACCCCAGGCTGGCTTCAAACTGGTCACGTAGTAGCTAAGAATAACCTTAAAGAATCTTAATGAAGATCTTAATGAAGATCTTCCTCCATTCACTTCCCAAGTGCTAGGATTACCAGTGTAGGTAACCATACCAGTTTATTTATGTCGCTTTATTGTTTCAATTCAGTAAATGTTCCTCAGGAACTACTTGGAGGGAGTAGGGTGGGGTTTGACCCTGAGAAAGGCCTAATCGTCAGGTTTGACATGCACTGTCAGGCTTACCAAAGGAAGCTGCTTTTCTATTACAGTGATCGCTTCTGATACTGTTGGACTGTTTTGCAGTTAAGAGTAAAATAATCATATCAAAAGTTGGCCCTAATTTTTTATTTTATATAAATATATTCAGAGGTTCTAACTGCATTATAAACAGCTACTATCAAGTGTGATCTATGTTTAATCTTTAAAATCACCTTTGTAAATCAGTGTGCAAATATTCATAATATTCCTACATGCTATCATAGGAATGAAGTGCCTTATGAAGTCCCTCCGTCTATGATCTCTTACAGTACATAAGAAGCTGTATAATGCTGGGGAGGATGCCCAACTTGATGCTGATGGCCAAGGAAAGCCTATACTCTCAGCTGCCGATTGATAGCTTCACAATGCCATCATACTCCAGGCGCATCTCCACAGCCACACCCTACATGAATGGAGAGACATCGACAAAATCCCTCTGGGTCATAAATAGTGCGCTCAGAATAAAAATTCTTTGTGCAACCTATGTAAATGTAAATATTCGAGACATTGATAAGGTAAGGCAAATGCTGAGGTTTTCCCTGTGGAAATCTTTTCTTAATTAGCCTCTGTGGAGCACAGTACAAGCTGTTGACCTCTAGTTTTTCAGGTGACTAGAAAAACACAAATCTCAGAAAATAGAAACAATTCATGAATTCTATTTGAGGTATACCTGCCTTACCTTTCACACAGCTATGGTTCTGTCTATAATTAGAATACACATAATTGTAGACTTCTTAAAGTCAGTTCTTTTTAGAGTCTGTTTAGTAAAACAGTGATTGAAATTAAAGAGGGTCTTTTTATAGTCTTTATTTAATCCCATTAAGTGAAAATATTGACATCTCATAGCAGAGCTTTTAATGTCTTTGTGAACTGTTCCTCTAGCTTCAGGAGTTTGAAGAAACACCTGATACCAGCTTATCTTGGAAAAGTGAAGGTCTCTGCATTTCATGCATAATGCCACAGGCTTGTAGCTCTGTTAACTTCATAGTGGTCAAGAGGCTCTATCAGTTAATTGTAAAGCTATACAAAGAAACCATCTGAACAGAACACTTCATTTACATTGGTTCTGTTGAGTGTTCATATACCTATATATAAGTGTGTGTGTGTGTGTGTGTTATACATGTATGAATATACATGTACAAAGTGTACATTTTTCTTTCTTCCTTTTAGATCTATGTTCGAACAGGTATCTACCATGGAGGAGAACCCTTATGTGACAATGTGAACACTCAAAGAGTACCTTGTTCCAATCCTAGGTAAGAGGGTGTTTACACATGTTTTGTGTCATTAGCTTTATGCAAGTTATCTGTATTTCCATTATTTACATAGAGAACATGAGGACTTTTTGTGACTGGCTTCAATCTTTCCATTGTTTCAAGGTCAAAGACTTGTTCTTGATTCAAGACCTGAACTTCAAGGAGTTTCCTTCAAATGACTCCCAGGAACAGACACTTAGGAATTGAGTTAGAGAGTCTTTGCGTGAAAACAGTCTGCTATGGGAAAGCAGGTTGCTGGGCACCCTGGGATTCATTCTTGCTTAGGCTGAGGAAGTGCAGGGCGGTTGGTCCACAGTTGCAGGCCTCCTGTTACCTTGTCTTTCTTGTGAGAGATTGTTGAAGATAAGACTCAACCTCTTGACTGAAGATGGACTTTATAGAATGCAATAGAGCTAAGTAGTGAGACCTCAAAGGAATTCCACAACAAAGACTGAGTTCTGACAGTCAAAAAAGAAAAAAAAAAAGGCAATCTTTTTTTTTTTTTTTAAGATTTATTTATTTATTATATGTAAGTACACTATAGCTGTCTTCAGACACTCCAGAAGAGGGAGTCAGATCTTGTTACGGATGGTTGTGAGCCACCATGTGGTTGCTGGGATTTGAACTCTGCACCTTTCGAAGAGCAGTTGGGTGNTCTTACCCTCTGAGCCATCTCACCAGCCCCAAAATGGCAATCTTTATTACATTCCCAGCATTGATGAGTGTCCTAGTGCCTAGGACAAGTTCAGGGTGACAGTCCGTTGTCAGGGTGAGGAGAGGCAGTTGTCACCTTACCTGAGTCTGTAGCTCAATCAGGGCATCAGTGAGGGTAGATGGGACACATGACAACAGTTTCATATCCTGTTCTTCTGACTTCTTGTTTGCTGGAGTAGGGGGTGGGCTGACTGTAGGAGATTTTAAACAAACAGTATATTTGAGGAAACAATCCAAAGAATTTCAGGAGCCCTAAACTGGGGCCCCAGAATAATCTGTCCTTGTTGTTTCAGAACCAAGAATAACACTTTACAAAAGGAAGAAGTAAGATTTCATAGTAGTTGCTGCTATGTCAATATTTAGAAAAAATAAAGTAACTATTAAGCCCCTGCCTGATATTAGCTGTGGGAGGAGGATCAGGAGTTTAGCTACATCTCTAGCCACACAGTTGCTCAGAGCCAGCCTGGGCCTCACTGACCACACCCTGACCATCAAACAAGTTATAAAACTCTTACTTGTAGTCTTTACTTCCCAAAGTTTCTAGTTAGGACTGGAGAGGTGGCTCAGCAGAACTGCTCTTCCTAAGGACCCAAATTCAGTTTCCAGCATTCCCATTGGGCAGCTCATAACCAATAACTCAGTTTCAGGGGATGCATCACCCTCTCCTGGCCTCTGCAGGCACCTGCACTCACATCCTATAAACACAGCACACAGAAACAATAAACATTTATCTTTAAAAAAAAAAAAAAACAACCTTTTTAAAATAGAGGTTAAATCCCTGGTAATATGAAAATGTTAGTAAAGCATTTATAAAAATAAAAATCAGAAATTTATATGAAATCATCGGAAAGATAGGAGAGTAGGCTTGGGAAAATGTTAAAATTGTATGGATTTATTTTATGTGTCTGCCTGGATGTATGTGTCCAGACTGTGGCTTCTGCACCTTTATTTCAGTGTTGGATTTGGGTTGTTTACAGTTGGAGGATATTATGGATAGTTAAATTAGCAGTCTGTGAGCCTGGCGTGGTGGCGCACGCCTTTAATCCCAGCACTCGGGAGGCAGAGGCAGGCGAATTTCTGAGTTCGAGGCCAGCCTGGTCTACAAAGTGAGTTCCAGGACAGCCAGGGCTACACAGAGAAACTCTGTCTCGAAAAAAACAAACAAACAAAAAAAAATTAGCAGTCTGTGGCTAGCACATTCCTGTGTTTTGTTTACAGTGGAGCTGGGTCATAGAGTATACGTCTGTTCATTTTCCAAGGCTTTCCAGTTTCCGTTTGGTTATAACAAATGATGTACTTAGTCCTAGTGCATTCCTTGCCACCTGTCCTTTGTCTTGTAGAGTGTCACCCTTGAGGTATGGCGAATAATACTGACTCAGACACCACCTCCACCCCAGCTTTCTGAGACAGGGACTTACTTTGTAGTTCTGGCTGACCTGGAACTTGCTGGCTTCAGACTCATAGCGTACCTTAACCTCATGAGTCCTGGGATAAAGGCGTAAGCCACTCTACCCCCAACTTCTGGTCATTTTTATACAGTTCTGAAATGTATCTTTGTTGGATTGTCATTTGCCTTGTCTTTAGTGTTGATGCAGTATGGAGCCATGTGAATACTCAGGATAAAGCTTGGTTTGTCAATTTTCTATAGGTGGAATGAATGGCTGAATTATGATATATACATTCCTGATCTTCCTCGTGCTGCGCGCCTTTGCCTTTCAATCTGCTCTGTTAAAGGCCGAAAGGGTGCTAAGGAGGTAAAGTATCCGCCGTGGCTCCCCCAACTCTGATTCAGGCTTGCTCAACAAAATGGGCGGGCTCCCTCCCCCCCCCTCTGGTTGGTTGGTTGGTTGGTTCAGCCTAGTCCTGCCATGTATGTAACCCAGGGTTCCCTTGAACACAGAGTTGCTCTCAAGTATGGATGGTAGGCATGTGCCACCATGGTGGGTTTTTGTTTGTTTGTTTGTTTGTTTAGTAAAATGCTAATTGATTAAAGCCTTGGGAAATATTAGTGACTTTCTCATTTAAGAGTGCATTGGGAGAGCCTGAGAAGTCCGTTTCTGATGCATAAGTGTGTCGTGAGTTCCTGTCAGTATAATTTGTTAACCACACTGAGTGACTGCTGGTGTGACCACACACCTCACTCATTCTCAGGCTGCTTCATACGTCCTTTTGAAAATGGAGAAAATGCAGGACAGAAAGCCCTTCAATTTTGAACAGCCACGGTGGCTTGGGTAGACTTTGTGTCCCTTTGGTTATAGAGGTGACGGTTGGAATCCCTCCCAGAGAAGCATATTTGGAAATGTGTGATTTATTCACAGAATCGTGAATATTTTCTTTGTCTCATTAAGGAGCACTGTCCGTTGGCCTGGGGAAACATAAACTTGTTTGATTATACAGACACCCTGGTGTCCGGGAAAATGGCTTTGAATCTCTGGCCTGTACCACATGGGTTAGAAGACCTGCTGAACCCTATTGGTGTTACTGGGTCAAATCCAAATAAAGTAAGCCCTTTATTTTCAGAAATTAGTTTGTTTATGACAACTAAGCATAATATATATTCAATAACCTGTGTTCTTTCTTATAGGAAACTCCGTGCTTAGAGTTGGAATTTGATTGGTTCAGCAGTGTGGTGAAGTTTCCAGACATGTCTGTGATTGAAGAACATGCCAATTGGTCTGTGTCCCGAGAAGCTGGATTCAGTTACTCTCATACAGGACTGGTGAGGACGCCCTGAGCTCCCTATGTCTCCGCAGCAGTGTCTAGAGATGAGCACGTTCTTCTCTGTGTGCAAGGGTTATATGGCTCAGTAGTCCTGGTGTGGCTACTGTTGAGCTCCGTAGTAGGACTGCAGTAAAGAACATTTTCTGTATCCTTGTAGTCTACCTGTACCTGGTTATTCTTGCTTTATTTGAAGCCCTGTTAGATATCACTGTGTATACAACATTGGTGTAGATGCTGTAATGAAGTTGTGCATCATAGAGCATGGTATGGTGAGGGCACAGAGGTGGGAAGAACAATACTATGCTGAGAATAACTGAGGTGTGTAGGACTGGTGGATATCAAATCTAGTGGGAACCTCTGCGTCAGCACCAGGAATTGAGGCTGACGTATAAACACGAAGTGAACTTTGAAGCAGCAGAAGCAACTTTTCATCACACCGCGTTAGCCCAGGTCTCCAGAGACAGGGTACCTGCTCACCTCGTTGTCTAAGCTTGAGCACCAGAGTCAGTCAGATCAGGAACCACTAACTAAGCTTGCTGATTAATATTGAGTGAAGATTGTGACATGTGCCTGGCCAGGCATAGTGACAGTGCATAGCAGCTCCTTTCCGAAGAACCCTGCCAGACAGTTTAAACCAGTTGTCTTCCTGTGTACACAGTGTAAACACAAAACAAAATAAACTAAAAGCATTTCTTTTTGTAGTAATGGTAATACTTTGTAAGGATTGAGATTTTGTGAATTATACTGTCTTTTTGTTTTATTTGTTTGTTTTTGGTTTTTTTTCAAAACAGGGTTTCTCTGTATAACCCTGGCTGTCTTGGAACTCACTTTGTAGACCAGGCTGGACTCAAACTCAGAAATCCGCCTGCCTCTGCCTCCCGAGTGCTGGGATTAAAGGCGTGCGCCACCACGCCCGGCTCTTTTATTTATTTTTATAGAATATAGAGAACACTTTGGTTTTCCATTTAGATATATAAGAAATGTTTCGAAGTGTAAGAAAATTGTGGAACCTTAGTCTTCCTAGATATTAGGGTACTTGTGTATTTCATTGCTTCCATGCTCAGGGAAGACTAACCAAACACAAAGGCGTAGAGGAGGCAGGTGTAATAACCTGGCAGTCAGCAGAACACCCCAGTCAGTAGTAGCACCTCCAAGAAGAGTGTACAGATTTAAATGAGTCTGCAGATAGCAGGGTTATAAAGGGTTTTTTTCCCCTTTGTGATGTTTTTAGACTTTAGACAGATTTTCTCACTTTCCCTCTTTGGGAAAATCATAGGAATGTGGGCATCAGTGTTTCTCAGGCTCAGCCCACACTGAATGCCAAGTGCATCCTGTTTGTAGATTATGCTGTGTGTGACAGTACGCTGAACCATATTTGTGGCCTCTGAACCACTAACACTAACGATCAAAAATGTGTCCAGAAATAACCAGAAGTCCATGGGATACAGGGAAAGTCACCCCACCTCAGAGTCACAGCTTCAGACTTGATGGTGAGCCTTGGCTTATAAGTGCATTGTCAAACAGTGTCCTCAGTAGGATAAGTCTGTATTTCTGTAGAGTTAGTAATTGAATAAGAGTGATTCAATCTCTATATTTTGTGTCAAAAACTCTCCCATATGTGGTATTTATTTCATGTTCATGATATGTATCACTTTTTGTTACTGTAGCATACACTGAGAAAAACAAGGAACTTTGGCTATAAAAAGATGGCTTGGCAGATTAGAGCACTTGTTCTTACAGAGGACCCATATTATATTCATATTTGATATATATGTGTATGTAATATATATTACGTATGTAAATACACACACATATCATGGCTCACAGCCATCCAGTTCCAGGATCCATTGCCTTTGTCTGACCTCTGCAGGCACAAGACATGTACACAGACCACAGATACACATTCGTAGATGTAAAATAATTTTCTTTTTAAAAATCTAAAACAGAAAATCAAGGAAGGGAAGACATTTTTGGCTCCTGTGTAGGGGTCTTTGTTCCTCATGGTGGGGCGGGTACATGGAGCAGAGCAGCTTCATGGTGCTCCAGGCAGCTGCTGGGAAGGGAGCAGAGTGAGCCTGAACACAGCCGTCCTTCTTCCCTCCGCTCTGTCCAGGTCTCCCCTGTGCTGGCTGATGCTCCTCCCTCAGGGTAGGCTCTCCTCCTCCTCCTCCTCCTCCTCCTCCTCCTCCTCCCTCACCTCTCTAGAGCTTCTCACGGCCATGGTGTGCTTTACTAACAGGTTTGCTCAGTCCACTCATGGTGGGCATCCAAACTGAGCACCGTACTGTTCAACATCAAAATTTACTCCATACATTTCTAAATGATGAAATGTGGAAGGCAGATATATATACAGAGGCCTATGGAAAATAAAACAGTGATGAAGAAGTCTTTCCTTGATCATGTGATTTATAATATAAATGAAATTATTTATAATGAAATGATGAAATAATTAAAATGATTTATAATTGTTGAACATGAAAAAAATGACCATCTTGTCTTCAGCAAAAGTATGAGCCATCCGTGTCAAACATTGTGTTATGACAGTGTTATTTATAGTTTGACAAAGATATTTCAAGGTGAGGTACAGGTGAGAGAACACTAAGTTTATTATGCTTCTAGATTCGCATTAAAATACGTAGTACAACTGTCTTTCCTGATTTTCTGTAAATTATTTCATATTAACATAAACATTTCAAAAATACAGAAGCAGATGGAGTCCGTTGCATGCTGATGATAATTAGTAATGATTTAAGACAACAGGTTTCTGGTCTAGACCCATGTAGTAGCCTCCTAACTGATTTCCCTTCTTTTTTTGGAACAGCTGCAAAAGGCGTTATGAAACATAGATCAAACCATGGCATTCATCCCTTAGGTAGCTCTCAGTAAAACATGTGGGTCTAAGCGGCCAGTTCACATGCTAGACCCCTCCCTCCTCTGCTGTCTTTGTCCTCTTAGCCACTGGCTGTTGCTCTCTCTAGCTGTCTGCCGGTTTCTCCATTAGGCAGACTTCCTGTTTAGAAAACTCTGCTACTAGAATGGGTGCTCTATGAGTAGGATCTACTTTGTAACACGAACAGCAAGAATGAAACTGGGTGCAGAACATACTTAAAAGTGCTTGTTCAGTGATAATGTTCAATTTCCTCATTCTGTTGTAAAATTTCAGGATGCATCAGTACATAAAGACCACTAACAAGGAGGACTCCTTTTGTTTGTACTGTTCTAAAAGGCTAAAACGATAGCAGTTTTGTATAATATCCTGATAAGCAGTTTTGTATAATATACTGATAAGCATCTGTAATCACAGTTCAGATGTCTTGTGTCTTGTAAGTGGTGGGAGGTGTGTGTGCATGCCCCAGCTTACACATGGAGCTCAGAGACGGCTTTGTGGAGTAGGTCTCTCCTTCTACCATGTGAGTCCCAGGGATGAACCCCAGGTTGTTGGGCTTGGCAGCAAGCATCTTTAGATAATCAGTATGCCTCTCATGGGCCCTCTTGGTTTTGTTTGGCTGTTTTGTTTCATTACATGGTAATACTCAGGGATTATTTGGGGTGTTTGTTATTCAAAGACTTAGAGTATTTAAAGAGAATAAATCTATTTCCTGGGATTCCATAATAAGTCTGTTACTTTTTATTTAGTTCCCTAGTGTTGAAATGCACAGTGCTTTAATGACCGAGCTCATCTTTTCATCTTTCTTAATTTACATTTACATTTAAAAGCGTGCCAATAGTTATGAGGATAAGTTAGCAAGGAACGTGAAAGGGCTTGCATTTTTATTTTGGGATACTACTACCTTGTACCCTTTCTGTCACAGCATTATCAGGCTCTAGTTAGTGGAGTGTAGGAAGAGCCTCATCAGGGAGGGGAAGAGGCTGGCTTCCTTCCCCTTCGCCCCAGGCTAGGCTGGGAGTCACTCTTCTACTTCTTGGTGGTGATAATAGCCACATACCTGCATCTGTTCTACAGATACTATTTTATTTTGAGTGAGAATAACAGATTGTTTTTGTAATAGTTAATAAGCTATGTGAGGTTTATTGAGCATCAGTTTGCTTTTTCAAATATGTATTCATGAATATCCGAGGAAATCCATGGCAGAGAAATCCATATCAAATCGGGCTTTATTTTACAGAGTAACAGACTAGCCAGAGACAATGAGTTAAGAGAAAATGACAAGGAACAGCTCCGAGCACTTTGCACCCGGGACCCACTGTCTGAAATCACTGAACAAGAGAAAGACTTCCTATGGAGCCACAGGCAAGTGTGGGGAGTGAGGCTCTCAAGGCTGAAGGCCGAGGGACCTTCTTCCTGTCAGGGAAACCATGTGAGTGAGCCAGCACACACATCGTTGGATTGTTGTTTGGAGGTAGTCCACGTTAGTTGTGAGCTCAGTGTATAGCCAGGCTGCCTCTCCCTGGAAATCCTCCAGCTCAGCCTCCTAACTGATGCTGGGATTATAGATGTTCCCCATCACTCCTGGCTTGGTTTTACCCATATTTTTACCATACCTAGTAAACAAGATGTAATTTAAATGTTATTTTCTTTATTGATGATGACCTTTTCAAAAGTATGGATATAGATATTTCTTTCTAGAAAAACATTCTATGTTGATACTTAAACATTTTAAAAGTTGGATTGTTTTTGTTGTTGTTGTTGTTGTTGTTGTTGTTGTTGTTGTTGTTTTGTTGTTGGGGCCGGGTTTCAGCCCAAACTGGCCTTGAACTGTAGTTGAGGATGACTTTGAGCTTCTTATGCTCCTGCCTCCACCTCCTAAGTACTAGGATTGCAGGCATGTGTCCCTACACCCGGTTTACAAGGTACTGTACATTGTATGAAACCCAGGACACACGCATGCTAGGCAAACACGTCACCAACCTAGGTACATCATGTCCCCAAGTTTTTTAAAAGAAAATGTCTTTAATCGACGGTAGCGATTTAATTACAGCCTTCTACAAGCTAAGCACATACTCTGTCACTGCATTGTAACCCCAGACTGACAATTTGTTTTTCTAGAGTTTTTTAAATATGAAGTTCAAGCAGGAACCCACGCACACATGCGCTCCTGTGCGTGTTAGACCATGGCTTTGTTGGCTTACATTTTTCCTGCTGCTCCTTGAGACACTGGTGCATTTTTGTCTTTATTACACTGCACTTGTTCTTGCGGGGTGGGCTCTCATGACACAGTGTGCATGCAGAGGCTAGAGGACAGTCTTGAGGAGTCGGCTCTCCTTTCACTGTCTGCACACATCAAGCTTGCTGGAGAGCACCTTTACCCATTGGCTAGCTCACCAGCTCCCTAACGTTACAGTCCATATGCTAGAGAGAATTTGTGAGCACAGATCTTGTCCAGTGAGCTCATGAAGTTCACAGAGGTGAACTGTTGGAGGGCCTGAAGAGCAGAGTAGCAGAGATGTAATTGTTCTTACCTGTCAGCTCACCTTTATCCTCCATTTGAATCCTTTGTCTTTACCATTTTAACTGTTTCTGAATAGATGCACAAATATATGTACAACCAGAGTTTTCAACACAAGTTAGGGTGTTCATATAGGCTAGTAGTAATAATAAGCTTTGAAGTTGATACAGATGCATGATGGGGAATAAGATGTTAGTCCTTCACATGACACCATGGTCTTCATTATCTCCCCAACAGACACTACTGTGTAACTATTCCTGAAATCCTACCCAAATTGCTTCTGTCTGTCAAGTGGAATTCCAGAGACGAAGTGGCCCAGGTGAGATTATTTAGAGGCTCTTGTGCAGTACCCATGTGTTGCTTAAATCAACTCTCAGAAAATCTGCATCAATTTAGAGGAAGAATAAGACTATAAATTATTATGATAACATAACTAAGAAAATACCAGTTATAATCATTTTCGTGTGTAAAACTAATAGAATTTAAAAATACAAAGCAAATTTTAAGGTATTTCATTTAAGCTAAGTTTAAGATGTTACAACAGTGTTTTAGACTTTCACATACGATTTACTCTTTTTTGTTTTGTTTTTTTTTCCTTCACCCCATGACTGATTCTTATTCTCTGTTCGCAGATGTACTGCTTAGTAAAAGATTGGCCTCCAATCAAACCGGAGCAAGCCATGGAGCTCCTGGACTGTAACTATCCAGATCCTATGGTTCGGAGTTTTGCTGTTCGGTGCTTGGAAAAATATTTAACAGATGACAAACTGTCTCAGTACCTCATTCAGCTTGTACAGGTGAGATACCAGGAACTGAAATGCTTTGTTCCACCTCTGTACAGCTTGTCAAAGTAGCAGCATTAGTTTTATGCTTTTTAAAAATCCATTTATTACTTTGTGTATAGAATTTTTTCTTTAAGTTCAGCCATAGAGAAATGGACCTGATTCATCTGAATTTTTGTTGCTTTTCTTCTGATTCCTCAGGTCTTAAAATATGAACAATATTTGGATAACCTGCTTGTGAGATTTTTACTGAAGAAAGCATTGACAAATCAAAGAATTGGCCATTTTTTCTTTTGGCATTTAAAGTAAGTCAGATTATTTCCCTCCCAAGTTTCTTAGCTATATATATATAAAACTCACTTTCCTAGTAAGTGCATGCATCTCGCTGCTGCTGCTGCTGCTGTGTCTGTCTGGAAAGCTGCTATATGCTGCAGGCCTGTTGCACAGTTCTGTTTTTGGAATTAAATGACCAACATAAGTCAGAACTAAATTCTGCATGGTTAGTACAAATATTTTTGAAGGATTTGCTTCTATTTTGAGCCAAGTAAAATTTGTCAGATGCAAATTAATGCTATGGTAGGTTTCACTGTGTACATAGATGACATTGTCCCAAAATAAAAGTCTATCTAGGAATTCAGAGTGATAATGGCAAATTACCAGGTTTCTTGTGAGAAAATAAGCTAAGGTAGGAGAGTCCCAATGCTCTGTGTGTGTGTGTGTGTGTGTGTGTGTGTGTGTGTGTGTGTGTGTGTGTATATGTGTGTGTGTGCGTATGTGTGTGTGTATGTGTGCGTGTGTATATGTGTGTGTGTGCATGCGTGTGTGCGTGTGTGTGTGTGTGTGTGTATACAACTTTTGGAAGTGTGCTATATATAGTACTCAAAGTTGTCATAGACTACCTAGAGTATAAGAAATTTAGAAACAGGTTTGTGTCTAATGTAGCTTTGTTTTTTTGTACTTTTTTTTTTTCTGTTAAAGTAGGTATTTAGAGAAGCTATGTTTAAAATAAATGTAGAGGCAGTTGGGAACATGTAAACATGCTTGCAGGAGACTTGGGAACTCGGTTACCCTTTACCTGCCTCAGTTCACTTTATTATTCTCCTTCTCTACTTGCTCCTTTTGTATTTTACATTGAGATTAATGAATGAAAAGTAGCTAAAATAAAGCCTAAATCAGGAAAATACCTAGTATGTTATTAAATTTTACACCTCCCTACCTGAAGCACTTGGTTATTTTCTTCTAAATTGGTCATTTGAAAAATTGTTTTATTGATTAAAACATGTATTGGACTAGGAAAAGGGTTTTTCTATCTTTTGAGAAAGCACATATGCTAATTTAAGACTAGATTTAGATCAATAACTGAATTAGAATAAAAACCAAGCTCACTGCCTGTCTCCATGTATTTGCTATTCTGCATACGCTCAAGATTATAGTTTTGCCTTATCTAGACACTTAAAAAACAAACAAACAAAACTACTTGTAGGGCTGGAGAAAAGAGTTCAGGGATTAGAGCTTTCCCAGAGGACCTGAGCTGAATTCTGAGTACTCACATGACAGCTCACAACAATCTAGCATTCTTTTCTGGCCTCCATGTACACGGTGCACAGGCAGAAATACAGGCAAATACCCATACGCATAAAACAAACAAAAATAGAAAGACTGTATACACAGATTTTGCCTATTCTTTTAGATCTGAGATGCACAATAAGACTGTCAGTCAGAGGTTTGGCCTGCTACTGGAGTCCTACTGCCGTGCCTGTGGGATGTATCTGAAGCACCTGAACAGACAAGTAGAGGCCATGGAGAAGCTCATCAACCTAACAGATATCCTGAAGCAGGAGAAGAAGGATGAGACACAAAAGGTGTGTGAATGGCTGTCCCATTGCTTTTGTAGGCTTGCCTTGAAGTTGGAGCACAGAGCACATATAGAGTGTAGTTCCTACGGTTGGGATTTGAGTTCTACTGCCGGCCAGTTATGTGATAGATATATTATGTAGGCTCCTAGGACTCATTTTCTTCAAATGTAAAATAAAAACAGTACTTTAAACATAGAGTACTTGTGAGAAAGAAGCTAATCACATGACAGGCAAAGTACTTGTCACCTCCTTTGAGCATGCCCACTGTGTGCTGTTTTACATGGCTGTAAGTGATTAAAATGATTCTTCTCTCATTTATAATGTTGGTCATGATTCCAAAAATAAGGAGCAGTGAGTTTAACTGGACTCAGTATATACCTGTCACACTCAAGTTCTCAGGACCTTCCCACCCTCTTTTCTCACTACTGCCAGCTAAAAAACAAGCATAGCCGCCCCTCTGGTGAAATAGCAGGATCCATTCACCAAGTCCTAATACCCAAAGAACATAAATTAGCAGTACAGAGTCAGTTTTTTTTCCAACATCTATGTTAATAATACTGGAAAGAAAAATAACTTTTTAAAAGTTGGTGCATTCAGCCGGACGTGGTGGCGCACGCCTTTAATCCCAGCACTTGGGAGGCAGAGGCAGGCAGATTTCTGAGTTGGAGGCCAGCCTGGTCTACAAAGTGAGTTCCAGGACAGCCAGGACTACACAGAGAAACCCTGTCTCGAAAAAAACAAACAAACAAAAAAAAGTTGGTGCATTCAAGCTAAAAGAAAGTTACTGTATTAATTTAGAGGCCTTAACATATGTGATTGAATTGACTCTTTGAAAATGCAGCATATAAATTCAAATAGAGATTATTAGAAAATATGTAAAAGTGACCAGAGTATAGCTGTTGATGGTACATGAATAGCAGGCACAAGATCAACCCAGCAGCACACCAACTAGGCTGTGGTGTAGTGTCTTGTGTGGTACATGTGCGTAAGTAAAGAAATGAGTGTAAAAAGACAGACAGACAGATCAGAAGGAATTGTGCTATTCCTGATGTGGTGAGCCTGGGCAACAGGGCACTGCTTTGAAATTCAGAAAAAATATACTTATATCGCAGGAGCTTTGAAAAGATAACTTCTTAAGTATGTATTCTGTGCTCGAGTCTGTATATTAAATAATGACTCTTGTACTGTGGCTTCATTAAAAAAGAGGGGTTCATGATTCAACTCATTGGCAGCCTGAATGAGATTATGGTGAAGACCTGAAGTCACACTTTGTTCCTATAGATAGCGTTGTGTTTATACTAGAATATGGATGGCCCTGTGCTAACATTGGAGTTGAACAGAGATCTCAGTCTTTTACCTTTACTCAAAAGTCAGCTGGTGAGAATTTCTAGCTGTTAACAGAAGTGGGGAACCCCACTCCTCAGATTTTAGGGGGAGAACTGTGCGTTACTACCACAACCTCTTTTGTTCCATCACATTTTTTATTTTCAATAAATAAACTTTTCCTTTAAATATGTCAGATACTAGCCAGGTGGTGGTGGCGCACACCTTTAATCCCAGCACTCGGGAAGCAGAGGCAGGTGGATTTCTGAGTTTGAGTCCAGCCTGGTCTACAAAGTGAGTTCCAGGACAGCCAGGGCTATACAGAGAAACCCTGTCTGGAAAAAAACAAACAAACAAAAAAAACAAACAAAAAATGTCAGCTACTGCTTGATAGTTATGACTAGATGGATAGATCTGCACAGTATAGAGTGCATGGAGTATGAGATTCTCTACAGCAAGTGCTTTTCTAGATTTTTCCATCCTCACTCTTTTTTTACCTAACTGTGGATGTTTGAAGTTCTCTAACAAAGCCCAAAAGAAAGAATATTAAGCTCAGATCTAAAGTAGCCTGGTCTTTTCCTTGTCCTCAAATAGGGACCAGCAGACTTTTCTCAATACAGTGCCAGGAGTCAGTGCTTGACTTTTTCAGACCACATAAAACTTAGCTGTGAAAGCAACCAGTGTACAAGTGGCAGGGCATTTAAGAAAGCCACAGCTGGTCAGCAAGAAGTACTTGAGAAACTTGGCTTAGAGTCATGTCATCCAGCAGGGCTTGCCCTCCAGAACTGTGATCCCAGCCTGACCCTCCCCAGTAACACTGCTATAGTCATGGACTTCCAGGTCAGCAGAGTTGGCCTGGCCCAGGGCACAGACGCACAGATCATTGCTGCAGTCCCAGTGGCAGAAGGAAGAGGCGGCTACTTTCCCCTTAGGAACTGCACTTCTCATTCGGGCTGTGCTTTGTTATCAGGTACAGATGAAGTTTTTGGTTGAACAGATGAGACAGCCAGACTTCATGGATGCTTTGCAGGGTTTTCTGTCCCCTCTAAATCCTGCTCACCAACTAGGAAACCTCAGGTAAGGTTAAGGCCCTTTGTTGATATGTTTCAGTAAGTATTTTTCCGTATAAGTCTTAATAAAAATCCAACCCTCCAATTCTTATAAAACAACAATAGTAAAATAGCCGTAAACTAGAGCTACATTTATTTAGTTTCTGCTACTTTGATAATAGATTAAATCTTTCTATGGTTACAAATTCTGATATCAGGGACAAGAAGTTGGAAATGGTCTGAATAAAACCAATTATGTATTCTTTCATTGGCTGAAAATTTATATAAACATTTTTAAGATTAATGTTTATTGGTTTTTAAATTTTTTAATTCTTATAAAACTTCAAAAGTTTATATTGTGTGTGAATTTTAAGTAAGCCCAAAGACTAAGAGTATAAAAAGTTAAAGTGCCTAGTGAAGTCTTAAACTCTTTTACAGGCTTGAAGAGTGTCGAATTATGTCCTCTGCAAAAAGGCCACTGTGGTTGAATTGGGAGAACCCAGACATCATGTCAGAGCTACTGTTTCAGAACAATGAGATCATCTTTAAAAACGGCGATGGTGAGGAGAGCACAATGAGCTCATGCTGTGTGCATGTTGATGTCTTTATACGCAGGATATTTATGAACCATGGCAACCGTTTAACCGTTTAAGGAGCGCTGTATAAAATGGAGAATATTTTACAATGTGTATGTGAAGAAGTTTGGGGAATTGGGATACTATCCGGAGATATTAAAGGTCTGGAGAGAGTAGGCATATGCAGACACTTCTCAGCTCCCCTTATCTGCCCTGAAGGTAGACCCTCCTGCCTAAGGAAGTCACTTGTTCTGAGTCTTGGCAGCCAGGTGAGCTAACTGAAGGTCGCCTCCTATAATTCTGAGTCTAGTACTCCTCTCCATCCCCTGGGAGTGGGAGTGTTCATGAGTTAGGAAAGCAAGAGTAGCACGTCTCTGTCCTTAGTCATTCCTGGGTCACAGAAGCCAGACTAGCAGGAGAAAAAAGTGTGTGTGTGTGTGTGTGTGTGTGTGTGTGTGTGTGTGTGTGTGTGCGTGCTTAAGAACTCACCCAGAATATGAGACACCAAAGAAAAGCCAAAGCTGGTCCATCCTCCTCAGCTACACCGGGGCTGAGGAAGGCTGACATTACAGGAGGGGAATGGTCAGAACTACATGACACTACACTGAAATCATCTCTCCATCAGAGTTGTTTGAGCTGGACACAGAGACACACAACTGTAGTCACAGCACTTGGGAAATGAAGGCAGGAAGCTACATAGCGTATTGAAGGCCAGACTAGGCTATTATCTCAGAGAAGTCTTTAAATAGGTGACAGCCGAAACCTGACCCCGACCTCCAGTTGACTGTCAACCTGGTGTCAGCCTTCCCCACGTGAGCTGAAATTTGATCTCCTTCAGAATCAGGAGCCTTAGAACCATTGTCTGCCTTGGCTTACTTCCTTTATGCAAGGGTGGTTTGCATAGCATCCATTCCTTAAACATCTGTGTGCTGGATCCTAGGACTATGGCAGAGCCTGCCCTCTATAACTTAAAGTTTGGACAAAGACTTTTTAGCAGCTAATTCCAAAAGTGAAAGAACCATGACACAGAGTGCAGTTTTCTGAGAGACTAGGGCATTTATGTGGAGAGCAGGCTGCAGGAAGAGGGGCTCACGAGTGGCTTATGAGAAGAACAAACTCAACAGTGAGTGCTGTTGGCTCCAGGATTGCATTATAACCAAATTTAGACTCCATTCTTCATAAAGGTAAATATTTTAAATAGACTTGGAACTTTTTGAAATATCTTGTTACTAAGATGATTGTGTAAATATTTTAGAACTGGATTAAAAAATTAAAGCACTGCTGTCTTATGAGTTATCTTGAAGATTGAATACAGTTCTTTATTTTCATCTGAAAACAATGGTGCTAAGTGGTGGTGTATATATATTTGAATTTCAGACTTACGGCAAGATATGTTAACCCTTCAGATCATCCGAATCATGGAGAACATCTGGCAGAACCAAGGCCTTGACCTTCGGTAGGCATGGGTTGAAAATTATCTTAAGAGAATTAACTAAACTCTTAATGGAAAAGCCTCTGGAGGCCTATATTAAAAATGTTTATAAGACAAACAAACAAACAAGCAGAGTAGTGACTAGGAGGAGGCATGTCACTGTGATGTGACTTGGACGCCTTGTGCTTTTTCTCTTGCGTGACCCAATAGCTGAAGTGTCTACGTGAAAAGAACTGGCTTGTGAGTGTCTTAAGGTTGCCCATCCCTGGAGCATCCCCATTAAGGTTAGGACAGACCCAGTAGTTAGGAAGCACTTGCTGTTCTTGCAGAAGAGCAGAGTTGGAATCATTGGGTGGGTCACAGCTGCCTCCAACCCCAGGGAATCCAGCACCCTCTTTGGACCCCCCACAGGTACATACCCACATGTATATATGCATGCATACATACATTCATACACTCAAATTTAAAAATATTTTTCAGAAGTAAGTTTTATCATAGAAATTTAGTAATTCTAAAGCTATCTTTTATCAATTTTTAGCAAAGCAACTGAAGTTTTTGTCAGTCTCTTCCCCCCCCCCGATTTTTGTGATCACCTGTATTCATTTATGTTCCATGCTCTCATAGTCAGTCATTTATGCTCTATGCTCTCATAGTCCTTGCTTCTAGTGCTTTTGAAACCTCAAAGCCCACACCTGGTGACACAACTCCTCCAGCAAGGCCACACCTCCTATTCCTTCACAAATAGTTCATCGACTAGGGATTAAGAATGCAAATACATGAGCCTCCAAGGGCCATCTTCAGAACAGCACAGTCCACTCACTGGCCTAAATAGACTGTAGCTATATCAGAGTATAAAATACAGTTAGTCCCACTTCGAAGTCTCCTTAGTCTTCCACCATCTCAACTGTTTTAAGTCCAAAGGCTCTTCTGAGACTCAGTTAAGTCAAAGCACATTTACATACCTGCAGCATACAGTAGTACAGAGTATACATTATCATTCTAAAGGAAGGACAGAGCACAGTGAGGGGAAGCGAGACCGAAGCAAGACTGAAAGCCAGCGGCGCAGACTCCGCACTCCGCATCTCCATGTCTGCTGTCAAAGCGCTCTTCAGATCGCCAGCTCCTTTCAGCTGTGCTGAGCACAGAGGAAGAGTGTTCCAGAGCTGTGCACCTGTCAGGGCCATGGCTGCACCTTGACTGCATGCACGGCGTGTGTCTCTTCAGTAGTCAGTACAAGAGAAAAGTACCCAGATTTCTGCATCCACAAATACAGTTAGATCACAGAAGAGTATTTACAAATGTAAATTGTAGAACTAGGTGCTTTTTCATGGAATACCATTTTTACTTTAAAAACAAACTAATAAATCAAGTGTAGATGCTTTGCCTATAAACCCTACAGTCAGAATACTAAGGCAGACAAACCCAGAGTTCGGGCCAACCTGGACTATCTAAAATGTCCAGGGCCATCCTGGACATAGCAAATTCCTGTTCCAAAAATACCAAAACTTAAATATCTAGCGTCAAGCCATAATTCAGTTAGGCTATTTGACAGGTGTTTTCTTTGAAAGTAAACCTCCTTCGTGGGTCTTTTAAAGGAAAACAACTATGGTAGTTTTGTTGCCAGTAATAAAATTTGAATTTCTGAGGGAATATTAGAATTGTGAAAACACTATTCCCCAAACTACAGTCCAGCTTGAACTTTCTAAGTGAGATTGGTGGTAGCATCTATACTTGTGGCTGGGCATGATGTGCACATCTGTAATCCCATACCTGAGACAGAGGCAGGAGGATTCTGGTCAAGAGGTGAAGGTGGATACCAGGCTAGCCAGGGCTGCATATCAAGACCAAATCAAAAAATATATAAAGTAAGTTTAGAAAATTTATAAAACTCACAAATGAGTAGTACAGGGACCCATAATGTCCTTAATGTTAAAACCTACCACACACGTCAATTTAGATGTAGCCATCAAGTTTACTGATACAGTTTTAGAATAGTATCAAGGAAAACCATCATCACATTATCCTTCCTTTTCCTGGCTAATTGTATATGCATGCTTCTTCATGTACTGTGTTAAAACATCACGTATGATATCATATACCTGTAAGCCATGCACTAGGGAAGCTGAGACAGAAACACCTTAGAAAGATAAAACCACCATCCACATCCACCTGCTCAGGTTATTACATACAGAGCTGGCGCTGGGCTGGAGGTGCAGCAGTGCTTAACTACAGTTGATGCACCCAACTCTGTAAACACATGTAAATTCACACAGGTGCATGCATGGACAAAAAATAACGATGAGTGAATTCATTGCTTTTTAAAAATACAGCTGACCATCAGACCCAGACAAACATTTTGAAAGAATGTGAAAGTCAGTCTTCTCACTGTTTTTTTGTTGTTTGTGTTTTTTTTTTACTTTTTATTCTGTTTTATGTATGAGTGTTTGCTTCATGTATGTATGTATACCTACCACATGCATGCCAGGTGCCGATGGAGGTCTGTCTTAGTTAGGGTTTCCACTGCTGAGAAGAGACACCATGATCAAGGCAACTCTTATAAGAACAACATTTAGTTAGGTCTGGCTTACAGGTCCAGAGGTTCAGTCTGTTATCATCAAGTCAGAAAGCACGGCAGCATCCAGACAGACATGGTACTAGAGGAGCTGAGAGTTCTACATCTTGTTCCAGAGGCACACAGGAGGAGACTTGCCTTCCAGGCAGCCAAGAGAAGGGTCTCAAAGCCCACCCCCAAGTGACACATTCTTCTAACACGGCCAGGCCTCCTAATAGTGCCACTCCCTGGGCCACGCATATTCAAGGCAGAAAGATCCCCAAGAATTGGATTACAGATGGCTGTGAACTACTTTATGGGTCCTGGGAATCAAACCTGGGTCGTCTGGAAGAGCAGCCAACGCTTTTAACCACCTGTCTATCCAGTCCCCATCCGAGCTTTATTTAATATAGGTGGTTTTGTCCCATACAGAATGGCACCTTAACAGACAATGATTTGATTTTAGATGGGCTCATTTTTAGGAATAGTTTTGTCAGTATACAAAAGTAAAGAGTATGTTAAGACAAAGGTCATGTGTGTAATAAACTTAACTAATCAAATGTAGAGATTTTGAGCCTCTTAAAATATTTTCAGATTTACAAGACATGAACAACGATGACAGAAGTCAGTAGGCATGCTAATGAGGTAGAGGGGATCCCCTGAGGCTTCAACCCTAGACAGAGACTACAGGCAACTAAGAAATGCTGAAAGTGGGAGACAGTGTCCACAGGTGGAAGAGCCCCTAGATTGTCCAATCCCAAGAGGTCTGCCCTGAAAACGTATATACCAGTAACATTATATTATATGGACTGATTAAGTTGTACTAAACATATTCAGGAAGATGGGTATCAACAAGGAAGTAAAGATCTGTGAATTTGAGATAGAGTAACAGAATGTGCGTGAGAATGATTAAAGGGGGAGAGTAGGAAAACGCTGTGATTATATTTTTATTTTAATTAAAAACATTTGCTGTTTTAAGATTCTGCCTTTGTCAATTTCCAGCATGCTACCTTATGGCTGTCTATCCATTGGGGACTGTGTGGGTCTCATTGAGGTGGTGAGAAACTCTCACACAATCATGCAAATCCAGTGCAAAGGAGGCCTGAAGGGGGCGCTGCAGTTCAACAGCCACACACTGCATCAGTGGCTCAAGGACAAGAACAAGGGCGAGATGTGAGTTTGCTCCCGTGCTCCTGGGGATGCTAGTGGTTCAGTGAACGTCGTGAATAAGGACAAAACCACTGAACTCGAGAAATAGACTGAACCTTTGAAACATTGGAGGTTGTTGTGAGTGAACAAGAATTGCTTATGCTTGTGGTGGACCCTGATCAATCACCTTGTGTCTCTTATTCTCTTTCTTTTAATCCTTATAAACAAAATGAACATGTGCACCACTTAGAAAAACCTGACTCAGTTCCCAGTCCCTGTGCGGGTCCCTCACAGTCACCTTAGCTCCTGGGAAACTGATGCCCTCTTCTGGCCTCACGGTGCCTGTACTCAGCCGCACATGCCCATACATAGCTATATCATTTGAAGTAAAAAGAAATCTCTTTCTAAAGTAATATTATACATTCAAATCTTTACTCCTAGTTTGTTTTTAAGAATGATATTTTAGAAATTAATTTTCAAAGCTATCAGTGGTGGCATATGCCTTTAATCCCATTACTTAGCAAGTGGGTTTTCAGTTCCAGACCAGCCTAAGCTACATAGAGAAACAGAGGCAGAGGCAGGCAGATGTTTCTTGAGTTTGAGGCCAGCCTAGTATACATAGGGGTTTCCAGGCTAGCAGGGACTATATGTAGTGAGACCTTATCTTTATTTTTTTAACTCATTTTCTCCTGGATATTTGGCTTATTCCAGCACTCAAGTGGCTAACCCAGGAGGGTTTCTGTGAGTTTCAGGTTTCCTGGGATGTAGTGTAAGAAACACTGGGGACTGTAGAGCTATACAGATAATTTGGCTGATAAAAGTACTACTGAACACATGTGAAGACCTAAGCTCAATCTGACACCCTTAAAAGCCTCATGGTGTATGCTCAAAGCAAGGAGCCTGAACATTTCCATCTCAGGGTCTGGCTTGCCCACAGTACAGTCATTGATGAGCCCCAGGCTCAGTGAGAGACCTTGTCTCAAAAATAACACAGTGAGATGCCGAAGAGATGGCTTAGTTGTTAAAAACACTTGCTGTTCTTCCCGAGGACTCAGATTTGCTTCCTGGCACCATATCTGATAGTATTTAACTGCCTGTCTTAGCTCCATGGGACACACACCCTCTTGGGCCTTCACAGGTGTGTTTACATTCACCCAAAGAAATCACATAAATAAAAACAATTCCTTAAATGAATAAGAGAGTGATAGAAGACACTGAGTGTTAACTCCTGGCCATCACACACTGCAGCTGCATATCCCGTGGAGAAAGAGTCCTATGATGGATGTTTCTTTTATTCTGATAAGAATTGCTCTTAGATTCTAAGGAACATCTGAAAAATCCTTTGAGAACTTAAGAGTCTCAGAACTTCTTGGCTCTTCAGACATACTTGTTTTCCTGATGTTAATGAGAAATATCAGCCATATTTCCCCAGTTTGGCCACAGCCACTCCGCTTCCATAGCACACATGAGGTGTGTATTTCCTTGCTGTAGATATGATGCAGCCATTGACCTGTTCACTCGGTCCTGCGCTGGGTACTGCGTGGCAACCTTTATCTTGGGAATTGGAGACCGGCACAACAGCAACATCATGGTGAAAGATGACGGACAGGTAGTGGCTTCCAAGTGCCTTCTGGGTCTTCAGATATATTAACTCAAGATCTTTTATGTCTGAATGTTGAACTAAAATGTCATTTCTTATTTTTGAAAGCTGTTTCATATAGATTTTGGGCACTTTTTGGATCACAAGAAGAAAAAATTTGGCTATAAACGGGAACGTGTGCCATTTGTTTTGACGCAGGATTTCTTGATTGTGATTAGTAAAGGAGCACAAGAGTACACAAAGACCAGAGAGTTTGAGAGGTGAGCTCCAAAACCACGCATGCATGCCCACTGTGCACGATGGGGCTACTGCCTGCATGTGGGGCAGGGAAGCAGTCTTTGATTGTCTCTTCTGTCCGATGTCAGGGGTGGGGGAAGTGGAGATGACTTCATTCATTGAGCTAAGTGCAACCTGCAAAGGAAGGAACCCTTAAACACTCTAATTATTAGCTGTTGTTAAATAACTAGACCCTACTTTATTTTGTCAAGTAATATGTAGTGCTTATGACACATTTTTTTGGTTCCAGCCTGAATAAAGCCAGCAGACAATAATTCTTAGCACATCTGTTTGTTTTCTGACCACCTTGGTATATTGTTAGTCTATCTTAGATTTCAAAGGTCTTCTATAAAATTCTGTTTTTTGTATAAGTCAGTCCTCTGATTTTAGGTGCCTAAGCCCTTAAAGCCTTACTTAGTATAAAACCAGTTAGACATGTAATAAATACTGACCTCTAATGTTCAAGTACTGTTTCAGGTGCTTGATAGGCAACAATGTACTCATTTGCAGAGTGCACATTCTAGAATAGTGTGAGCCAAGGGAGAGGAATGGTAGTTGTTAGACCCTTGCCCCAGACAGCTATGCTAATTCTGTAAAGCCAGTGTACTAACCGCTCACTGACCAGATATTCTTTCCACTTACAGGTTTCAGGAGATGTGTTACAAGGCTTACCTAGCAATTCGGCAGCATGCCAATCTCTTCATCAATCTTTTTTCAATGATGCTTGGCTCTGGAATGCCAGAACTGCAATCTTTTGATGACATTGCATATATCCGAAAGACTCTAGCCTTGGACAAAACTGAACAAGAAGCTTTGGAATATTTCACAAAGCAAATGAATGATGCACATCATGGTGGATGGACGACAAAAATGGATTGGATCTTCCACACCATCAAGCAGCATGCATTGAACTGAGATGGGAGCTGGAACTGTGAACTGGCTCCCGGCTTCTCACTGCATGGCAGTGAGTGGCAGCAGGCAGACAGTGGCATGGGATGGCACAGTCAGGAACAACATTAGGACTTGAGCAAGAACATAAACAACGTGCTCTATAATTGAAACACTGTACACGCAAGCAGGGTTTGATAGCACTAAACTAGTTTATTTCAAAATCCAGCTTTAGAATAACGAGCAATTTCATGTTATGCCTTAAGTCCAAAAAAGGTAAACTTTGAAGATTGTTTGTATCTTTTTTTAAAAAACAAAACAAAACAAAAATCCCCAAAATACATACAAATGATGGCGACAAAAAGAGAGTGCTGTTGTTAGTCTGCCAGTGCTCGCTCTGACACGAGGACACACCTAAGGCTGTGACTGCCCCAGGTCTGAGGAGGCTGAAGCTTAAGTCACATGAAATTGGAGAAGAAGGAAAAGTCTGATTTCCCCATTGCTGTTCAGACTTACAATTTGAAGTGGGTGTTTTGACTCCCTGCTTAATGAGGAACAACACTTGGGGTGAAGGGACTCAATTTTTGCTTTGAACAAACAACCCTTTGATGGACTTGGGGGTCTCACCTGCGCTTTTGAAAGCAGTCACAATGATAACCTGCAGACAGCTGCGTTTTTTTGGGGTTTATCTTTTGTTGTTTTTTTCTCTGGACAGTATTTACAAGGATCTGACTTATTTCCTAGGGAAATTCTGGGCTCGCATCAAGTACAGCAGTAACCACAGAGGAGAGGCAGCAGGCAGCTCCTGTTCCTGACTTGTACAGTATTCACTTTAAGCTGATTGTTTCTCCTTTTGCAATTGAACTGAATACTTTTTTTTCATGCATGTTTTCCAGAAAATAGAAGTGAGTATTAATGTTATTAAAAAGATTATTTTTTTTTATTAAAGGCTATTTATATTATAGAAACTATCATTAATATATATTCTTTATTTACATAATCTGTCCCATAGTCATGCATTGTTTTGCACCCCAAATTTTTTATCGTTGGTAGCAGCATGGTTAGCTTTTCTCTCGGTCTGTAGATGAGGCTCAGGCACTATTCCATTTATCCAAATACCCCTGTATGACTCCTTAAGGAACAGATTGAACTGCACACGCTTTCCTGCCACTGCTGTCAGTTTTTTACACGATGCCCTCATTCATTCCTCTGTAGTTGAGACAGCACAATCACATGAAACCCATTACTAAAATGAAAACAAAGTCGACTATCATCTGACTCTTAATCCTTCTGCAGAGGTCTGGTCATGAGCGACTTTTTACATTATGAGAGACTGGAAACCATGAATTTTTTACCTTCGTAAGCTACGTATCCGTATTTCAATGATAAAAGTAGGACATTAACACATTTTACTATCATGTCCCATTTCTAAGTGGTGAGGTCTCACTCCAATGTCATTAAATCCCATTCAGGCACAGTACATTAGTGAGCATTCTGAAATGCATCCATCCAAGATGTAGGGCTAATGTTAGTGGTCGCTCTAGATTTCTACTCAGTGTTTGAATGAATCATGTCCTAGAAAATAGTTTTAGCAGATACTCAGATGCCACACCAAAAGAGAAAAAAAGGAAAAATAAATAAATAAATAAATAAAAAGAAAAAAAAAAAAAGAAAAACTGTGCAATAATTTCCTGACAGTTCCTAGCTTAGGCGTTCCTGGGGAGCATCTTTATGAAGAGCGCATGCTCTATACGCTAGAAAACAGAATCCCTTTAATACAGCGCTCACCTTGAGGTCAGACACCTATATAGAAGTTTTGAATAGTGAACAGGGGACTCTAATAAAAACACTCTTAATATCTGCCTATTTTTAGAACCCTTAAAGGGCATAATTATTGAAGATTTAGGTACTTCACTAAAGCATGTATATATTATTGCCAACAAGAAAAATAAACCTGAAGATTAGGGGAACTTAGTTCTGTAAACTGTCTTGGAATAGTTAAGCAGAATTTAAGCTCTGTTTTATGCAGCAAACCAGATAGATTCTTTTGCAGATATAGAAAACTTCCTAACTTATTTAAACTTGGCATTTAACACTTTGTGTTACTTAGATATACAGTTGCTAGGTACTAACATCCCATTCTTCTCTATATCAGGGATTATTAACAGTCAAACTCAGTGACATGGTACAAATCTACAACTTTGATGGTGGAAACTGAAGAATTACAGAGAACTGTGTTTTCCCCGAGTGCCAAAAAAACAAAAAAACAAAAAACCCACAAAACACAAAAACAAAAAAAAAGCCGCGAGCCTCCTTGCACAAAATTGATAGGTTTTTGTGTGTGTGTTTGTGTGTGTGTGTGTTTAACATTAGTTCATCAGTTGCCGCAGTATCACCTCCCAGGGTCTCTGCACAAACACAGCCACATAGCTTACTTTGTCATTTACAGCCTCATTGATTTTATTTGAAAGAAAGCCTATAGTGTATGAAGGGTAGAAGTAAAGAAAGGAGAACTGATTATATTCAAAAAGGCAAAAGCCAAACTTGAATTGCAGCCTGGGTGATCAATATCTGTTTCCAGAGAGCAATAATGTGCCACTTACTCCCAGGTGCTTCAGTACCAGAAAGTCCCACGGGACCCGGTCACCTCTATAGATGACCGTCCTTGTCAGTGAATATTGTGTAAATGACTTGGGCTCCATAATTTCACTAAGTCACTTGAGGATATTTCGTCAGTAATTATTTCTGGAAGGAAAGAAAGCAAATCTAAAGAAAGAAACTAAATACACTGTAGCAAGAAGTAACTCTTCAATCATGCTTTAACTTTTTACCATATTCTCAGCTATACAAAAAACTTTAGTTTGAAGATTTTAGACTGCTGTTAATTTGAAATCTGTTGTTCTTACTGTGGAGTTTGATTTGTTTGTTTGCGTTTTGTTTTTTTTATTATTAAAAAGATGATTCTTACTAGATTTAAAAAAGAAGAAAGAAAGAAAGAAAGAAAGAAGAAGAAGAATGGAGTCTGGTTGCTATTTTAAGGTAGAACCTGAGACTTTTTGTGGTTCTTCATGTCCTCTGTAAAACTTGGTGTCAAGAGTCATCAACTCTGAAGTTGTCCCTTCTGTTCTGCTTTATATTACTGCCCATCAGGAAATGGGAACCTGGTGAATATATAATGAATTGTAAAATATTTTAAATGTGTAACTTTTTCAACTGTGAAACTGACTATTGGTTTTTTTGATGAAAACAGCTGCTCATAAAGTATTTTGTGTAAAGTGTAGTTCTTATTAATCAGGAAATGATTACTTGATTAGATGTGTGCCCTCTTGAACTTTATCTGAAAGAGATTGGTAATTACCACAGAGACAGAGCATAACCCCTCTGTGGTCTCTGCTCGTCAGGAGCCACCTACGCTGGCATCACAGAAAAGACGAGGGACCTGATTTAAGGGCACAGTAGAGACTTATGGGCCCGTGAACTTCGCTGTGTTTCTTAACATAATTTTTGTAAGCTTGATGTCCATGCTTTCCAGCTCTTTGAAGAAATTTATTTCCAGCAATATGTTAATCTTTTCTGAATATTACAGCTTCCATTTTTTTCCTGTTTCTCTGCAAACTGCAGACCTGGGCTGGACCCACACACTACAGAATATTAAGGAATCACTTTTGATGTCTACAACATTGCTAAAATACCAGATTCAAAGGCATTTTGTGGCGTCCTAGATTGTGGTATGTCTGCTTCAGGTGTTTGGGGGGAAGGGGCCTGAGCAGGGAGAAGCACAAAGGGGCATGGAAGACTGGAAGTCACGGGGATGTTTTACACATACTAGAAAGGAATCACTTCCAGTTTGGAATTTTGAAGGTTGAACTCAGTCTTGACATCATCTTTAATTAGTAACTCTTAATGACAGAGGAGTACAGCTGAGCTGTTTTAAACAGACAAACAAAAGCATTTCAGTTATTAAAACTGAAAACATTATGTCATAGCCTGGAAAGTCTTTTATTTTTTTTCTTATAAAAATACTGTTTTTACTTTCTGGAAAGATGTTGGGCTTCAGCTCAAAAGAATTGCATTCCTGATAGCTCTGGTAGCTGTCTCCAAAGGTTTGTAAGGGAAATGGCCACGTTGCCACTCAGTGCTCTCACAGGACAGCAGAGAGAGTCTCATTGTAGGTTTTCAAGTCAGATTGGGCATGTGCTGCCCAATCGTGGAACAGGAGACGGGATGGGTCAGGAAATGGGGCTAAAATGTATTGCTCCAGCCATTTGGGAAAGCTTTATTGTCAGAGCAGCTCAAGGTGCCAGTTCTTGAGTGTGGTGCTCATAGCTTCTATGCTCTCCCGTGTTGCTCTGCTAGCACTGGCCAAGGCTCTGGAATGAAAGGTGTAAACAAATACCAAGGTTCTAAACTGCAGGGGGGGCTTGTTTATCCGGAGTCACCCAGATTGGATTGGCAATCCTGGGTGAGTTTTTGTGGAATTGTGCACCTCCATCCATTGTATTACACAGTGCCTTGTCCTTTGCTTGACTTTTGGGTATGGTAGGGTATCAGCCGTGTGCTAGTTACAGCAAAGGGAATGGGAACGGGGCGGTTATCACACTTCTCAGGTGTCAGAAAGAGTGTTGGTGGGCTGGACTGAAATGAGTCTCCTTACTGTGTGCTGTGGGCTGATTTTCACTCACTACCAGCAGTAGATGCCATTTCTCGTGGTAGTAAGTACCAAAAGGAAAATACTTTATAGGCCATGTGGACTTTATATAACCTTTCTACACACACACACACACACACACACACACACACACACACACACACACACACTGAGACAGGGTTTTTCTGTATAGCCCTGGCTGTCCTGGAACTCACTCTGTAGACCAGGCTGGCCTTGAACTCAGAAATCCTCCAGCCTCTGCCTCCCAAGTGCTGGGATCAAAGGCGTGCGCCACCACTGCCCGGCCAGAAGTATATATTTTTAAATACTGTTTTTGTTGATCTTCGGTGTTTCCTATTAAAGCGTGGGAATGTGGATCAGGTGTTAGAGAGCCCAATAAATGTGTGTGGAGTGGAGCCCTGGGCTTGAGCCCAGCACATCATAAACAGGGTATGATGACATATGCCTGTGCTTCCACACCTCAGGAGGTAGAGGCCAGAAGTTCAGGGCCATCCTCAGCTTACATTACTAATGTATGCATGCCTGGAATACTCTGGCTCCAAAAAGCCCCTACTAAACTTGGTAGTTCTAGTATGAATTCGCAAATGTAGTTATCTTTGTTGGATAAGAAAGAAAGAATTTAAGAAAGAAATACTTAAATAGAGTTAATATATGTTCCTAAGAGTAGCTAAGAAATGTGATTTTCTAGAAATGTTTTTGATAATGAAACCCAAATGAATTTGTTGTCATGATGGTGGGGTATTTCTTGGGGTTTTGTCATTTTATTGTTGGTAAAAGGTCTCAGTGTAGCCCAGGCTGGCCTCAAATTCAAGATCCTCTGGACTTAGCTTTGTGGTGCTGAGATAACCTCACACCAGGCTCAAGAATCCATGCTTCAAATGCAGCTGATGGTTCTGTTGTCATTTGGTCTTAGCCGAATAAAATCTAAAAAGTACATTGCTTTTGAACAGGACACTTTACTATGTTGGCAAATGCAGGACTGTGTAAAGACAGTGAGCTCACCCCTCCTTCCAGCCAGCCTGCTGCTCTCTGTTTGCTTGCTCCCTTATGGCCTTTGTCAGAGGCTTTAGTTAGACACATCCTTAGTGTTCTGTTCACCCTGCTCCCAGAAGTCCTCCGCCCAGCACTTCGTGTGCAGTTCTCAGCCTGGGAGTCAAATGACCCTTTCACAGGGATTTCAGCCCACTGGGGAACACAAATCTTTCCATTAGGGTTCATAACAGTAGTAAAGTTATGAACTAGTTTTATGGTTACTACAGCATGAGGAAGCTTGGGGACCGCTGACTTAGAAATACACATGACTATAGCCCACAACGTTGGATACCTCTTCTGTCATACTGTTCCCAGCAAGGAGTTCAGCCAGAGACTACGCCCACTGTCAGTGTCTGCTGTCCCCAACTGCACAGCCTCTGCCATTGTCCGTTCATTCCAAAAGAAAGAAAACTTACCTTGTGTCTAAACGGTCCTTACTGTGTGGTATAAGCCAAGAGCTCTGAGAATCCCTTTTGCTGTTTCTCTTGAAAGGCAAACTCTAGATTGTTTTGTAATTACTGAGAATACTTGATTGAAGGGCTGGAGAGATGGCTCCGTGGTTAAGAGCACTGCCCTTCCAGAGGTCCTGAGTTCAATTCCAAGCAACCACATGGTGGCTCACAACCATCTGTAATGGAATCTGACGCCCTCTTCTGGTGTGTCTGAGGACAGCTGCAGTGTACTCGTATACATAAAATAATCCATTTTAAAAAAAAAAAAGAAAAGAATACTTGATTGAAAAACTGAATCAAGCCAGGTGTGGCCACACATACCTTAAATCAGAGCATGCAGGAGGCAGAGGCAGATGGACCTCTGTGAGTTCCAGGACAGCCAGCCCTACACAGAGAAGAAAGACAAGAAAAACTGAACATTTTTTTTCCTGCCCTGGCAGTGAATAGTAGAGAGATGCATTCTAATTTCTCTAAAGCATAAGGAAATATTAATGCATTCCTTGGCTAGTGTGCTGGCATTCACAGTATCCATCAGTGGTAGAGTGTGCCTACCACAGTACATTAGACTTTAGGTTCAATTTCCAGTAGTAAAAACACAAGAAAAATTAGAGGCCTGGACACTGAAAACAGATTTAGACACTTGTCTTCTAAGCAGACGTGCATACATCCCTGTAGGTGTGAGTATGTGTGTAAAAGTGGGTAGGAAATGGGCTATTTCCTCGCATTCATTGAAAGCTACAATGTACATGGCATCAGTTTAGAAGCAAATTGCTTTCCCTCCGTTGTAAGCAGTGCAGGTGAGGCTGGATGTGTTCGCTCTGAGATAGGAATGAGCATCAGTGCTGCTTCCTACTTTAACAATTCAGCTTGTTGCCGCCTACATTTTACTGGACTGCCAAGTGGTTTGAACTTCAAATTGTCTTTGCTCTCCAACTTGTCTGTCTTCCCTAGCGTGAACCACTAGTCTCTTGTCTGCTTGGAAAACCTTTGTGATGAAGAAACCCACCTGGGGCTTCAGTGCTGAGGATGGTAGGAAAAGCACAAAGTCTATATTAAGTTGGAACTCAGACTTACCAGGAAATGATTCAACATTTATATTAAATTTGAGAAAATGACAGAATCTCAGTTTGCAGGATTTTGGTGGGCTTTTTTTTTTTAAAAAGTACATTTTGGCACACATGTATTTTATTACATATATTTTATTTTAGGATTTTAATATTTTATTACAGGAAGGTCTGTACAAAGCAACATTCACAACCTTTACAGAGCAGATCAGTTGACCCGGGGACTAGATAGAGGGTGGGGTAGCAGAGAGACACCGTCAGAGCTCACCAGCTCCCTACTGCCACCCGATAACCTAGTGGGCTGCTTCAGCTCAGTGTTAAGGGTTTCACAGCCACTGTGTCTGCATCACTAATTCAAGTTATCAAAAACTAAACTTACTGTTCCACACATGACATTTCTATGCCTAAAGATCGTCAAAGGAGACGTTCCTAAGGACTGACACCTGGGGAATTGTGAATGGATCCAAAGCCTGTTCATCCCACCCACAGAAGGCGAGATGCCAAGAATCCATTGCCTGTGGTTGCCACACTGCTAAGCCACCCACTTGACGAATTCGTGACTTGAACTTAGTTGCTAACAGTCTTAGAATGTTAAATGGCTTAGAATCAAGTGTGGCTTGATTACAACAGCATGTCAAAAGTTTTTTCAAAAGTCTCATTCCGTTGTCTCCAATGAAGGGTCTTCATTTTTTGTGTGTGGAACTGTAAAGGTACATTGAGGTACTTTGGGGAAACAGCAAGCCCCTCGGCTCATACATTCATTTTGATCTGGAAGGCTGTGTTGGCAGTCTTGTGACAATTAGTAGTCACCTTTGTTGGCTTTTTTTTTTTTTAACTTTTACGTGTATGACAGTTTTGCCTGCATGTATGTACGAGCACTGCATGCATGTACGAGCACTGCATGCATGTAGTGGCTGCAAGGCCAGAGAGGGGCTTGGATGTCCTGGAACTGGAGTTATGGATGGTTGTGAGCTGACATGCAGGTGGCCAGAAACCAAACTCAAGCCCTTGGCAAGAGAAATGAGCACTCTTAACCACTGAGCCCTCTCCAGGCCCTGGCAGGCTGATAGCAGGAAGATGACTCTGCATCCTGGGACCGACCATTCTAGAGCGGGGGGTTATCTGAGGGGAGTGTTAGATTCTGATGCAGCTTGCTTCACACTTCATCTCTTATGTTCCCACACAGCAGAGACTGCAAGGAGCCCAGGGAAAGGATCATTAACTAGGAAATGCCACAAAGTAAAAAGAACTGGTGCAGGACAAGGTCATATGCGAGCTACTAT
Organism: Mus pahari; assembly: GCF_900095145.1. Lineage (NCBI taxonomy): Eukaryota > Metazoa > Chordata > Mammalia > Rodentia > Muridae > Mus > Mus pahari. The sequence goes on from NC_034593.1 coordinate 27,145,174, forward strand.
AAACAGTGGGGCCTGGAATGAAGCTTGAAGAACAAGCAACAGTACCTGTGGCAGACCTGGGTACTTTTTTATGGCTTTTCTCTACGTGTGTGTGTGTGTGTGTGTGTGTGTGTGTGTGTGTGTACATGAGTAGGTCTTTGTTCATTTGTTTTTTCTCTTTGTGGATGTGTCTAACAAGTCAAACAAGGGTGCCCACGCTTGCACAGCAAACATTTTACCAACTGAGCCAGCTCCTAATTTTTTTTTTTTTGTATGAGAAATGCTTTCATATGAACTGCATAAGCTGGCTGCTGAGTGTTGGACAGACAGACCCGGCAGTGGCTTGTTACATGCCAGCAAGTCCACCAGAGCTATAGTTACATAAAGGATTGACTGCCTTTTGCCTGTGAGGAGGAGACTACTTCCATGGCTTGTGTGAATGGAGACTTGGGAAAGAAAAACTGTTGAAGTAGTACATATTGTTTAGAATTAATAGAAAGTAGTCGACAGGGCTGGTGAGATGGCTCAGTGGGTAAGAGCACCCGA
>NC_034593.1:27145781-27155599 GCF_900095145.1 Mus pahari
AAAAAAAAAAAAAAGTAGTCGACATTTAAAGATGTTCTCATATGGAAAGCTGTACCTTTGCCCCTCACACGGCAGGTCTGTAAGCAGATAGGATTGGTCCTAGCACTGGGGCTCAAGCCCAGGGCCTCCTGCATGTGAGGCAGGTACTCTACTCCACAACAAGCTATGGTTTTTGGTGTTTTGGTTTTTTAGACAAGATTTGTATATAACCCAAGCTGCCTTTGAACCTGATCCTCCTGCCTCTGCCTCCCAAGGGCTGGCTGGGGTCACAAGTCTTTTCCACCGTGTCAGGCAGTGATCAAGTCTGGAGCATCTTGGGACTGGAGAGCTGGGCTCCCCCACTTTAGCTCTCTGTCCCTTCCCTGACTCTGCCACACTGTACAGTGTAGACCTGCACCAGCCCACAGACTGTGTTCTCCTGCTTAAGCTCTTACCACTGTGCTGTACTGTTCACACTGAAAGGACAGATGTTGTGTTAGCCTAACCAAGCCAACGATCAGGGCGCCTCCCAGCAAAGTCAGTAAAGGCCAAAATAAGCAGTGAAAGACAACCTTGTGGCCAGACTTCCTCAGGACAACTCCCAGGGGGCCATCGGGACTGTAGAAGCAGGGGAAAGTTCCATTGTTGTGATCGAAGAATTCCTTGATGTCCAGAACGCTGTTGAGCAGATCATCCCGGTCTCCGTGACACTTGGGTGTGTAAAAGCACTAGGAATTTGGAGGAGGGGAAAGCTCTGTTAACAGTGGCCAGCATTAAGGCTCCAGGCTAATGCTGTGGTGGGGAGGCGGGATAGAGACATGCTCACTTTGTAGTGTGAGAAGGATCGGCAGGAGCACAGAGAATGAGATGACCGTGCCTGTTGGCTTCTTGTGTGAGACATGGAGGCAGGGAGATGGCTCAGCAGGCGAAGGCTTGCTGCTAACTAAGCCTTACCACCTCAGGGCCACATGGTGGAAGAGAACTCGTGCCTGTGAGTTATCCTCTGATCTCCACACACTATGGCAGGCATGCTCACAAACACACAAAGATGTACCATGACATGCTTATTTACACACAGAGACGCACCATGATGTGTGTGCCTACAAACACACATTTTCTAATGTATGATGAAATGGCCGCATCCAAAATTGAAAACCAGAAACCATTAGATTAAGTAATAAACACTAACACTACGTTAGAGCATGTCCTCTAATGAAAACCTTTAGAGTTAAGTTTAACCATGAACTGTAAATCACATGTCCTAGTGGTGTAAGTTATTTATAAGTTCTTTAAATTCTTAAAAACTACCAGCGTGGCTGAATGGAGACTGAGTTCATTCTAACCAGGGCTACAGTATGAAGAAGACATTACCCACTTAGGACTTCATACCAAGTGAGGAAACTGGAATGTGCCTCTCCCTTCTGCACACCCCATGTCTTCGCCAAGACTGCTCTCAGCTTCATCTATCCTGATGGTAATACTGTGAACATATTCAAAGGCAGTTGATGCTTTGCTCAGTTAGTAGAGCCGAGCATACACAAATCCCTGGTTCAGGCCTCAGCTCCTCGTCACAAAGCACCTGGGAGGTAGAAATAGATGATCCCACAGTTCAAGGCCATCCTTGCCTACATAGTAAGTTTGGAAACATCCAGGGTTATGTGACACCCTCCAAAAAAGGAAATGTTCGCTGGAAGAAAACTGACTTCACAGATGGCATGTGCCCTGCTCAGGCCAGCACAATGGACGGGGTAGCAGAGAACTTTTAATTGTCAAAGTCACATTACCTTGTGGTTGGTCCTGATGGCCTCATCATCGTAGTGGAGAAGCACTTTCTGTCCTGAGTGGCTCAGGTTTACGAACACCTGTAGGCATGGGTATCTCCCACGGTCCTGGCAGCTACCCTCACAGGTGAAGGCAGAGTCCAGCCCGTCATCCACAATGTGTGTGTGGACAGTGGTGCAGTTTGATTCTTCTCTGGGAGATCTTTGAAATTAAAATAGAAAGGAAAATGTTTTTCCTAAGTAGGGATGCGAGGTACTGAAGGCAGCTACTGGAAAGTCACTTTCTGCATTCTGAGGCATGCTAAGCCACCGACCCGGAACACACACTAGCACAAGCATCACATCCCGATCAGGGAAAGGGCGGGGACACAGATGGGAAAAGAGCCGGGTGGTGATGGCCTCAGTTCTAATCCTAGGGATGTATTTCCTCTCTGCGAGCCCGGACACAATACTGTCAGCACCTAGAGTTGTGTGTTAGCATCAAGACTGGCTACTGTGGATTCCAGGTGGTGCAGAGATTCTAGCTCAGGAGGTCTGAGCTGAGGCCTGAGAGTCTCTAAACTAATAGTAGTTAAGATGCGCCTATTAGGAGACGTGAACTGAGTATCATTACCCTAAATCCTGAGCCACCAGAGTCACATTGGATAGCCCACCATCTACTATCTCTCATGTGGTCACTTTTAGATGTATCTACCAGCTTCCTGGTGAAGGTGGGCCTTTGGAAGGAGTACTTAGTTGGTAGTGCTGTTTAGGGGAGATTTCATAGGTGTGGCCTTGCTGGAAGAAGTATGTCACTGGAGTGAGCTTTGGGAATTTAAGAATCAAAACTTACAGTCTGATCCCTGCCCTGCCCTTACAGTTGAGGCTGTGACCTCTCATTCCTAGTCCTGCCACAACACCCAGTTACCACCGTGCCTGCCTGCTGTGGTAGCTTTTATCCTCGTGAAACCATAAGCCAGAATCTTCCACACATTGCTTTTGGTCATGGTGTTTTTATCATAGCAATGGGAAAGTAACTACAGTACCCAAGCTATTATCTGTACATGACACAGGGCAAGCTCTTAAGTTCACCATGATCGTGTTTGTGGCACATGCGATCTGGCTGCACTCCTTGGAGCATAGAGATGAACAGGATATAGCTTGGCACCCTGAGGAATTCACAGACAAAACCACGCCTCATCTCCACATGTCTCTGATGCCGGAAGCAGGGAGGGGATGTTGAATCACAGCAACAGACAGAAAACTAGAACATACATTATGGACACCTTGGAAACAGGCACCAGACATATCTGTAGGGAAGTTTCTAGACTGGATTGAGAGGGAAGACACATGCTGAGTGGTGCCATCCCATGGAATGAGATCGTAGACTGAATAAAAAGAGAAAGACATTGAATCAAATCCAGGCCATGCAGCACAGCACCAGAGGAGGGACACAGAGACCTGCTGACCAGCATGCCACCCACCAGCATGCCACCCACAGACCTGCACCCTCCAGTATGATGGCCATGGCCAGCATGCAGCAGGAGCCATCACAATATGTGAATACGTAGTGGTCAAATGGGAGAGAAAAGTGGAGCAGTTTGAACATTAAGAAGACGGATGGGGCCAGGCGTGGTGGCGCACGCCTTTTGTCCCAGCACTGGGGAGGCAGAGGCAGGTGGATTTCTGAGTTCGAGGCCAGCCTGGTCTACAAAGTGAGTTCCAGGACAGCCAGGGCTATAGAGAGAATCCCTGTCTCAAAAAAAACAAACAAAAAAAACAAAAACAAAAACAAAAACAAACAACAAAAAAAAGAAGATGGATGGAAGGCAATAGTGTGGCTCATGCCATTAATCCCAGCACTTGGGAGACAGAGGCAGGTAGATATCTGAGTTCAAGGCCAGCCTGGTCTACAGCACAAGTTCTAGGACAACCAGGGCTACATAGAGAAACCCTGTCTCGAAAAACAAACCAAAAAAAAAAAAAAATGGCTGGAACTGTAGAGAATAGTAATCTGTTCTGTTGTGAGTGGACAGCCCAGCCATCTAGGGCCATGGTGAGGGCCCAGCCCAAGCTGCCACTGAGGGCATGTCTGAGTCCATGGCTATGCAGTGGCAGGGGTCTATAGCTCATATTACCATTAGAGAGCATGGGGATCCTTCCAGTTTGTGCCGGAGTCCCAAGCAGACCTTAGGCACGAACTCTGCAGCCAGTCCCACAACACCCTGAGGAAGTTCCACTCCCAGGCTCTCTGATGCACCCAGAATCATAGTATCAGAGGTGAGGAGGGCACAACATCTCTCCCAACACCACTGGGACTAACTGGGACAAGTGGGATCCAGGGACACAGGAATCCCACCTGACCAGTGGCACCGGTTCCTTCCATTCTGAGCTGGTGCCCTGAGCAGACCTTGGGCCTGAACTCTGCAGCCATTCCCACAACACCCAGAGGAAACTCCACTCCCAGGTGCTCTAACACGCCCAGCATCACAGGATTCCAGGAGCTTGGTCACACAAGGATCTCAGGGTCCCAGAGGCAGCTTTACTCCCAAGATCTCAGGATCCCAGAGTCACAGGATCACAGAGACAGCTGAACTCTGAGGAGTTTTGACACAACCAAGATCACAGGAAGGACAGGCTCCAGTCAGATATATCGAGGGCAGGTAGCACTAGAGATAACCAGATGGCTTCAGGCAAGCATAAGAACATAAGCAACAGAAACCAAGGTTACTTGGCATCTTCAGAACCCAATTCTCCCAACATAGCAAGTCCTGGATACCCCAACACACCAGAAAAGCCAGATTCAGATCTAAAATCATTTCTCATGATGATGATAAAGGACTTTAAGAAAGATATAAATAACTCCCTTAAAGGAATACAGGAGAACACAGGTAAACAGGTAAAACACCTTAAAGACAAAACACAAAAATCCCTTAAAGAATTCTAGGAAAACACAACCAAACAGGCAAAGGAAGTGAACAAAGCCACCCAAGATCTAAAAATGGAAAGAGAAACAATAAGGAAATCACAAAGGAAGACAGCCCTGGAGTTAGAAAACCTAGGAAAGATATCAGGAGTCATAGATGCAAGCATCAACAACAGAATACAAGAGAGAGAAGAGAGAATCTCAGGCGCAGAAGATACCATAGAAAACATGGACACAACGGTCAGAGAAAATGCAAAATGCAAAAAGCTCCTAACACAAAACATCCAGAAAATCCAGAACACAATGAAAAGACCAAACCTAAGGATAATAGGTATATGAGAGAACGAGGATTTCCAACTTAAAGAGCTAGTAAATATCTTCAACAAAGTATAGAAGAAAACTTTCCTAACCTAAAGAAAGAGATGCCCATGAACATACAAGAAGCCTAAGGAACTCCAAATAGACTGGACCAGAAAAGAAGTTCCTCCCGTCACATAATTAAAACACCAAATACACTAAACAAAGAAAGAATATTAAAAGCAGTAAGGAAAAAAGGTCAAGNAACATATAAAGGCAGGCCTATCAGAATTATACCAGACTTCTCAACAGAGACTGTGAAAGCTAGAAGATCCTGGGCAGCTGTCCTACAGACCCTAAGAGAGCACAAATGCCAGCCCAGGCTACTATACCCAGCAAAACTCTCAATTACCATAGATGGAGAAACCAAGATATTCCATGACAAAACCAAATTCACACACTATCTTTCCACAAATCCAGCCCTACAAAGAATAATAGATGGAAAACACCAACATAAGGAGGGAAACTACCACCTAGAAGAAGCAAGAAAGTAATCTTTCAACAACTCCAAAAGAAGATAGCCACACAAACATAATTCCACCTCTAACAACAAAAAATGACAGGAAGCAACAATCACTTTTCCTTAATATCTCTTAACATCAATGGACTCAACTCCCCAATAAAAAAGGCATAGACTAAGAGACTAGATTTGTAATCAGGACCCAGCATTTTGCTGCATACAGGAAACGCACCTCAGTGTCAAAGACAGACACTACCTCAGAGTAAAAGGTTGGAAAACAATTCTCCAAGTAAATAGTCCCAAGAAAAAAGCTGGAGTAGCCATTCTAATATCAAACAAAATTGACTCAATAGAAACAGACGTATAAAAGTTGGGGTCTTAGGCAGATGCACTTAGCACTTAAAACGAGCAGAATGCATAGAAACAAACACTTAACCTAGGATTAATTGGCTATTCTGGGTCTTTTGTAGTTCCATATCAAATTGAAGATTTTCTTTCTATTTATTTGAAGAATGAGATGAGGATTTGATTGTGATTTCATTAAATCAATAAATAGTTCTGGTAGGAAGGCCTTCTTTCACAACGTTAATTCTACAAAGCTATATGCTTGGGAGGTCTTCAAATTCTGGTATGTTTCTTAGTCTCTTTCTTCACACAATTAAAGCTTACATTGTAGAGGACTTTTACCCCTTTTGTTTTATATATCCTAAATATTTTGTTTTATTTGAGAAGCTGGGCAGAGGAGCGTGTCCGTGATCTCTTTCTTAGCAGGCTTCTTACTTATGTGTATTAAGACTGGTAAATTTTGTAAGTCAGCTATGTGTCATAACACTTTGCTGAAATTATGGATAATTTCTACAACTTTTCTAGTCAAATTTTGGGAACATTGGATATAATATAATATAATCTTCAATTGAAAATAATTTGACTTACCATTTTCCCATTTGTATCCCTTCTCTTGCCGTATTGCTCCAACTAATGCTTCAATCACATTATGGATGAGCAGTAGGGATAGTGGGCAGTCCTCTCCCATTCCTGACTTTAATGGGACTTATTAATGGTTTTATTCATTTAGGATGATATTGGACAAGGGTTTGTCATACATAACCTTTATTATGTTGGAATATGTTTCCTACAGTCCTACTTGTTCTAGGGCTTTTATTAAGAAGGCATGTTGAATCTTATCAAAGACTTTTTCTATTTTCTTTTTTTCTTTCTTTTTCTTTTTTTTTTTTTTTTTTTTTTTTTTTTTTTTTTTTTTTTTTTTTTTTTTTGCTTCCACTGAGATGATCATATGATTCTTGTATTTTTTGTCCATGTATTTGGTTTATTACATTTATTTCTTATATACGTTTTAAAACAGCGAGGAGAGAGAGAGAGAGAGAGAGAGAATGGGGTTATCTCTGGCCATGGCCGCTGCCAGGGTCCACATGGATGTCCCGAAATTGTACATAACTACCCCTGTCCCTTACTGGATGCTGTACTCTGGAGAGCTGACCCCATCTATTACCAGTGGGAGCACTAGGGAGAACAGCTCCAGTGCCTTACCCAGGCGGCACAGTGGAGCTGGTCCTGGCAGCTGGAGATGCAGGTGAGCCAGTACCTAGGGAGTAACTGTGGGAGAGATGACTCTGCCACTCAGCTGCCATGGGATAGCAGGGATGCAGAGGTGATCCCCACCATCACTGCCACTTGCTTCTTGCCACTTCCAGCAGTTAGGAAAACTGTCCACAGGGTCACGAGCCAAAGAGCTTCTGGGCAGCACAGCAGAGCTGGCCCTGGTGAGTCGACCCTGAGAGTGAGAGTACAGGAGAACTACCCCTCCACTGATGTGGAGAAAGGTGCTGTTGTCACAGGGTTGATGTCCTCCCCCTGCTGCCCTTGCTACCTGCGGGAGCCAGCAGAGCCAACCCTGGGTTCATGAGAGCCAGGGTAGCTAGTCCTGCCCCTGCCCTCAGGGGCTGTAGCACTTGGGAGGCAGGGCCCTGAGCAATCCAGTGGCGCTTGCCCTGATGGCAAAGGTGTGGGTGAGCCAGCCAGAGGGTGTGAGAGCCAGAGTGTTGGCCTGACCCCTCACGGGCTGCAGCACTTGGGAGAGTAGGCCCCCAAACCTTGACTGGGCAGCACAGTGGAAATGGCTCTGGAGGTGTGGGTGTGGGTGTGGGTGAGCCAAACCTGTAGGCAGTGAGCAGAAGAGCTGACCCTGCCACCTGCCAATGGCACCATTTGGTGGCCTAGCCAGAGTGGTACTGGAGAGCTTGCCCTGGTGGAGTGGATAAGGGAGAGCCGGTGGGCCAATCAGTTCAGCTACCACCCAGGCCCAGATCTAAGACTCTGAATTGGCCCACCCCAAAATATGTATCATCTGGAAACTTTGAGGTGCATGAAATGACAGATCCTACTGATCCAAAGCAGTAGGATCTCCATGACACAGGTTGACAACAGAAAAACCAGGAGTCCTGATGAAGATCCAGTATTGATGGTGTCACAGAAGCCAGAGATCTCAAAAAAGACCAGTGACTCATCAACATGAATTTACAAGTGGAGATGTGTGGACAGAGGCTTGGAAATCAGGGCTACCTGTTGTCTGGAAGGCCAGCCAAGTGTATAGGCAGAGAGCTCAGTTTCTCTTCTCACAGACCTTTCCATGAATTGCGAATTCCACGCAGGCCAGTGGCTGAGTTCTAAGAGCCGGTGTTCTGGAGAACAAGGAGGAAGTGCACGGCATCTCAGTGAAAGCCACACAGCACAGCACATTGTGTTGCATACAGTGCAACACAATGACACACTACAGCTTCCATGATGAGATGTTGTCTATGCTTTGATTTTTTTTTGTTTTTTTTGTTTTTTTTTCTATGCTTTGATTTTTGTTTTGTGTGTGTGTGTGTGTGTGTGTGTGTGTGTGGTATGTGTGTGTGGTGTGGTGTGTGTGTGTGTATGTGTGTGTGTTTGTGTGTGTGGTGTATATACGTGGTGTGTGTGTGTGTGGTGTGTGTGTGTGGTGTGTGTATGTGGTATGTGTGTATGTGGTGTGTGTGTGGTATGTGTGTGTGGTGTTGTGTGGTGTGGGGGGGGTGTGTGGGTGTGGTATGTGTGTGTATGAGTGTTTGTGTAGTGTGTGTGTGTTATTTTGGGTGTAGGTTGCAAAGATGAAGGATGGCTATGAGGGGATTTGGAGATGAACAGGACTGGTGCGTGATGTGAAACTCAGAATCAAAAGTTAGAAAAATAAAAGTTTGAAAAAAATCAAGTTTTAAAAAGAGAAAGATAAACCATCTCCTGGAGCATGGGCAGCCTCTCGGGGTGGGGTCTCTAAAGACACTGACGCCAGTGGTTCCTCTGATAAAGGTGGGACTCCTCACTGTCTACCTGTTCCTGCTGGGCTTTTGCTGGCTTGATCTCCCACAGTTCTCTGTCCCCTTGACTGAAAGACGAGATGAAGGGTGGAGAGAAAGGTTGTGTCCCCTTGAAACCGTAACTGCTCCCTGAGATTGCAAAGAATGCTGAGGCAGAAATGAGCACTGGGTGCTCAGGCAACGTGCTCGCTGCTCCCATTAAGCAATTTCCAGAAATACGTAGAAGGTTGAGAGAGAGAGAGACAGACAGACAGACAGACAGACAGACAGACAGACAGACAGACAGAGAGACAGAGATTGATCAGCTTACGACAGAGATCCTGCACCCATATATCCCTGACACATCACATGTTTAAGCAGGCAGTCTAGGTGCTGGAGAGATGGCTCAACAGTTCATATCACACACTGCTTTGTGCAGAAGACCCATGTTTGAATCCAGTACTCATTAGTCAGCCTAAAACCTCCTGTAACTCCAGGAGCTGAAACCTCTGGCCTCCAGTGGTAAGCATGTGGGCGTACACACACACACACACACACACACACACACACACACACACACGCACACACCACGATTCAAAACAAAAGTCTAACATAATTTTTAAAGATCTCAAAATGGTTCCAATGAAAAGGCACCTGCCACCAAGCCTAAACCCGAGTCCAGTCCCTAACACCCACACAGCTGAGGGAGAGAACTGGTTCCCCAAAGTTGTCCCTGGACATAGCTAGCCAGCTTCCCCCTCCCTCCCTCCCTCCCTCCCCTCTCTTTCTCTCTCCTCTCCTTCCACATACCTCTCCGTCTCTCTGAATCTGCTCATATGGGTAGATGTGCATGTGAAATTTCAGCTCACACAGACACATGCTATGCATGCATTCATTTTTTTAAAAGATTTATTTATTTATTTATTTATTTATTTATTTATTTATTTATTATATGTAAGTACACTGTAGCTGTCTTCAGACACTCCAGAAGAGGGCGTCAG
>NC_034593.1:27155749-27161318 GCF_900095145.1 Mus pahari
AAATCCCAGCAACCACATGGTGGCTCACAACCATCCGTAACAAGATCTGACTCCCTCTTCTGGAGTGTCTGAAGTCAGCTACAGTGTACTTACATATAATAAATAAATAAATCTTTAAAAAAAAAAAAAAAGAAAGCTGAAGCCTTAATGAAGAGCTATAGATGTCCAACTTGAAGATAACACAGTCACGGTTACACGAATGAACTAGGCTCTGGGCATCCGAGGAGCCTCAGCAATTAGGGAGCAAGTAGATGCAAGATTCCAATAAGCTGAGGAGCAGGGAAGATTGCTCCTGGTGGTGGTTCCTGAGAAAGCCTGTGGAGGTTTGGTCTGTTGTGTTGTGATGTTATATTCTGCACCCAAGGGTCTAGGCCTCACAGTTATAAGCTTTTGTTATGGTTTTGATCCTTGATTTAAAATTATTGGTTATCTCTCACTCTCATAATGAAGACATAGCTGATTCGATGCCCTCCCCAGCCCCTCCTGATTTTCCCCTTGTGGTGGTGGGCGGAGGTCTCTGGGGACCTTCTGAGGTGGAGGCAGGCTGCTGGCCTGCCTTTCCTGGTCGTTAATGGGTTTCTCTCCACCCCGCCCCCTTGAGTTTATTCTGATTGATTTTTATTTTCTTGGTTTCTGGATAAACCACCCTCTGGGGATGGGAAAATAAAGCACATAATATTTTTAAAATATATAAATAAAATAAAACTATTGGTTAAATAAAATTGGCTACAGCCAATTGCTGGAGGGTTTAGAGGTAGGTGGGTTTTGAGTTACCTGGTTGGAGAAGAGAGAGAAATGAGGAAAGACTAAGAGGAGAGGACGGATAAGAAGAGAAGAGGAAGCATCCCTGAGGGGAGGTGGGCTGTGAGCACATGGCCAGGAGAAACAGCACGTGCCTCTGGTACACTGCTGGGGAGGTAGCCAGACTAGAAGTGAGAAAAGTACATTAAGAGTGACACCCACGCCGGGCGTGGTGGCGCATGCCTTTAATCCCAGCACTTGGGAGGCAGAGGCAGGCGGATTTTCTGAGTTCGAGGCCAGCCTGGTCTACAGAGTGAGTTCCAGGAGAGCCAGGGCTACACAGAGAAACCCTGTCTCGAAAAACCAAAAAAAAAAAAAAAAAAAGTGACAAGTGACACCCACCCACCCAGTAATTGTCAAAGCCAAACAAAATAACCATAGTCGGAGTCTCTTTTATTTGTAAACTAGTCGGGGATGAGCATAAATTGATTGTACTACAATCATTTTCCTAGCAGGGGTGCTTTTCTGCTACCAACCGTGTCCATCTCAACTGTCACGGCAGCCGTGTGCAGAAGCACGTGTGGACTGTGACCATCCAGGAGCAGAGGACTATTTCACATCTCCTCTACCACTGTCTCCAGCACAAACAGGTAAGCTCTCCAGGGGAATGGACTCCAGTGAGGGGCTGGGCCCATCTGAGAGCTTAGCCTGTGTCTCACCTGAGCATGAAGGGCTTCAACACAGTGGTCCCCAACAGGAAGAACATCAGCACGGAGGAGGCCATCATGGCCACGCCCAGCAGCATGGCCCGGTCCTCACCAGCGCTTGACGGAAGCTTTGGGTGCACCTTCAGGGGATTTCCATTGCTCTTGCCCGAGGCCGGAAGTGCTGTCCTTTGGGGGAAGCCAGAAAGGATTCTGTGTGAGGTCAAGAGAGCTCTAGCGTTTAGCTCATGGCAAACCTGAGTCTGGTTCACTGAGAGTCACACACAGGTTCCCAGCAGTGCCCCAGATACCATGCTCAGAGCTGAGAATGGACGCTACCAAAATAAACTAAAATGATACGTTGCCAAATATTTTTTTAAGATATAAAAAGCTGAGTGTGGCTTAATTTATATTATATTGTCTAATCATCGTGTGGTTTTTTTTTAAGATTTGAAAATGGACTCTGAGAGCAAGGACGATTCCCTTCTCCCAGACTCCAGACTTTTGTTGGTTTGGTTTGGTTTTTTATCAAATACACTCCAAGACTCCATATTCTGGTTCAGGCTGGTCCCTATGTCTGTGTCAGAGAGAAAGGCGAATGGTAGACAGCTAAGACTATAAAAACCAGAGCACAGCTTGGGTCTGGGGAAATGTAGTAAATAACGAGTTAAAGAACTCAAGTTCCTGGGCTGGCGAGATGGCTAGCAGGTAAGAGCACTGACTGCTCTTCCAGAGGACCTGAGTTCAAATCCCAGCAACCACATGGTGGCTCACAACCACCTGTAATAAGATCTGATGCCCTCTTCTGGCACATCTGAAGATAGCTACAGTGTACTTATGTATAATAATAAATAAATCTTAAAAAAAAAAAAAAAAAAAAAAAAGAACTCAAGTTCCCATTCGCAGATCCCAGGAAACTCTGAGTAGATCTGGGTAATCATGGCAGTTGCCTATAATTCCAGGCAGGGGTGGTGGTGCTGGTGCTGGTGCTGGTGCTGGTGCTGGTGCTGGTGTTGGTGCTGGTGATTATGATGATGACGATGTGGTGGTGGTGATGGTGGCGGCGGCTCCAGTACAAGCTGTCCGTAGGAATAGCCATATCAGTAAGCTCGGGGTTTGGTTGAGTGACCCTGCCTAATGAATACTCTGGAAGAACACATGCAGAATGACTCAGAACATCACTCTAGTGCCTCCACATACATGTGCACCCATATATGTGCAAACACACACACACACACACACACACACACACACAGGAAGATAGAAACAAACAAAAAGCCCAGTGTATCCCGGAGCAGCTGAAAGGTAGAACCTTCCCAAGGTTACTGTCGTTCGTCCCACGACATTAAAATGCCTGATGGGAACCAGACACTGGAAGGCTCGTCCATGGAGAGGACACTGCTCTGCCTGGAACCTCTCAGGCTCAACTTCCAGCATGAGCAGGCTTCCTCTGTCCCCGCTCCTGGATATCACAAGCCCCCAAGGGGATGGTGGCATCAGTCTGCCTGTTGCTTGGTGTCTCTCTTTGCCTACTTCATGCATATTAAACTCACTTGTTTGAAACACAAAGCAGAGCTAGCTTAGATTATTCCCCCTGCAGAACACACACGACGCTGTGTGTCTGCGATCCCAACACTCAGGAAATAGAGGCAGGGGGATTAGAAGTTCAAGGCCAGCCTGGGCTTCATAGTGAGTTTTGAGGCCAACCTGGGCTACATGAGACCCTGTAACAAAAAAAAAAAAAAAAAAGGAGGGACGGGGAACTGGTCAGCTCTTAAGAGTACATATGCTCTTGCAGGGGGCAGTGTCAGCTCCTGGCACTCGTATCAGGAGGCTCACAACTGCCTGAAACTCTAGTGTCAGAGAATCCAACACCCTCTAGGCTCCACAGACAACTGCATGCATAGGTGCACAGACGGACAAACAGGTACTCATCATACACACAAACATTCTTAATTCCTTTTTTAAAAGAAGAAATCTGGGCAGTAGTAGCACATGCCTTTAACCCCATCACTCAGGAGACAGAGGCGGGGAAATCAACTGAGTTCGTGGCTAGCCTGGTCTAGAGAGAGAGTTTCAGGATGGTCGGACCTACACAGAGAAATCCTGTCTCAAAAAACCAAAACCAACAAGAGAAGAAAGGGAGGGAGGGAGGGAGGGAGGGAGGGAGGGAGAGACTGTACCAAGTAGGGACTGCTGTTCCCGGTGACATCTCAGGATGCCTATCCATGGCTGGGACTGAATTGCCTGGGTATGGCTCTCATTTGCTATATGTGGTTCATATTCTGGGCCTGTTCATCTTTCGGTGATTTCTATGGCCTTTCTGAACGTGATTTCTCCATATGCTCATGAATTCTGTATGGAAAGCACAGCTGGAGAAGCCACAATCAAAATGAGCGATGATGTCCTGGGACAGGAGGTTGCTCTTTGTTGTCATCCCCTCCCCCACCTCCCTATCACCTGAGTGAGACAGCAGACCCTTGGCCTGGCCTACTGTTCACAGGTTTAAGGTCCCTCTCTTTCCCCCCACATCCGTCCCCCTGCAAACAAACCAGTGTCTCCCATCTATCTACCCTGCTTCCTTTCATCTCTCCTCTCCCAGGAGCTATGATGAGTTCATTCACAGGGCTGTCTATCTGCTCAGTGGTGAAGGCCGTCACGGTCACGCACCATGGCAGCCGTGGGCAGCATCCAGCCACACAGCTCTCCGTGGTTTTTCTAAGGTGGTACCGCTTGCTAGCACTTTAAAATCATGTCCGTTTTCATTTAAATGCTCGTTTCTGCCCTTTGAAACCATCACAAGACCCACGATCCCGCTTGTGGACAAGCTGCCCAAGTCATGCTGGCTTCCCATTGGTCAGGTTTGTGTTCTCCAATTGCCTCCGTTCCCCTACCTCCCGAAGTCGGCAGCTGTTTATTTCCAGCAGCTCTTTCATTTTAAGAGGCTTAGAAACGCAGCTCCAGGTGTGGAAACTCAGGTCAGTCTGCTGAGAACGCTTACGAAATTCTGAGCCGAACCGAGCCCAAGCCCGGCCGCAGGAAGCAGGAATGACCAGTTGCATTTTGTTTTGCCTTGCTTTCTCATCTTCTGCCTTCCGTCCTCTGGCGTCTCAGGCGGTGGTGGTGGTGGTGGTGGTGGAGAATCCTCCCTGTCCATGAAGACAGCACTGAGAAGGGAACCTACTTCTCTATGGCTGATGGGAACCCAGCAAGACTTGCTTGGAAAGAATACTTGGGGGCGGGGCCGTGCATTTATTTATTCTGGGTAATGAGGAGTCAGAGGACGCCTTGCAAGAATCAGTTCTTTCCTTCCAACATGTGGGTTCTGGGAACTGAACTCAAGTTATTGGATGTGCATCCTTTCCCATTGAGCAATTTTGCCAGCCCTTCACAGGAATTTTTCATTTCTTTTTTTTTTTTTTTTTTCCTTTTTTTTGGGGGGGGAGGGGTGTGTGTTCAAAATAGGGTTTCTCTGTGTATCCCTGGCTGTCCTGGAACTCACTCTGTAGACCAGGATGGCCTCCAACACAGAAATCTACCTGCCTCTGCCTCCCAAGTACTGGGATTAAAGGTGTGCGCCACCACTGCCCAGTGAATTTTTAATATTTCTTAAATTGGGGTGTGTGTGTGTGTGTGTGTGTGTGTCTGTGTGTCTGCGTGTATACAAGCATGTGCGTATGTGTGTGCGCACACCATTTTAGTGCGCTCTTCCATATGGAATCATTAGATCAGAAGACAGTGTCTCTCTTCTTTGACCACTCCATGTGCCAGACTAGGAGCCTCTGGAGACTCTCCTGGCTCTGCACCCATTTCACTGGTTAAAGCATTGGGGTAACGGGCACTGACCACTGAACCCAGCTTGTTTTTTTTTTTTTTTTTTTTTTTTTTTTACTGTGGGTTCTAAGGGGTTGACCTCCTGTCCCTCCTGTCCTCACACTTATGCAGCAAGTTCTTCACCCACTAAGCTCTCTCTCCAGCCTGTTCCACTTTATGCTTTGACACATGGCCTCTCAGTGGGCTGTGTTGGGGTTCCTCAGTTTAGCTAGGCCAGCTAACCAGCAAGTCCAGAGACCTTCCTAGCTCAGCCTCCACCAGCGTCTGGCGCTCTCTCTCTCTCTCTCTCT
>NC_034593.1:27162368-27177576 GCF_900095145.1 Mus pahari
CAGTGTACTTAAATATAATAAATAAATGTTTTTTTTTTAAAAAATAAAATAAAATAAAAATAAAAAAGATTCAGGGAGGATTTCTAGCAATGAGAAAGTTATAGAAAGCAAAAGCTGCCAGGTATGGTGTCTTGTGTTGCCTGTGCACCAACTCTCAAGAGGCAGGAGTGTTGCCCTGATCTTATAAAACGTCATTGTGAAGCCAGCATGAGACATCTGGTGTCCTGCTCCATCAGTGTGCACCTTACTTATTTGAGATGGGATGCGTCACTGTGCCTGGAACCAAGCCATGGCACCCAGCACATCTAGCACCCCTCCCTTCAGGTCTCTTCCAGTTCCCACAACACTAGGGTCACAGGCAGACATTTGACCACACCTAGCTTCTTACATGGGTTCTTGGGATTTGAACTCAGGTCTTCATGCTTGTATAACAAGAGCTCATACATACAGATCCATAACCTCAGGCCAGTTTCTGTGATTTTGATACCAACCTGACCTAGCTAGTGAACCCCAGTTCAGCCAGAGCTACATAGCAAGACACTGTCTCAAAAAAGAAAAAGAGATGAGACAGGAGAACAAGCTTAGTGACCTGACTTAACTATCAATGAAATATACCTGAAATGATCATTATTAACCAAGAATTTGGGTCTACCAAATATCAAAAGTGTAATGCATTTGGCTTTTAAAATTGAGGTTAAAGATGTTTAAATCAAAGGTTAAAGGAAATAGAAGAAGGCAAGCAGAGACCCAGGCCTGGAATTCCTACAGTTAGGGCTGGAGACAGGAAGGGTTCATCCTTGGCTACACAATGAGCTAGAGGCTAGCCTCAATTACATGAGACCTTGCATAAGAGATAGAAAGAGAAGGGGGTGGGTGTAAGAAAATAATATTGTTATACATTTCTTATACATCTAAAACACAGACATAAAGAAAGGTATCAATCAAAATGTCACAAAAGCAAGCTGAAGGGCTGGAGAGCTGGCTAAGCAGTTAAGAGTGGGTATGTCGGGCTGGTGAGATGGCTCAGAGGGTAAGAGCACCAGACTGCTCTTCCGAAGGACCAGAGTTCAAGTCCCAGCAACCACATGGTGGCTCACAACCATCCGTAACAAGATCTGACGCCCTCTTCTGGAGTGTCTGAGGACAGCTACAGTGTACTTACATATAATAAATAAATAAATCTTTAAAAAAAAAAAAAAAAGAGTGGGTATGTCTTGCTTGCAGAGGACCCATGTTAGACTAGAATTTACAATTGCCTGAAATTCCCTGAGGCATATGACACCCTCTTCTAGGCTTCAAGGGCACATGCATGCACAGAGAGACGACAGAGACAGAGAGACAGACAGAGAGAGAGAGAGAGAGAGAGAGAGAGAGAGAGAGACAATGCTCTTAACCACTCCACCGTCTCTCCAGCTCCTCAAGTTTGTCATATTACACACACTTCCCACCCTGGATTATTCCTATCTTCATGTTATTTTAAACAAGTGTGATCACATTAGGTAGAGTTTTTTTTATTAGATAGATTTTTTTCATCTTGTATTTTTCACTTAATTTCATTGTTAATGCCATTAACAATGATTTGTAAGCTCCCATCAATCAGATAAGGCATACGGTTCTTGCCTGCATCCTCGGAGCTGAACATTACTGGCTGGTCTTCAGTTTCTGAGACTGCAGCAGCACTGTCTGGGGTGAACTTGGTGGTGTTTATAAGCACTTTTTAATCCCAGGATCTCAGAGTGATTAAGAATGATCTCATTTGCTCTCTAGTAGGTGAGATGAGCCAGTAGCATTTTAATTATTTTTTCACCAGGAATATTGATGTCCTGAAGACATCAACCAGTATCCTCTGTGCCCTTTCCTCTCTGCCCTGTCTTCCTTGCTTGATCCTCCCTGCACAGTCCTCCCTGCCCAGTCCTCCCTGCTGCATTCTCCCTGCAGAAGGTGACTTTCCAATCGGGCCCAAGCAGAGCAGAGGCTCCCATGCCACCTTCTCAGTCTGAGGCAAACTTGGTGGCTAACAGTGTAAGCAGGCTAGCTCTAGCTCCATAGCTTGCCTGGGTGTGGTCACGACAGAAACTAGCAGCCTTGCCCTTTGACATCTGAACTGAGCGAGGAGAACTCGAGGTAGCTCAGCCACGCACCACGATTCAGCTAGTAAGGATCCCCCTGTGTTTGTGATGCTGGGCATGCGTATTCAACTACTACCTCCCTGAAGTTGGTTTCAGCTGAAAGGAGGTTTTGGTCATTGCTCGAATCTTTCTGGGTATTTGTTTTGTTGTTGTTGTTGTTGTTTTAATACAAAATTGCTTAGCGACTTTTTGTGAAACAGCAAATGAAGCTGATAAAAAGCCACCACCAAGTTCAGGGCGGGAGCAACGAGAAGCTCTGCATGTCAGGAAGGGAAGTGAGCGTAGGGGTGCATCGGGGGCAGGCTGGACTGTCTTCCACCTTGCTTGTCTCATGAGGAGCATCCTCACGTTCGCTTGCTGGCTTGGTTGCTATTCTGTCTCCTGCCACAAAGTGACTCGCTGTAATTGCCCGCTCATAAAAGCCTTAGCTCATAGCTGGGCGAGCCTCTCTACTTTATGGTCTGATCCTTCTACCAGCCTGGAACCCACTCCCAACCCATCCAATGCCTCTCCTCCTCCTTCATGCCCTAAACCAAATACCCAATAGAGTAGTTAAAGCTGGAGGTTAGCGGGTACCCAGTACTGCTTATAGCGCTAACAGCCATCCAAGTTTTCTGTAGTGGGAGAGCTTGGCTTCAAGGTGTCCTCCTCCCGAGAATGTGCCAGAACATTTCTAATATCATATCTCAAAAGCCTGGCATGGCTCTCCTCTCCTCTGCCCATTTCTGACTTCTCTGCTGCCCCAAGCCTAGCACAGGAGTTCAAGACCCCCACTCCCCTGAACTTCAAAATTCTTCTGCTTTGCATACCCTTGGGGAGAAGGGTCCTAAAATAATCTTTTTCACTTCCCACTTACTCAGTATAGCTGGATGGTTAACACCAGTAATCTCTACACTTGGGAGGTGGAGGCAGAGAGATCAGTTCAAAGTTAGATCAGGTACAGAGCAAATTTGCAGTCAGCCCAGGCTACGTGAGATGCTGTCTCAAAAATAATAATAATAATAATAAAGCTAGAATGTACATAAAGTATGCAGACCTGTCTAGCTGAGAGAGTTCCAGGAAGCCACCACCGTGCTAGAGCACACAAAGACAAGCATCTCTATTTCAAGATAAGATGAGGGGCAAAGACCCAGAGTCATACAGCTGCCTAGGTGGGGAGCTGAAACCTGAATCTTGGTCTGAACCATTAAGGCTTCACCAATAAGATTAAAGGCTGGTGTCATTTCTTTGTTCTTTTGTACAAGAGATATATTGCTGAGCACTGCTTTGAGCGCGGGGGTCCATAGCCCACACCACGTGGGTCACCTGTGCATCCAGGTACAGTGCTCCACACCTGGAATGCCAGCACTGGAGAACAGGAGGCAGGAGGATCGTTCTTAACTGTATAGAGAACTTGAGGCCAGCCTGGGCTACATGACAGCCTGTCTCAAAACAGCAACCAAAGGTGAGGGTGGGGTGGGGTGGGGTGGAGGTGGGTGGTAGGGGTACCTGGGAGGCATTACAAGCTGGCCTCCTCAAAGCACCTACCGAACTCAGTTTTCAGCGTGTCGCGTATTATAGCCGTTCTGGCCTTGTTTAGCAGGATGCACACTGATGGGAGATTCAGGGGTGGACTTACCTCCCTTGACGCCTCCGGCCACCCTGTAGTGTGATTTGGACCGGGATACTGAAGGGCTGCATGATGGATGCGCCTTGTCTGAGCTGTGCCCTTTTAGAGCGCAGGAAGCCTAAGTAAGCATCATAGGAAGTGGAGTCCCAGAGGGAGTTCCCAATTCCCTGCCTGGCCACAGACACCAGGACCCCTGCTGCATCCCGGGCTGCAGGACCTCTAGAAGTTTCCTAGAGAGGTGGGAACTCGGGGAAGTCTGGCTGCAAAGCAGCGCTCAGGCATAGCTGCTCATGGAGTACCTGGGTGGTTCTGAAGCCAACAATGCTTCCCCCCCAGCATTGCCTGGCTGGCGCCTGTTCCACCTGACACCTGTGTTTCCTCTGAATTCACCAGGTGCATTGTCATAGAGACCGAGAGGACTGTGGAAAGTTCTGAGCCCCCGGGGACTCTGTGTAATTGGGGACAGACATACCCAATACACATCGTGTAAGAAGAGGAAATGTTCTGTCCCAGACACATTCCCTTTTTTTTTTTTTTTCAAAACTTATGTTAGGGTACGGGCTTAATACAGTAGCCTTTTCTGATTAGTTGTTATGAATCAAAGAATAGCTTTACAAACCTGTGAGGTGACTCGGTGGGTAAAAGGTCACCTGGCCAAGCCTGGTGACCTGAGTTCCATGCCCAGACAACAGTGAAGGTGGAAGTCGAGAGAGCCAAGTCTGCCAAATTGTCCTTCGAATTCCACACAGGGGCACCAACAGGTCATGCACACACACACACACACACACACACACCTGGTACTCATAATATTAACTCGTTTAATTTTTTAAATTAGATTTACAGCTGGCACAATAGTTTCCACTCAGAAGGCAAAGGCAAGAGTATCAGAGTTCAGGGAGGTAGCACTAGGTGCTATAAAAAAGCAGGTCGGCTGAGTCATGGAGGCGAACAAGTAAGCAACGCTTCTCCAAGGCCCCTTCCTGCGTCCAGGTCCCCGTCCTGTTTGAGTTCCTGCCCTGGCTTCCCTCGGGGATGAACTGTGGTGTCCAAGTGTACACAGTACAAACAAACCCTTCCTCCCCAGGTTGTTTTTGGCCATGTTGATTTATCAGATTATTTTTGTTAGATCTCTGAGGCAGATGAAAGACACGGGAGGCAGCAAATGTCCAGACTGACCTCAACAGAAGATGCCAGTTCTCTCAAAACATCGAAGGGTGGACCCTCTCCTGCGAGGAAGAGGTGCTCTCGAGGACAGGAGGGACCTGGGGACTTTCTATAGAGAGTGTGGCAGTTGGAGGATAGGACAGACATGAGGGGCTATGTGTGAACCTTATGGTTTGCCCTTTCCTAGTTTTGCCTGCTGCATCCAGACAGGCTACAGGAGAGACCGGCTGAGCCAGTGAAAGCAGCTTGAGCAGGGCCAGCCATATAACCTCATAAGAATTCTATTCTTACAATCGAAGTATTCTAAGGGTATGCATTTCTCTTCTGCTGCCGTGACAAAGCACCATGACCAAGGCAGCTTCTACAAGGAAGGGTTTAACTGAGCTTGCAGCTTCAGAGAGGGAGAGTCCATGATAACACAGTGAAGGAACAACTGAGCTCTCACATACTGACCCATATCTACCAGGGAGAGAGAGAGAGAGAGAGAGAGAGAGAGAGAGAGAGAGAGAGAGAGAGAGAATATGAGACTGGGTGCTGCATGAGTTTCTTGAAACCTCAGTTTGTCCCCAGTGATACACTTCCTGCAACCATGCCTCCTGCTCCTTCCCAGTTCCACTAACTGGGGACCAAGTATTCAAAGATTTGAGCCTATGACAACATATCCCATCATTTTTAATGACTTAATTTGTTCATCTAATGTGTATGACTGTTTCGCCTACGTGCATGTCTGAGTACTACATGCATGAATAGTGCCCGAAGAGGCCAGAAAAGAGCATCAGATCCAGAACTAACTGGAGTGTCAGACGGTGTAGTTATGGGTACTGGGAAGTGGACCTTGGTCCTCTTAAACACAGAGCCATTTCTCCAGCCCCTCTCACACTTCAGCCTCGAGCAGCCTTTCTCTCCTGTCTCCTGTCCTTGCAGCTCCACTCTGCCTTGCCCTTCTCCGTTATTAACTAGTTTGTATTCAACCTTCCCATCTTTACCATGGTAGCCATGGCCACCAGTGGTGAGTCTGAAATCACCGATCCTTGTCCTCTGTTGGCCTGCAGCGTGGCGTCTCTTCAACGATACAGACATTTCTCGTATTCATCCTTGTTCTCAGCTCCTACAGGATGCACGGAGTTCAGGACCCAGGAAAAATGACAATTGGCTCCATGGTTGATTCTCTTTCCCAATTAAAATAGAGCCCTAGGGATGGTGTCACACCAAATCACCGAGTGACCTGCGTCCTGCGATCTCAACGTCTGGCATCACAGCTAGTAAAGTGATGTGTAGAGGAGAGGTGACAAGATGTGATGAGAACGAGGCTGTGTCACTAAGTCTCACACAGGCAGGAAGAGGTAGATGCCCGCCCCAGCAACAAGGCAAGTTTACCGAGCTCAGGACTGCGGCTGAAACTAGGTGAATATAGAGATGATCAGGAACTGAGACCACAACTCTGGACTCACCCCAAGTGGCACAGGACGCCACACTCTTTCCATTTCTTTTCAAGTAAATGTGGGCTTAGGTAGGATGACAAAGATAAAGGAAAAGGCCCATAAGAATGCTGGGAGTTCCTGTGTACATGACCAACTGTGGTGATGAATCTTGGTTGTCAACTTGATTGAATCTGGAATTAACTAGAACACAAAGTGCTAGGCTCCTTTGTAAGGGGTTACTTGAAGGAGGAAGACACACCCTTAATGTTGGTGGCGCCTTCTGGTGGTGGCCCAAATGAAAGGACACCAAAGAAGGAAACTGCTTTTAGCCCGCTTGCCTTCACTCATGATGGCAAGTTCGCCATCCTGCCACTGTGGCATTCCTTTGCCGATAGGAGAGCCAACTTCTTTGAGCTTCCAGGGTAGACCGAAAACCAGCTAGTGCCAGATCGGGACTGCTGATACTTCCAGCCCTGTGGATCAAGCAACTACTGGATTTTCAACCTTGCCGGTGGGAGAGTCTTTGTTGGACTTCTTAGGTGACATGGACATCCTTGTGCTCACAGATAAGCACCAGCAGAACCAGAAATGTTAAACTTGTGGGGTTGTCTCTACAAAGCAAGGGAGCCATGTAACCTGATTCTGTCCAGAAAACTGGGAGCAGATGTGGTTGGTAGCCTTGTGACCTTTTCATTCCCTGTGTGACAGAGACCACACCAGTTCCTCCCCTGGGCCCTTAACTTGAGCTTATTTCCTCAGTTAATCTACAGGATCCATCTTTATGGAAGTCGTCACTTGTCACTTTACCGAAAGTTTTGACGTAGTCATGTCTTAAGCTTTTGTTGTACACATGGGATTGAGCTAATTATCACCAGGAAACTCTTTGCCAAATTCTGCTGTGTTTAAATGTGCCTAAAATAAACTCTTCCAGGTTGGACTTTTGAAGTTTAAAGCATCACTGGCTACTGAGCCGGGCATGACATCTGCTGGACAAGGTGTTCTCAGAGACCCCTTCAGACTCCCTGGAAGTCAACCTAACAAATTTTCTACCAGCTCTGTTCCTTTCAAGAACCCTGACTAATGCGTGTACCAATCACAATCGCAAAGGCTCCTTTCTTCAGCCACTTGCATTTTTTTATTTGGTTTTTAACATACGAATGGCTTTGAAATCCAAGAGTTTGGCCATAGTCAACAAGCCTGAGCTTTGATGCCTGTATGTCAGTCGAATATTCAGATTCCTCATGAACTCAGCTGGCACAGCCCCACACAAGTAGATTTAGAACAGAGTTGGGGAAGTGGCTCAAGTGGTAGAGTGCTTGCCTAGCCTGCAGAAAACCTGTGCTCAACCTCCAGTCCCACACATACCGGGTGTGGTAACGAATGCCTGTAATCCCAGGGGTGGGGGTGGTGTATGCCTGAAATCCCAGGGACGGTGGGGTGGTGTATGCCTGTAATCCCAGGGATGGTGGGGTGGTAATGTATGTCTGTAATCCCAGGGTAGGTGGTGTGGTGTATGCCTGTAATCCCAGAGTTTAGAAGGAGGAAGTCGGGGGGGGGGGGACAAGGAAGGGAGTTCAAGGCCAGCCTTGTCTATTTAGTAAATTGAGGCCAGTCTGGGATACATGACGTCTTAAAATATGCACAAACCGAAGGCTCACTAGCAAAAACAAAAAACAAAAAAACAAAAACAAAAAACAAAAAACAAAAAACAAAACAAAAAACCCCCAAAACAAACAACAACAACAAAAAAACAAAACAAAACAAAAAAAAAACGATAGCTCTGTATCAGAGACACACAGACAGACTCAACAAATTCCTGCTAACTAAAGCTCCTGGTGCAGGACAGGAGGAAGCAGGCAAGCAGAAAGTGCACAGTGCTTTGTGACGAGAAGAAAATTAAAAGCTCAGAAGTGTTAGGACAGCACTGGATGTTGTAGCACATGCCTTTTATCCCAGCACTTGGGGCGGGGGGCGGGGGCGGGGGCAGGGGCAGGGGCAGGGGCAGGGGCAGGGGCAGGGGCAGGGGCAGGGGCAGGGGCACCTCTGAATTCAAGGCCAGAGTAGTCTATATAACAAGTTCCAGGACATTCAGGGCTATGTAGAGAACTTGCCCCCCCCCCCCAAGAAAGATGTCAGGACAGCAAGAAGAGAGGTCTGGCCAGAAGTCTGCCCCACGGACAAAGCAGAGTGCTAGAGAAGGAGCCTCCAGTTCAGTCAGCATAATTCATCACATTCCCTAGGGATGTGGTCAGCTCAGCATGCTGTGGCCTCAGCAACGCGGACCAAACAGTAACATTCTAGAAAGGATTTAGTGAATACACGCTTTGGCCAGCGTAACTGTGAGCATAAGCAGAGAAGTTGCTGCCCACCAGGAACTTCCATTCTGGTGTGGAGACATAAAGAAATCAATCGAGGCCCAAGCACGGTTAATCCAGATGCTTGGGCCTGGAAAGCAAACAAGCTCGGGGAAAGCCATGGGAAGCCGTGGGCCCTGCATAGTGAGCTGAGAGCCTCATGGCAAGGAGAAGTCAATGGCACAGATAGCAAGACACCACAACCAGGCCGACGCAAGAGCTTGGTTGGCAAGAAGACACAACACCATGGCTTCTGGATTCCCAGCACTGGGGAGGCAGAGGAAGGAGGTTCAGGAGTCCAAGGCCTACCTGGGCAACAGCTAATGAGCACCCCATCACTAGAAGGGGGTGACATCTAGCTGGGCTCAGTCCTGCTGCACTCTGTCTTAAAGAGTCGCTTCAGTGTTTCCTGCATTCAGGGAAGGCTGACTCATGAGTCTCTTTATTCACTGTCCCAGACCCACAGTTGTGAGTCACCATAGCCACCTGCTAACCCTTTTGATATGCCAACCTTTCTCCCACAGGGCCAGGGCAGGGGCAAGACTGTCATCCGTTGGCTTTCTTTGGCTGATCACAAGTTTAGGGGCTGTGTGGAGCGTGCAGCAGGTTCCCAGCATTGGAAGCTCTTATGAGGAAGCCAAGCAACTGCCATCTTGGGGCATTTGCCTGTGACCCCCCCCCCTTGCAAAACATCATCCCAGCTTGACTTGTGTCTGTCTACACCCTCTCATGGAGGGGTGGGAAGGGTGACTAGATTGTCACCTGAGTGCCTCCCTAGCACCTGCTGTCTACAACTCCGCTTTCATTGAACATGGTCTCAGAGAGAGGCTAAGTAGACTGGCCAGGGAAGACTGGGGGAGGGGAGGACTCCATCTATGGCTGTGGGGACCCTCAGCCCTGCTGGGTAAGGTTTATAAGGTGCCACCTGCTGGGAAGGCAGCGCCCACACCCCTGTAGATGACAGCTCTGTAAGGAAGCCCAGTAAACTTATTGGTTCTCTAGCGTGAACTTCAGATTGTGTTTGGGACCTTAGGAGAAGGGTAAACAGTACTTATATGTCTCCCCCCCCCGAAGGAATTTTAGCAACAAAAGTTCACAATCTCACCACTCAGACATGAGCCTAACCAGAGGCTTTGCAAGGAATTTAGATAGTAGTCGCTTACAATTCAGTGAAAGATAGTGTGGACTACGTATTTAACTTAATATTTGCTGGTAGCCACTATCTTAGTTTACAATATTTTGAGACAGGGTTTCACATAGTTCACCCAGCCTTATCTCAAACTGTGTGCAAGAATAGCTTGGCCTGTTGATCTTCTGCCTCCACCTTTGAAGTAATGAGATTACAGGTGTGCACATGTCTTCAAAACATTGAAAAGAGAAGGAGGAGGAAGTGGAGGTAAAGGAGGAGGAACTGAATTGGCCTGTGGTGGCGGCACACACCTTCCTAACACTTAGGAAAGGAATATCATAAGTTCAAGGTCATTCTTGGCTACACAATTAGCTTGTTTGAGACCAGTCTGAGCAACTTAAGACTCTCTTCTCTCTCCCACTCTCCCTCTCCCTCTCCCTCTCCTCCCTCTCCCTCTCCCTCTCTCCCTCTCCCTCTCCCTCTCTCTCTCTCTCTCTCTCTCTCTCTCTCTCTCTCTCTCTCTCTCTCCTTCTCTCTCTCTCCCCTTCCCCCTCCCTCCCCCTCCCCCTCTCCCTCTCTCTCTCTCTCTCTCTCTCTCTCTCTCTCTCTCTCTCTCTCCCCTTCCCCCTCCCTCCCCCTCCCCCTCTCCCTCTCTCTCTCTCTCTCTCTCTCCATATACATATGTATGTATAACTACACAAGTCAAAGTTATGATTTATATAATGCTCTCATTAATACAAAACTTAGTGCTATATACCAATAACTTAAAACTTAACTCCATTCTCCAACAGAAAGGACACAGCTAATTTCCTTTTTAAAAATTCTCGTATAGGTCAAACATTGACATACTAAGAAATCAGATGTTATGATTGCAAAAGGGTTCAGTATCACACTCAACGTGGGAACACCTTCTGTTTGAGGTCTTTCTCTGCCAGTCAATAGCACTTTGCTTCAATTATTTCACTTTTTAGATGGCAGAAAGTCTGGATTTAAGGTAGAAAAGAGTGGTGTATAGCAATAGCTTAATAGTTGAGACTGTCAACATTCAAGCAAAGCCAACATCAAATGGATTTCAACTAGATTAAAATAGATGTACGCATCCCCGTCTCTGCTTCCTGGGTGTAGATACATTGTGACCAGCAGCTCTGCTGGAGCACCTTCCTTGCCCAGTGCCTTGTCTTCTTCCCTGTCCTGAGGGACTGGATTTCTCTTGAAATCCAAGCTAAACAAACTCTGTACTTAAAAAAACAAAATCTAAGGCTGGGGAGATGGCTCAGCGGTTAAGAGCACTGACTGCTCTTCCAGAGGTCCTGAGTTCAATTCCTAGCAACCACATGGTGGCTCACAACCTTCTGTAATGAGATCTGGTACCCTCTTCTAGGGTGTCTGAAGACAGCTACAGTGTACTCATATACATTAAATAAATAATCATCATAATAAATCCAAGGTAACATATATATTAATAACAGTAACTCACATGCCCCAGCATTTAGGCACTGAGATGTCACACGGGTTTGTAGGTCATCCCAGGCACTGACACCCACCAGAAGCAGCACTAGGGGTCTTAGGTAGACCCCAAATTTCTGTCTTCAGATGCCTCAGCTCTTTTTTTTTTAATAGACAAAAGAGAATCATGTGTTACCTTTGAATGGCTACCACCATGACACCCAAACCTTGAAATGTAAATATAATGATCAGGGAGAAACCTCATTCTTGAGACTCTAGATGGAACTGGTGTGCCACCCTTTCCACCTCCACCCTCACTCCATCCCCACCAATGTCCTCTGAACCGGGGACTCATACAGTGAACCCTGAGTGGAGAGAGATGAGGCACCCATAATGATGCCTTGGAAATCATCAGCAGGCTCTTCACCGTCAGTCAGTGTGTAGGTCAAGTCTTCTCTGCTGAAATGCCCATGATGCCCTTCTGCTCACCTCCTGCCACAGTTTCACATTACAGGTACCAGAGAGAAATCTGTGTCCTTTCCAAAGATGCCCCTGTCTTTAGTCCAATCCCGTTGGGTTGGTTCACACAGTTAGTGGACGTGACCCAGGTCTATACATCACTTGCAGCATAATGGGCCATACAGGTATGGCACATTGGATAACTGGATCTCAATTGGTGGAATGTTTAGGAAGGGAGACATGGCCTTGCTGGAGTAGATATGGCTTCGATGGATGTCAACCCACCCCATTGACTAGCAAAGCTAAGTCTCAAGGACCAAAGTATGTATTCTAAATTTCTGAGTGGGGACAAACCAGGGGATGCCAGGGTTTTTTTTTGTTTTGTTTTGTTTTGTTTTGTTTTGTTTTTAGCTCAGGAAATATGTGATGGTTCATATATGCTCGGTCCAGGAAGTGGCACTATTAGAAGGTGTGGCCCTGTTGAAGTAGTTGTGTCACTGTGGGTGTGGGCTCTAAGATCCTCATCCTAGCTGCCTGGAAATCAGTATTCTGCTTGCAGCCTTCTGATGAAGATGTAGAACTCTCAGCTCCTCCTACACCATGCCTGCCTGGATGCTGCCATGCTCCTGCCTTGATGATAATGGTCTGAACCTCTGAACCTGTAAGCCAGCCCCAATTAAATGTTGTCCTTTATAAGACTTGCCTTGGTCATGGTGTCTGTTCACAGCAGTAAAACCCTAACTAAGATATAGTACAAAGCCAATCACTACTCATTTTTATTATAAAGCAGGCAAAATGTGAGTTGAAATTTACTGTAAACTTGGGTAAATGCAAGAACTGGAGGAATGCACCTGGTGCCACATCTTATCATCTTTGGTCATGTGAACAAGCCAAGAATATTCTTCCTGGGCCTTTCTTTGCCTTTGCAACGGGGATAATGTGGATGTGCCAGGCATCCCCTTCATGACCTTGTTCTCAAGTGCATTAATTTATCACGGTTTATGCAATTCCTTCTAGAAGGCCACCCTGTGGGAAGAACATTCTGTACTTTGTCCCAGCTTTCTTTACTGGGACTGCCACACTTGGAGGAGGCGTGTCACTGAGGGTGGGCTTTGAGGTTTCAAAAGTTCACATCCAGCCCAGTCTCCCTCTCTCTGCCTGCTGCTGCCTGCAGATCTGAATGTAAAACTCCCTGCTACTACTCCATCCCCGTGCCCGCTTGTCTGCCTACCTGCCTCTACACTCCCTGTTATGATGGTGGTCAAGGCCACAATTAAATGTTTCCTTCTCTAAATGGCCTTGGTCATGGTGTTTCCTCATAGCAGTATTACGATGACTAAGAGCAGCAGGAATACATAGAGCTGAAGAGAGCGAACTATCTCCTCCCCATCTACTTCTGCTTAGGGATTATTTCCAATAGGCAAAAACCCAATGCTGACTCTGGGCTGATTCGCAGCAGGCTGGAATTAGAATCCAGAAAACTGTTCAAAGACAGTGCTCATGCTCTGGGTACTTTTGAGGACCTTGCATGTACATGACCTGTTTTGACATTTGTAAATGGAAAGATTTTTTTTTTTTTTTTAGGAGATAGAACATTTGAGGACTAGAGAGATTTTTCAGTGACTATGAGCATGTGTTTCTCTTGCAGAGGACCTGGGTTCGGGTTCCAGCACCCACATGGGTCTATGTTATCTGATGCTGTAGGCACTGTACGTTGTGGTACATGCACACGCAAACAGTCAAGACACATGTATATACATAAAACAAATAAATCTTTAAAGTAGAATATTGGTAGTGGAGAGGTAGCCTCTGTTGGGAGAGTGTTTGCCAAGCATCCATGAAGCCCTGGGTTCCATCTCCAACTGCACATAAACTGACAACATTGTGCACACTTGAAATGCTAGGAAAATACTAAGTTTAAGGCAAGACTTAGCGTCTTAGTTAGGGTGTTAATTGCTGCCACAGAGCACTATAACCAAAGAGCAAGTTGGAGAGTGTAGGTTTTTATTTGGCTTATTCTCCGACATTGCTGTGGTTGTGGTGTCTCCTCACAGCAACAGAACGTTGACCAGGACAAACAGCTTCATTCACAGTGGGTTAGTTCATCCCACATCCTACATGCTGTGGGCTCTGCTCATTCTGCTCGTGGTTTCCTAAAATCCATTTGTCAGGCCTTGGAACAGTTTCCTACACTACTGGAGTTCTTTTCAAGAAGACATTGCCCATGCCTATGTCTTGTAATAGTTTCCTGGTTCTGAATATTAGTATTGTACTCTAATATTAAGGCATCTGAGAGCTACCCCACATTCTCTCATCAAAAAACTTTGAAATAGGGCCAGGACACAGACACTAAGAACTAGGTTTGGCAGTGCATGCCTATAATTCTAGCACTGTACTGGCTAGTTTTGTGTCAACTTAACACAGACTGGAGTTATCACAGAGAAAGGAGCTTCAGTTGGGGAAATGCCTCCAGGAGATCCAGCTGTAAGGCATTTTCTCAATTAGTGACCAAGTGGGGAGGCCCCTTGTGGGTGGTGCCATCTCTGGGCTGGTAGTCTTGGGTTCTATAAGAGAGCAGGCTGAGCAAGCCAGGGGAAGCAAGCCACTAAGGAACATCCTTCCATGGCCTCTGCATCAGCTCCTGCTTCCTGACCTGCTTGACTTCCAGTCCTGACTTCCTTGGTGATGAACAGCAGTATGAAAGTGTAAGCTGAATANACCCTTTCCTCCCCAACTTACTTCTTGGTCATGATGTTTTGTCCAGGAATAGAAACCCTGACTAAGACAAGCATTAAGGAGGCAGAAGCAGAAGGGTCTTTACAAATTCAAGGCCAGCCTGCTTTACATAGTGAGTTCCAGACTAACCAAAGACACATAAAGCGATTCTGAGGAGAAAAAATATACAACAGATACATATTTCTGAGAAGCCAAACGGAGGACCCCTATTTAGTCTCTCATGTGCTGTGAGCGTCCTTTAGACTCATCTTTTTAGTATTGAAGTGGATTTAAGATTTGGGTCCATTAGTTCACAAAGGTCAGATGAGACGTCTTCATGCTTCCCTGAGGGTGGAAATGCTAATTACCCAATATGTTCCATCTACTCTCAGTCGGCTGAGGTGTTCCCTTGTAATTAGTCTCCTGCTTCTGAACCGAGAGGGAGTGTCCCCATGGACAAATCTTCCTCTGTGCCTGAACTTCCAAATTAAACTTGCTTGTCTCGTCAGATCAATTTCCATGACCAGGCCCCGGGTTGAGAGTCCCTGAAAGGGCGGAGAGATGCAATCCAGAGGACAAGGGACTGTCTACAATAGGGACATTTTCACCAGCTACATTAAAGCTGTGTTCTATGGGGAGACTGCAGGCTCAGAGCTGGCCTGTTGGTCTGTGCCACATGCTCAGTATGTCAAGGGCCACAGATCCAACCCCCAATGCTTAAAAACCAACAACAGCCGGGCGTGGTGGTGCATGCCTTTAATCCCAGCACTCGGGAGGCAGAG
>NC_034593.1:27177637-27180323 GCF_900095145.1 Mus pahari
TCCATGACAGCCAGGGCTACACAGAGAAACCCTGGCTCGGAAAAAAAAAAAAAAAAAAATAGAATCTTTTGTCTCAATATTTGGTTTCTGAGTTCGAGGCCAGCCTGGTCTACAAAGTGAGTTCCAGGACAGCCAAGGCTATACAGAGAAACCCTGTCTCGGAAAAACAAAACAAAACAAAACAAAACAAAACAAAAAACCCAACAACAAAGACAATGAGACTCACACATAGTCAGGCCACTCCTTTTTTCTGTCTATCCAGGGTCCCACATAGACCAGGTTGACCCCAAACTGACTTTATAGCTGAGAATGATCTTGAACTCGTAACCCCCTTGCTTCTGCCCACAGGCATGCACCCGCACCGTCATGCCTTTGAGCTACTAAGATGTAGCCAATGCTCACTCTGTTCAGGGCATTCCACACCTTCTCTAAGCAGTTCCGCTGGTCTATTATTTTTCCTGAGAAGGTAGCGCTGAGCTAGACCACAGCAGTGTATAGCCATGGGTTCTAGAAAGTTCCTCCTGCCTTGGTCTTCGCTTTTCATTCTAATGTCCTTTCCTGTAGGAGCCAGCAGCACAGCCACCTACCCTTCGGCTTCCCTGGCCTAAGCTCCTGCCTCTGAGGCCGCCTGTCCCCTCTGCCGCTTCTGTTGTCCCCTCTGCCGCATCTGCAGCAGCACCGACCCCTTCTGTTTCTAATCAGACCAACCATCTTTATTGTGTACTTGTGTCCCGTTAAAATGAAGCTGAACTCCCTGATGAGTTTAAAGGTTTAAAATTTAAGCCGGATGTGGTGGCACACACCTTTAATCCCAGCACTCAGGATGCACAGGGAGGGGGATCTCTGTGAGTTTGAGGCCAGCCTGGTCTACAGAGCTAAAGTACGATAGGATCTTAACTCAATGTCACATTCAGCTCCTAGTCAGCTACCCAGTCTGTCTGTGGCCATGATCGATCAGTCTTGGAGTGTGATGTTCAATAAACCATCCTTGTTTGACTGAGAATGGTGGTGTCTGAGTGGTTTGTGTAGTGATCCCCAGACCCCAACAACATGTGCACCGTGGACACACACACACTAAATATAATTCTAAAAAGTTCAATTAATCTTATGCTACTTTATACAATATGTAAAAATTAACTTAAGATGATCGAAGACCTAAATATAAGTAAAACCTATATGTTCTTAGAAGAACATACAGTGTTAGCTGAGCATGGTAGAGTAGGCGTGTAATTCTAGTACTTTGGGAAGCTGAGGGAGGAGGATCGTGAGTTCAAGGACAGCCTGGGATACAGGATTGATTAAGATGTGCAAAGAGGAGTCATAGCCAAGAGGCCTGGGTTCAAGTCACCATGAGTACGGAGCCTGAGGACTAAGCCTTTCCCCCCCCCCCCACCCCGGCATTGTCCTATTGCCTGTGGATTTTCAGGCGACAAATTCGAATCATGTTAGATACGCTCGGGAAGCTTCCCACGCAAGGTTCGTCTCCCGTGTGGGTATTGGAGGGGATTTCTCTTTCTCTGATGTGATGGAGGCTCACAACAGCGTAAGCATGTCACTCCACAACTTTCTCAGTACCTGTCATTTCATTCAGGTGAGCCCTCTCCTCTGCTGCTTCATGTGCGCAAAATCCACTGTATAAAGGGATCTCTGGAATTGCATGTCTTCTCAAAGGAGGCACTTCCCGGATAAGAACTGATCCCCAGGCTAGCATGGTGATTGGAAGATACGAGTTTCTGACCTGGATCTTGGCATGGAGACCTTGAGGCATAAGTGGCCATCAATCCCAGAAGACAGGGAGATCTCTGAGTCCAAGGTGATCTGGGACTAAGCAAGTCCCAGATCCAGGCATGGTGGCACACGCCTTTAGTCTGGGCCACACATTCTGCTGGAGACCTACCTATGAACACTGGAAGAAGAAAGACTTACTCTCTCTTCTTAGCCTTCTTGCCTTGTGGGACTGAGCAACTNCTGGATCCTTGGACTTCCATTCACAGCTGCCTCTGACCATTGTTGAGAGTTGGACTACAGACCGGAAGTCATCAACAAATTCCCTTACTGTATAGAGACTACCCATAAGTTCTGTGACTCTAGAGAACCCTGACCAATAAATACACCCTGAAATGCCAGCATTTGCAAGGACAGGACAGGAGGGTTTCTGTGGGCGTTAGTCCAGTCTAGTAACTGATTGAGCCTTGGCTAGGCATGGTGATATATGCCTGTGATCTTAGGTATATATCCTCCTAGGAGGTGGAGGCGGGTGGGTCAAAAGGTCAAGCTTCTTTGGCTACAAAGCGAGTTTCTGGTCAGCCTTGGTTACATAGGACCCTGTCTCTTGATAGCAAAGATAGACCTGAGGAAATGGCTTAGTCATGAAAATGCCTGCTGGAGAAGCAGGAGAACCTGAGTTTGAGCCCCAGCACCTATCTAAAAAGGTAAGGTGGCTTGTGTTTGTAACCCCAGGTCTGGGGAGTCAGACACTGTAGGATCCCTGGGCTCCCTGGCCAGCTAGCCCTGCTCACTTGTCCAGTGAAGTAACCTGCTTCAAAAAAATGAGGTGGAGGGATGTCCTAAAGAAGGACACACACACACATACACATACACACACACACACACACACACACACACACACACACACACACACATGCACACTTGTACTTGTCTGGATATCTGTATCGCTCTACTTAGT
>NC_034593.1:27181324-27192365 GCF_900095145.1 Mus pahari
GAAATCCGCCTGCCTCTGCCTCTGCCTCCCGAGTGCTGGGATTTGGAATCTTGAAGACAGTTCTCTGGAACCCTGCTGGCGACCAGAGCCTGTGATCTGGCTCCTTGGAGACGTCTCTGTTTCTCTAGCTTCAGTTCCCTGCCCTCTCTCTCTATTCCTGTTATCCTTCTTCCTGCCCTGGACACTTTTGAACGGATTCCTGTTTGCTATCCCGACACTACTGACCTGGACTGCTGGTATGTCTGTGAAGTGTGTGTGAGTGGATGGAGCTGCTGATGCTGATTCCTGTGAACTGAGCTGCTGATTGCCTGACAACACAGAATGCACTTGCTCCAAAGCACAATTTCTAAACAGGTCTTCTTCTCCAGTATCCTAACAACCTTTCTTTTCTGGTGGGTGGTGGGCTAGAAGGAAGTTAAAGCATTTAAGAACCAGCTGGAGAGATGGCTCAGTGGTTAAGAGCACTGTCTACTCTTCTGAAGGTCCTGAGTTCNNATCCCAGCAACAACATGGTGGCTCACAACCATCCATAATGAGATCCGATGCCCTCTTCTGGTGCATCTGAAGACAGCTACAGTGTAATTATAATAATAAATAAATCTTTTTTTTTTTTTTAAAAAGTAGGCTTTGACTAGGTTCAAGGCCAGACTGATCTACATGGTGAGTTCCAGGACAGCCAGGGCTGCAGAGAAACCCTGTCTCGAAACAACAACAACAACAATCAAAGCCTACATTTCTTTGTTGTCAACTTGACTATATCTGGAATGGACTACAATCCAGACGTGGATTTCAGATCTTGAGGCTAGTATACACAAGCTTTTGACCCAGAGCCTGAGGTTGGAAGATACACCCTTGAGGCACACCTTTATTCTGGGTCATATCTTCTACTGGAGGCCTACATAATAGAAGAAGGAAGCCACCTTCTTGCCTGCTCTTGCACTCACTTTGCCGGAACATCTATTGGAGCCTAATTCTTCAGGATTCCAGCTTATACAGAAGGCCAGCTAAAAAAAAAAAAAAAAAAAAAAAAAAACAGCAAGACATTTGAATGCGCTGAGAGGTTAGGCCATGGAAGCCTTTAGTTGAATTTTGTGCCTAATATACTGAAATCTTACTGGAAAAAAAAAAAAAAAAACAAAACTAAAAAAAAAAAAAAAAAAAAACAGAAGGCCAGCTGAAACACCCAGACTCATGAGGCTGAGCCACTACTAAATTCTGGAACTTCCCATTCATAACTGGCCATTGTTGGATTGTTGGATTGCAGCCTGTAAGTCATTTCAATAAATTACACACACACACACACACACACACACACACACACACACAAGTGTATTTGTATATATTCCACAAATTCTGTTATTATTCTAGAGAACGCTAATACATCCTCCACCTCTTAAGTGCTGGGATTATAGTAATTTACCACTATGCCTGGCTTTGGAAAAAGGTGCAAACAACTTAAATGTCACTATTTAACTTTTATATGGTCACTGGCAGTAATTGTAAGGTACCATTAACATTTTGATTGCATCAGGAATGTTTATATTCTGAAAAAAATATATAACTGAAAAAACTGCCACTTAACATAATGATAATCTGATTTTGAGAAAAATCTATGTGCATGTAGGTATAAAAGTCACAGAAAGACAGATCCAAGAAATCAGTTCAGGGATGTGGGAGTTGGTAGTTTTCTTTCTTTATTCTGTTCTACTGTCCATTGTATAACACATATTTGTGTGATCAGGAAAATTTTAAGCTATGACACACCTGTATCAAAAACTTGGGAGGATGGTGGTTAAATATTTCTATAAAATGTTATCCTAGGGCTTTCAAGATTTTTACATAGCTGCACATCTTGCCAGGGAGGGGAAAGGGGAGCCCTGAAAACAATGATGCATGCCATCTAAATACCATGACATAGTCTCCCCCCCTCCTCCTCCTGTGAGGCAGGCAAGAGAATTAAGTCAAACCCAAGGGCAAGCATGAGAAACTCTATAACTGACAGTGATCGCATGGCTCCCCCTTGTGACCTCTACTAGATTCACAATGAGAAACCCGTAGCCGCGGGCAGCATCTTTATAAATTCAACAGTCTGGTATCAATCAGGCCTCAATTCCCTATTTTGTACCGGATGCTAGGCATACTAGGAGTAGTAAAGAAGTTCTGCGAACTCTCTCTTACTCCTTTTGGGTCACACTGGCGCTCCTGAATATTCATTTGTCTAAGAGGAGACTGCCTACAGATTATGAGGTCACCAAACTGAATCTCATAAACAAGCTCTGTCTCTCCAATAGTGCACAGCTGGACTTCCCTGCCTGGCGGGGGGCGGGGGGGGGCAGTGACAACCTGCTGAATACCAGGTGACTGACAGCAAGAACAGGGCGCTGGGTTGGTGAGACAATCACAGCTGGGACTTTGCAAGTGACTTTGGATATAAGTTATCCCACTTGATTTAGTTATTCACTTACAATTAGTTGAACCTCAAGGGCTTTAATTATAAAACGGAGAAACACTCACAAATTGTACTGAAACCTCTTCAATTCGCACCCAGATTAGGGGGTTTGGGGGGGCAGCTCAGTGGATGAGACCTAGGATTACATTTTTAAATGTTTTTTAAAATATATATTTTTTATTTTTATCTGTATGAGTGTTTTGTCTGAATGTATGTCTGTGCACCACTTGTGTTTGTTCCTGGTGCCCCTGGAGGCCAGAAGGCTTCAGGTGCCCTAGAACGGGATATACACGTGAGCTCAGACGTGAGCCTCATTGTGGGTGTTGGGAATGAAACCTGGATCCCCTAGTGGAAGAACCAGTTTTCTTAACAGCTGAGCCATCTCTCCAGCTCCTGGATTCCATTCTTAACACTGAAGAAGGAGCGAGAAAGAAAACACACAGCCGCACTCTGGACTGTTACTTGTATCGCCCTCAGCACTCACCCTGCCAAGCACAGACCACCACCGAACTCTACTGCCAGCCCAAGGGATAAGTCCAAAACTATGCTCACAGTTATTTATGCTCATCTAATTTAATCCTTTGCTTATTGACGGTCAAGGTACGACAAGGATTTAAATGACGGAATGCAGTCCTTTGTGGTAACCTCGGTTCACTCCACCAAGACTTCTTTTTAGGATTTAATTATTTTCGTATTTAGGTGAGGGGATGGGGAGGTGTATGCCTGCGGAGGCTTCACATCCCTTGCTGTTGAGTTACAGTAGAGGCGTTTGTGAACCATCATGTGCATGCTTTCTCTGGAAGAGAAATAATACTCTCTTAACTGGGGGGGAGCCATTTCTTCAGCCCTCCCTTCTGTAACTCCACCTCCGATCGCCCAAGACTTCAAGAACCCAGGGTGTGGTCTGAGGACCCATCTCGAGTCACACCGCGTTTTTGCTTGGCCCTGGACTTATCTAGCCCGGATGTTGGGATTTGAGGACAACCACCGTGCCTGAAACACTAATGATCCTGAAGACCCCGAGGATCGATCGCGGCGGCCTTCCAGGGAACTGACGCGTGGGAAAGCGCTGACCTCAGAGGGGAAGGTGGCTCGGCGGGGATGTGCCCGCAGGGGACGCTAGACCTCGCAGCACTGCTGTCAGACCCCGCCCTTAGCACAAAGCCACGCCCTCTTCGTGCTCAGGCCACGCCCTCATCCTTAGGGTTCCCGCCCCCCCGTCCCCCATCTTTACTCTCGCGGCCCGCTGGGGCGCATGCGCGGGGTGACGGGGTGAGTGCGGCTGGGCCTGGCGGGCAGGGAAGGGCAGGGCCGGGGAGGGCGCGGGCGGCTGGGCAGGGCGCGGGCGGTGGCCCGGCAGCCCCTCCGTCCCATCATCCGGGCGTGTCTCGCCGGAGCTGCGCTGCTACGTGAGGTGAGGGCCTGCCTCCGGGGCCTGCGTGCCAAGCGAGGGCGGCGGGGCGAGCGGGGCCTGCCCGGCCCGGTGCGTGTCGGCCGCTCGAGTGGACTCGGCGGCGGGGGGGTGGCCTATGCCGGCCTGCAGGAGGCCGCTCCCGCGGGAGACGCTGGAGTCCAGCGGGGACCCGGCCCTGATGTCCTCACGGACAGAGGCTCCCAGGAGAGGCCAACCAGACCGCGCTCTTGGAATTCCTGTAATCTGTGACAGGGTCTTGTGTACCCTCGGCTGGCCGTAAAGGCGTGTGCCCCGACGCCGGGCTTCAGTTAGAACGGGGAAATTCTCTTTCTGTTTGAAAATGTGCGTGCTGATTGCGTGTCTGCCTGCGCACGTGTGCCGCGGCGCAAGTGGGGAGGTCAGAGGACAACTTTCCAAGAGGCTGTTCTTCCCACCATGCGGGTTCCGGGGATGGCACCCGGGTCGTCTGCCTTAGCCTTAAGCGCCTTCTGAGCCATCACACCGGTCCTGGAAATTGTTTTGTTTTTTAATCGAGGTGAAAAAATAAAATGTTATAAAAGTCTTAAAAACGCAACGACCCAGTCTCAAAACATTCGGTGCCGGGCGCTGGAGAGAACACCCAGTTGGAGTAGGTTCATGATTGCCTCCTAACCCCTCCAGATCAGACACCATCTCGGACTACACGCGCGCGCGCAAATAGCCTTTTAAAACTGTGTCTTGGCATTGTGTCAAGACATCCGAGGTGGCATGAGAAACCTTTGAAAAGGTTTGTCTATGAGACGCACTATTAAGTGTTTTGAAGATTGTAGGTGCCAAGATGCCTACCTGTGGGTGATGTGTTTGTTTTGTTTTTAGGACACAGGAGACGTTGTGTGTAATCTTGCCTCATCCTCCTGAGTGCTGGGATGTCAGCTGTGAGCCACTGAGCTCTGCTGTTGATGTGGAAGATGACTGCCCTTTGCCTTAGATTTATTTTTTTAAAATGGGATTTATTTTTTCTGTCTTCCATGTTTTCTCAAAAAATGGAGAGCAAGTTAGGAGTAGTGTTGTATGCCTTTAACAAACAAAAAACTGCCTAACACCAGACATAAATATAAATTGAATATTAGCACATGACTACGTCCCATTTTTTTTTTAAGATTTTATTTACTTATTATATGTAAGTACACTGTAGCTGTCTTCAGACACTCCAGAAGAGGGAGTCAGATCTCATTAAGGATGGTTTGAGCCACCATGTGGTTGCTGGGATTTGAACTCCGCACCTCTGCCTGCCTCTGACTCCCAAGTGCTAAGATTAAAGGTGTGTGCCACCACTGCCTGGCTCCATAGTTTATAATTTATCATTTTAAGAACAAAATCGGGCTGGTGAGGTGGCTCAGCAGGTAAGAGCACCCGACTGCTCTTCCGAAGGTCCTGAGTTCAAATCCCAGCAACCACATGGTGGCTCACAACCATCCATAACAAGATCTGGCGCCCTCTTCTGGAGTTTCTGATGACAGCTACAGTTACTTACATATAATAAATAAATAAATAAATCTTTAAAAAAAAAAGAACAAAATCATTTTTTTTTTTTCAAAAAATTTCAGATGCCCTGGTTTTCTACAGTGACGCCTGTGTATAATTGGAGAGGCATGCGTTGCAGATGGTTCATAGTCTTTTTGAAAGGATAACTAGTGAGCATGCGTTTTTATGGTTCACATTATTTCATTAAGAAGCCAAATTTCTCAAGCTGGCAAGATGGCCAGCTCACTTCCCAGTGAGTAAGGTCCCTGCTGCCAAGCCTGAGGATGAGTCCAGTCCTTAGGATTCGCGACACTCCGGCTTGTTGTGAGTGGTCTTAAGGAACCTTTAGTGATGTTCAGCCCTGAGAAGTGACACTGCCCTCCACCTTCCTCACAAGCCAAATCCAAAGGGCAATGTTAAGTACTTGCAATCCTGTGCTTGATTTCCTTTTCTTACGTTTTTGTTCACGTTCTGAACGACCTGAAGTAGTCTCTTGACAGTTGTGTTCTCCCTGGTATTAGAATATGATAGAATATGTGCTATAAGAAACTTTGTCTCCAGCTGGGCGTGGTGGCACAGCCTTTAATCCCAGCACTTGGGAGGGAGGCAGAGGCAGGCTGATTTCTGAGTTCGAGGCCAGCCTGGTCTACAGAGTGAGTTCCAGGACAGCCAGGGCTACACAGAGAAACCCTGTCTCAAAAAAAAAAAAAAAAAAAAAAAAAAAAAAAGGGGGGGGGGGAAGAAACGTTGTCTCCAAAGAAACCCTATCTCGAAAAAAACAAAAAAGAAACTGTCTCCAAAGAAAGCTGTTTATGGTGTTTGGTGAGGCATCTTGTCTGTGTATCTAACATTTCTGTAAGAGTACCACTGTCAGTGTTTCAGATTATCACCTCCCCTCCTGCTTATGGTTAAGAACGTGAAGTAAGATGAGCTTGCTGCTGGCAGCATGGAAGGAGGGTTCACACATGCACAGTTAGTTACCTGATGTCAAAAGTCCGAAGACAAGTGTGCCATCTTTGGTCCTTTGGCTCCATCTGTGTCGGAATGGACTATAATGGCGTTGGTTTCTTCCTTGTTTAGAATGAGGTGAGTTTGATAAGGGAGCCCTTTTGTGTTCCTCCATGGATTGTTGGGAAGATGGCATAAGCAAAAAGAATGCGCTTAATAAAGGTGTGATCACATGACATACAGAAGTAGCAAGTGCCCCTCGGAGAGGTTTCCACTAGAAACAAGATTCATCTTATATTTGCTGGGGTACCCCACAACTCGGGAGGCTAGGGCAGCATCACAATGGGGTCGGGCTAGACTGGACTCTGTAGGTAGACCCTGTGTCAAGAAACTAAGAAGGAAGGGTTGAGGTAACGCCAGTGATTGGGGTGCTCCCTGCCTGCTCTCGGCAGCAGCAGACAGATGGAAGCTGAGGGCAGAGGGGAGCCTTCTTTTAACTTCAGGTTAATGGGTCACTTTATTTCTGTGCTTATTTCTAAAACTAAAATGAATTGAAAAGCTGGACTTTAAAAATGGTTAGACTTGTGGTCAAATCTAACCCTACCATGTGAACTTAATCCAGCTGACTTGACTGTTATGTCTCGGTTTACTAATCAATAACAAGATATAACCAACAGTTCTGGCAAGGTTGAGATATATAACCTGTGTGAATGAAGACATGCTATCTGGTATGTAGCTGATATTCAGTAAATTAGCACTGAAGTGTAAAAACGTGGACACTTTTAGGTGCATGGTTCTGTATTTGACTTTGTACTTTTTTCTTAATATATGTATGTGTGTAAATATGTGATATTTATCTGAATTAGACAAGGTCTCCTTTGTAGCCCTGGCCTGAAGCTTACTGTGTAGACCAGGCTGGCCTCCACCTCACAGAGATCTGCCTCCCTCAGCCTCCCAGGTGCTGGGACTAAACGTGTGCTACTTTGACCAGCCGTTTGTGATTTTTTTTTTTTTCCTAATGATTGCATAAACTAATACAGACATTCTGTGATTTTAGTATCAAGATAAAGCTATAACGGCCAGGCGTGGTGGCGCTCGCCTTTAATCCCAGCACTCGGGAGGCAGAGGCAGGTGGATTTCTGAGTTCGAGGCCAGCCTGGTCTACAAAGTGAGTTCCAGGATAGCCAAGGCTACACAGAGAAACCCTGTCTCAAGAAACCAAAAAAAAAAACAACAACAAAAAAAAAACAAGATAAAGCTATGACTATAAATAAAGGTAAATTTGTTTCAGAGAAATAGGAATTTTTATATATGATTGGATATTTACATATATACATATAGTGTATATATGATAGTTTAGAAAGCGTAAGGAAGGTGCCTGAGTTCATTCTGTCTGTTGTAAGTTAAGATGTGGCAGGATTTTCCCTATGAGCTATGGCTCACTTGGTACTATTGCTTACATGAATGCTGGTCTCTTTTACTTGTAGGTACTTTTTGTCATTTGTGGGAACTTGCCTGTAATTCATTTTCCTCACTGCAGTATTGAGAGCTATACCAAGTAAGTGGAGTACAGCCAAACTAATTAGTAAATCTTCTAATAACTCTCGGGACTTTAGTTGTTGGGGTGGTTGCTACACTTAGTAGAATGTTTAACGTGACCTCATAAGATTCTTTCTTTTTTTTTTTTTTCCAAAGATTTATTTATTATACATAAGTACACTGTAGCTGTCTCCAGACACACCAGAAGAGGGCATCAGATCCCATTACAGATGGTTGTGAGCCACCATGTAGTTGCTGGGATTTGAACTCAGGACCTCTGGAAGAGCAGCCAGTCCTCTTAATTGCTGAGCCATCTCTCCAGCCCAAGATTCTTCTTTCTTGAAAATCACTTATGTTCTAAGATTTTGCACAACACTGTTTTTTGTTTTTTTGTTTTTGTTTTTGTTTTCCGAAGCCATTACATTGATAGAGACTCATAAGTATTTTTTTAAGGAAAAATAGCCATCATTAGGTTGAAATCTGTAGAAAGTGTATGCCTACAGGCATAATTGCATGTTTGTGTGTGTCTGACAGGGTCTCACTTTGTAACCATGGCTGGCCTGGAGCTCTTATGTAGACCAGGCTAGCCTTGAACTCTGCCTGTCCAAGCTCTGGGTTCTGGGACTAAAAGGTGTGTGTTTGCTCTGTCTTATGAGATAGGGTCTCATAGTCTAGGCTTGTCTGGAAGGTATGATGCTTTCAGTCGAGGCATTGTGCAGTCTTGTTCTTCAGACATCGATTTTCATGGTCCACACAGACTCCTTTGTAAAATAGTTTGAATGGATGGATGTCTTCCACCGCATGCATATCTGGTGTACTTGGAGACCATAGAAGGGAGTCAGATGCCCTGGAATTCAAATTATAGGCGGTAGTGAGCTGTCTTGTGGGTGCTGGGAATTGAACCCAGGACTTTTGGAAGAGCTATCTGTCTTCTTAGAAACTGTTGAGCCATTTCTCCAGCACCCCTCCCCCAAGATTTCTTATTGCTAATAAATTCTTTGGCTCAAAAGAATTTTTATAGTAATACCAGTTATTGTACCATGTTTGTTAAAATGTTCTTCATTTTTTAGATTGAAAAGATATGAATGAATATCCTAAAAAAAGAAAAAGGAAGACTTTACACCCTTCTCGCTATTCAGGTTAGTCTATAGTTGAATTATTTTTGAGAGTAATGGATTATTGTTATTCCCATCAATCTTTACATAAGTAAGACAATATCTGGACCATTTACTGGGATGAGAACACAAACTACATCCTCTGCATGCATGTTATGTGGATGGAGTGCTGCAGAGATGCTTTACAACTTTACAGTCTACTCGTCTCCTCTCTGTGAGCTAGAAATATGTCAAATTCCATTTCCAAGCGTCCTCTTCATGTAGAATAATTGGATTTTGCCTGTCAGAGTCATAAGTTGTGCTTAAAGCACAGCAATAACCTTAGCAGAAAGTAGTTTGCATCGAGGAAAAGAAGCTGTATCTTATACACTGTTTTTGGAACTGAATCTTATGTGTGTGTTTATTTGCATGTGTATGTGCATGACTGGTGTCAGGGGAGGTCAAGAGCTGGTATTGGATCCCCTAGAACTATAGTTACAGATGGTTGTGAACTATCAGGTGGGTATTAACAACAGAATCCAGGTTCTCTGCAAAGAGTATTAAGTGCTCTTAGTCACTGAGACATCTCTCTACCTCAATTTTCATTTGGATTTTTATAATCTGTGATTGAGGTGGCTCTCCTGTGTTAATATAAGAGGAGGTCTGGGCTAGGAAGGTAGCTCCATGGATAGAATGCTTGCCTAGCATACATGAAACCCTGGGTTCACATCTAATCCCATCACTTGAGAAGTGGAGGCAAGCAAGATCAAGTGAGGCCAGCTTAAGCTACAAGAAACAGTCTCAAAAAGAAAGGGGGTCAGAGGAGAGACTAGGTGGTGGTGGTACGCACCTTTAATCTCAGCAATCAGGAGGCAGGCTGCTCTCTGGAGGCCAGCCTGGTCTACAGAGCAAGTTTCAGAACGGCTAGGACCATTTCGCACACCCACTACTCGCTCCATGCCCATGTACCTCTGTGTATGGTGAGCCTTGTCTGCTCCTTATTGGTAGCATGGTATGGCCGCTCTTCAGAAGCCATCCTGCTCTCCAGACTGTTTCTCCTCATGTATCATGCTTTCTTGCCACTATGTGGCATGCCTAGCTCTTGGTAGTTAATTCACTGTTTCAAATATTAGCACAATATTTGTTACATATGTATACTTTTTAAGATTTATAAGGCAAATGTTTCCTTATGTATTCTAAAAGCTTTTGAAGGTATATTTTTATGTGAGTGTTTTGCCTACATGTATGTGTGTGTACCACAAACCTGTGCCTGCTCCAGACAGATTCCCTGGAATTGGATGGAGTTGAGCTACCCTGTGGGTGTTGTGAACTGAACTCAGGTCCTCTACCACAGAGTATCTGAGCCATCTCACCAGACAGTTTCTGTTTCTAAAAATAGATAAAGCTTTTATTCTTATAGTATTTACATCCCTTTTAGAAGTAAGGTCTTGTTTGGCCCAGGCTGACCCCTCCTGACCCACTTAGCCTCTGTACTCTGACACTGTAGCCATGCAGCAGCCCTGGCTTCTCCTACAGTCTAATCAACGGCCGTTTAAAGCTGAATGGTAGTGTTTGGTCTGAGGTATAAAGCTGAAGAACATGCTATATTTTTCCTACTGAAACTCATTAAAATCATGAAAGTGTGGGTTAGGGGTATAGGTCACGGTAGAGGGTTTGCCTGGTATGTGCAAGGCACTGGGTCCAATCTTTAGCACTGGGAGAAAAAGGAAACAAAAGATGCAAGCTTGTGCATCGTTAGATTCATGTCTGTACTGTGTTGGGAATTGTCTTCATTTTGTTTACATTCAGATTCTTCTGGAATAAGCAGAATTGCAGATGGAGTCAGTGGGATTTTTTCTGATCACTGTTACAGTGT
The DNA here is from genome assembly GCF_900095145.1 of Mus pahari. NCBI lineage: Eukaryota > Metazoa > Chordata > Mammalia > Rodentia > Muridae > Mus > Mus pahari. The sequence continues at coordinate 27,192,148 of NC_034593.1, forward strand.
CTGCTCTATGAGACAGCCAGACTTAAAATATTTTGACAACAAAGGTATGTATCCTGTTTTCCAGAATACTCTGTGCAACTTGCTTTTTTTTTTCTTTTATTTTTTATTATTTTCTTTATTTACATTTCAAATGCTATCCAAAAGTTTCCTATACCCCTCCCCCCACCTCTGCTCCCCTACCCACCCACTCCCACTACTTGGCCCAGGCCTTGCCCTGT
>NC_034593.1:27193340-27201494 GCF_900095145.1 Mus pahari
ATTCTCATTCTTCTACATGATAGCTGCCAGTTGTGCCAGCAGCAACTTGCTTTTACAGAACCTAGGGATGCCTCAGTGTGGGTAAGTTTCTGCTTATCATGCAAGACCTGACTCCTTTGTAGTACTACAGAAAAATAAACAAAAGCTGCCTTTGTGTATTTTCCCTTGGGAACTATCTGAAAAGGTAGTTTGAATATGAGTTTATGGTTTCAAGACAGGAAAACATTTTTGTTATAATTTTAAAAAATAAGCTTTTAAAATCAAATTAGTAATTTCCATTTTTAAGCAAACTCTTTAAGTCCTTTTTAGTTGACTAAGAGTTGATACAAATGGGGCATGATGTAGAGTTAGAGTGTTGGTAGTCAAGTGTTAGGAAGCACGTTGCCCACTTGTCTCAGCCTGGAGTGCTGATGGAGGGGAAGGAAAGATGGAGAGTGGCTGCATTTTCAGTTGCTGGCTCATTTCTAGAGCACTGGTAAGTAAGTGGTAAGAAGGTGCACCCATTGCTGCTTCCCATCTGTGACTCAGTCATAAGTGAGAGCCCATGTCTGGCACAGTACTGTCTTGCATGTTCACACATAGACATGCTCACAGACCTGCATCTTATACCTGACCGTTCACAAAACTGTTTTGCGTTTTTAGTTGAGAGGCCTAAAAGAAGTATCATAGTAGTGAGCACATTTATGTCCAGATCTTGCTTTATAATACCAAGGAACTAAGGGCCCCTATAGACATGGCTGGTTCTAGATGTGGGGAGGAAATAGACAAGATGTGTTTGGATTATCTTGTGGTGCTGGAAAATAGGGAAATATTAAATAGCAAAATGACAGGCAGTATGGATGAACTAAAGGAGCATAAGAGCCGGTTGGAGGTGCTCTTGAGGGCTCTGTGGAGCTCAGTTGACAGAGTGTTGTCTACCACACATGAGGCCCTGGCTTCCACTTCAGCACTGAAGACAAAAGAAAAGCTCCCAATAGCTAAAACTGAAGTAATTTGGAAAAACATGAATCTATACTGTTATAAATGATTTTGTGAATATATAGGGATAGAAGAGAAAAATAGTCTGCACAAAAGAATTCCATTTATATCAGTGTTCTTCCTTAGGGAGATGGAAACCAACGCTCCACTTCTTAGTGTGGGGTTCACGGTGACTTCCAGGGAGTAGGGTAGGAAAAGGGCTGTACAGAAACCGAAATGCCAGGCTGGGAGGGGCAGTTCAACAGTGTGCCCTAGGGTTCTGCCTTCCAGTAACTCACAATTACAGTCTAGTCATGAAAAAAAAAAAAATAGGTAAATTTCATTAATGGGACATGACAAAATGTCTATAAAGTAGTCCTTAGAACACTCAGTTTCCAGTTACCTAGAGAGACATGGCTAAATTTAATATCGGATCCAAAATAACACTGGGTAAAAACCAAGTAAGTCTGGATGAATTATGGGCTTCCATTACTAGTAATGTATCAGCACCAGTAGTCATGTGTCAGTTATTAATTGTAACAAATGCCTCGTATTCATGTAAATAATAGTAGGGAATGCTTATGATGTATTACGAATACCTTATACTATTCTAACAATTTTTTCCTCTAAAACTCTTCTTTTAAAAACAAAGCCGTAGCAGAAGATGGTCTACTCAGCCACCATTGGGAAGAGAGGCCCCTTGGTCTTGCAAATGTTATATGCCCCAGTACAGGGGAACACCAGGGCCAAGAAGGGGGAGTGGGTGGGTAGGGGAGCGGGAGGGGGAGGGTATAGGGGACTTTGGGAATAGCATATGAAATGTAAATGAAGTAAATACCTAATAAAAATTGAAAAAACAAAAACAAAAAACAAACAAAAACCCAAGTCTATTAAAATACACACGGCGCAGTGCAGTCCCTCTGTTGACCCTTATTTCAGTTACTGTGCTAACTTGGAGAGGATGAGGCTAGAGTAAAGGAATAATGATCCGCTACCTTAAGCGCCTTAGGATGTCAGAGTGTGTTCTAGTATAAGGAGCATAAAAACAAAGGCAGTGGGTCGGGGGTGGGGGAGGGTTGGTTATTACAGTGTATTCTCAATGTCTTTAGGAATCTATAAGTAATATGTCCTTTCAAGGCTAAGTCTAAGTTGTTAGTTTCTATTGCTGTTAAAAACAGTATTTTAGGGCTGGTGAGATGGCTCAGTGGGTAAGAGCACCCAATTGCTCTTCCGAAGGTCCGGAGTTCAAATCCCAGCAACCACATGGTGGCTTATAATCATCCGTAACAAGATCTGACGCCCTCTTCTGGAGTGTCTGAAGACAGTTACAGTGTACTTACATATAATAATAAAAAAAAAATAGTATTTTAGCAGGGCGTGGTGGCGCACGCCTTTAATCCCAGCACTCTGGAGGCAGAGGCAGGCAAATTTCTGAGTTTGAGGCCATCCTGGTCTACAAAGTGAGTTCCAGGACAGCCAGGGCTATACAGAGAAACCCTGTCTCGAAAAACCAAAAAAAAATAAAAAAAATAGTATTTTATGATTCTTAATGCTTTGATATAAAATGTTTTTCCAAATTCTTTTTACAGATGATGATTCTGATCCTGAGACAGCAAATGACTTGCCCAAATTTACAGATGGAGCCAAGGCCAGAAACAGGAATCAGAGCTACCTGGTTCCCAGCCCCGTGCTTAGGATTCTAGACCACACTGTCTTTTCCACAGGTTAGGGGAACTCATTAATAGCATTTAGCATATGTTGTTCAGATCAGCTAAAAGCAGCGTATACTGTAATTTCCTTTTACTGGATTGTTTCTAACAAGGCTACAACAGTGAGAACGACTGTTTCTAATGGGGCTTTATTAGTACAGTGTGAAAGCAGTGGGGCTACTGTCTCTAATGAGTGTATTGAGCACAGGACTACAACCGTGGGTTTTCGTTTCAGAAAAATCTACTGATGTTGAGATCTGTGATGAAGAATGTGCCTCGCCTGAGTCAGTGCATCAGCATACTCAAGAGGAGAGCCCTATAGAAGTTCATACCTCAGAAGACGTCCCAATTGCTGTAGAAGTTCATGCGATTTCTGAAGATTATGATATAGAGGCAGAGAACAATTCCTCTGAGAGCCTCCAAGACCAGACTGATGAAGAACCACCAGCTAAACTCTGTAAAATACTTGACAAGAGCCAAGCTTTGAATGTGACTGCCCAACAGAAGTGGCCTTTACTGAGAGCCAACAGCAGTGGCCTCTACAAGTGTGAACTTTGTGAATTCAACAGTAAGTATTTTTCTGACCTAAAGCAACATGTGATCCTGAAACACAAGCGCACTGACTCGAATGTTTGTCGGGTGTGTAAGGAAAGCTTCTCCACCAACATGCTTCTCATTGAACATGCCAAACTTCACGAAGAAGATCCCTACATCTGTAAGTACTGTGACTACAAGACAGTAATCTTTGAGAACCTCAGCCAGCACATTGCAGACACCCACTTCAGCGACCACCTTTACTGGTGTGAGCAGTGTGATGTGCAGTTCTCCTCAAGCAGTGAGCTCTACCTGCACTTCCAGGAGCACAGCCGTGATGAGCAGTACCTATGCCAGTTCTGTGAGCACGAGACAGGTGACCCTGAGGACTTGCACAGCCACGTCGTCAATGAGCACGCTCGTAGACTGATTGAGCTGAGTGACAAGTGTGGCAGTGGTGGCCATGGGCAGTGCAGCCTTTTAAGCAAGATCACCTTCGACAAATGCAAAAATTTCTTTGTGTGTCAAGTATGTGGCTTTCGGAGCAGACTTCACACAAATGTCAACAGACACGTGGCTATCGAGCATACTAAAATATTCCCTCATGTTTGTGATGACTGTGGGAAGGGCTTTTCCAGCATGTTGGAATATTGCAAGCATCTAAATTCACATCTATCTGAAGGGATTTATTTATGCCAATATTGTGAATATTCAACAGGACAAATCGAAGATCTTAAAATTCATCTAGATTTCAAGCATTCAGCTGACTTGCCTCATAAATGTAGTGAGTGCTTGATGAGGTTTGGGAACGAAAGGGACTTAATCGGTCACCTTCAAGTCCATGAGACTACCTGACTGTTATCTTTACATAATGTTTATGTAAAGTAATAAATTCTTTTTTAATGTTAAAAATGGGCAAGCTGAAATACTTTTGACAAGTTTTCTGGCATCACTGCATTTTTCAGAATTATAATTGTACTTAATGGTGGTGTTTTCAGTTGCATGACAGTCATAGTTATCACTTTTGATGACTCAGTTTCTTACCTGTGCTCCAAGTTCCTGAATGGAAACAAGGGTACTGAAGAAACTGACTACAACAACTACTGTCTTGTCTTTTTAAAGTCATACAACCTTGTTTGACTACAGGGGTAGGGTACATCTGTGTGGTGGTGGAGGTGGAGTAGTTTTTCATAATTTATTTTATGTGGGGTGTTTGCCCGATGGTAAGCACGCCAGGTGTGTGCAGTGCCCATGGAGGCCAAAGGAGAGGGCATCAGATCCCCTGGAGCTGGGGTTACTAACAGCTATAACTGCATTGAGACATGTTTCACCCTACAGTTCAAGCTGGTTTGAACTGTCATCAATCCTGCCCCAGCCCCTCAGGTGCTGGGATAGGAGGCATAAAACACCACACCTGATGAATTCTTTTTAAAGGTTCGACTTGAGTTGAAGGATGTAATGGGGGAGGGCCAGGAAGATGTGAGACAGTACAGATGCAAGTACCTTATATTCCTTATAACCAATTGGCATTTTATCTTCATCTAAGTACCTGTTACCAGAGCTCTTGGTATTTCCTTCTTAGTTATAGAACTACAAAGCCATGCCCCAACTTCTCACAAAAATTTACCTATGATTTGAGAACCACCAAAATATTATCATGGAATTGGGAATGGGGATGATGGTCTTCTAGTGTGGTAGGTGTTTACATTCCAGTGGCTGCTGTAACAGCTACACAACATGTCTCTTAAATAGTAGAAATTTAACCAACTCTCAGTTCTGAAACGACTGGCAGAGGTTGCTCCTGAGGGCCACTAGGGAAGGATCCAATCCTAGCTTCCCAGCTTGTCCATAACAGTCTTTGTGCCACATGGTGTTCTCCTGATTTACCACTGTCCTGAATCTCTCTGTCCTTATTGAATCACTAATCATGGTCAAGCCTACCATGCTCGTTTTATTCACTAAAAATCTGGGGCAGGATGCAGTGGCACACACTTGGAATCTAAGCACTCTGGAGGTAGAGATTTGAAGAGCAGAAGCTCAAGGTCTTCAGATACAGAAATTTGAGACCCCGTCTCAACCACAAAATAAATAAATAAATAAATAAATAAATAAATTAAATAAAATCACTGGGGTTGGAGGCATGACTCAGTGGTTAAGAGCACTTGTTGCCCTGAGTTTGGTTCCCAGCACCCATCTTAGGTGGTTTACAACCACCTTAAATTCCAGCTCTATCTGAGGTTATCTGGTATCCTCTTGTGGTGTCTACAGGCTCCTGCACATGTGGCATTCACTCAAACACATAGGTAAATTTTTTTTTTAAATTAAAGTCTTCAAATGAGTTACATCCTGAGGTACCTGGAGTAACGACTTCAGAATTTGAATTAGAGGGAACATAATGCAATAAATAGCCTCTAAAATAGCAGTATCCAAAGAACAACAATGTATATCATTGTATTATACTAACAATATAGCAGTATGATCCAGGAATAGTAATACAACATCAAGATCCATGGGAACCTTTGCCTGGTGGATAACAGTGCACAGTTCTGCAGTCCCAGCACTTGGGAAGTGGAAGCAGATTAGCAGTTGGTGTCTCCCTTACCTACACGGCTAAGGGTCAGACAAGAAATGGGACAGAGATCACCTGAGATCTTGCCTCAGAACAAAGGGACAGGGGAGCAGACCTGGAACCTTGCCTTTTAGGAGGCTAAGGTAGGTAGCTCAAGACCACCCTGAGCTATCGAGTAAAGTCCTGTCTCAACTAAAACCATAACACAGAATGGATAACTCAACGAACAGTTCGCAAGTCACTATTTCTATTTTGATTGCCTGTATTCCTAGAAACTCACTTCGTCTGATTATAACCAGTTAAGTATCTCCTAAAGCTTAGGATCTTAGCAGTTTGAGTAGTTTCTTGTAAGACAGCAGCAAGGTACCAATAAGCCAAGGTTGAATTACCCAGGTTTGGACTACAGCCTAAAGCTCTGTTATACCACTGCACACAGTGAGCCTTTGTCCTTGAAGTGTTTTTCAGAACTTCACTCTGAGCTTCTTGGTAATTCTGTTGTTTATGCTTCTTGGGAAACATCTCATTCAAGGAATTTGGCTTTCAGGAAGCAGACTTAATTTTTTAATGTGTATTTTAACTGATAGAAATCAGAGACTGAAGAGAGCAAGTTAATGCCCATTCAGTTTTGTTCTTTTTGATGAATTTAGCATGAGACCAGATCCCACTGAGTTAATAGGCCTTTAATTGCTGCTTTAGTGGACCCTAAACAGTTAAGCTTAATGGTTTTTGGAAAAGCAGACCTAGGTAAAGAGAAAATTTTTCAGAACTGGAAAGATGGTAAAGACACCTGCTAAATCTGACAACTGAATTTGATGCCTGGAAGGAAGAGGACCAACAAATTGTCCTCTGATCAACATATTTGTCCACACACAAATGTAATTTAAAACAAAAAAAAAAAAAAAATAAGGTGGAGAACATTATTTTGGTTTCTTTTGTTTTTTTCTATCCGACCTATAAAAGCTTGCTCCCGCTGGGCGTGGTGGCACACGCCTTTAATCCCAGCACTTGGGAGGCAGAGGCAGGAGGATTTCTAAATTCCAGGCCAGCCTGGTCTACAAAGTGAGTTCCAGGACAGCCAGGGCTATACAGAGAAACCCTGTCTCGAAAAACCAAACCAAAACAAAAAAAAACAACAAAAACAAAAACTTGCTCCCTTGGGTACAGGGTACATGTGCCATAACACAGCTTGTATGTATCTATTTTAGATTCTAAGTAGCAGAACAGAACTTCAACTTTGTGTGTGTGTGTGTGTGTGTGTGTGTGTTGTGTATCAGTGATGTTTATTGGGATTATTTACAAGGTGAAGAGTTACAGAACAAAAATGACTCAAAGACAGTTATTTCACCAAAAGTCTGTCCTTGTACAGTAACAACTCATGAAAGTTGGAAACCTAGAGCTGTCAGTGCTATCTGTAGGAAACTTGTCTGTGTCTCTTTTATTTATCCCAGTTGGTTTGAGCTTGGCTGGTCTGAGAGTGTCTCTCAGAAGTCCTTACTGTTTATATACAATTTATAGAGTGAGGAGCTTGGTGCATCTGGCCAGTTTCAGGGACTTCCTGAAACTTTTGAGTTGTTTTCTTCCTGAAAAACTCAGGAAGAGTGATTTTCTACAGAATGGAATATATTGCCTGCATTTAGAACATTCTGAGTTTAATGAGCTTTCTCCACAAGAAGGAATGTATAGGGTCTAACTCTCTTACCCTGGATAACCTGGAACTCATTATGTAGAACAAGCTCTTCTTGTATTTGCCATGCTTTTCCTGCCTCTATGTCCTGGTCGTGGGGTTAAAGGTACACATTACTGTGCTTGGTCCTCTGTTTCCATTTTTTTTTTTTTTCTGTGATTTTGTTTGGTCTTTAACTTGCTATGTCAACTGAAGTGACTGGCCTTGAACTTGAGATCCTTCTGTCTCTACCTCCCATGTTTTGGGATTATAGACATGGACCATCATAACTAGCAAAAGCATTTTGTAACAAAAAAAAATATATGGTAGATGTCACCAAACACCATATCTCTTATGAAAGGCCATCGTCTTTCTTTATAAATGCAAAACTAAATTATGCAGCTGCATTATTAAGAGCCAGGATTTATGTCAAAGTGTGCATTATTTGTAACTCTAAAAATCCTTATCAATTGCCAGGCGTGGTGGTGCACGCCTTTAATCCCAGCACTCGGGAGGCAGAGGCGGGCGGATTTCTGAGTTCAAGGCCAGCCTGGTCTACAAAGTGAGTTCCAGGTCAGTCAGGGCTAGAGAAACCCTGTCTCGAAAAACCAAAAAAAAAAAAAAAAAAAAAAAAAAAAAAAAAAAAAAGATTGGAAGAGACCTATATTGGAAGGTTCCTGATGTCAGCCTCTGGCATCCAAACACATGAATACCACATATGC
>NC_034593.1:27203628-27208299 GCF_900095145.1 Mus pahari
GAGTGGACTGAGCAAGCCAGGAGAGGCAAGCCAGTAAAGAACATCCCTCCATGGCCTCTGTATCAGCTCCTGCTTTCTGACCTGTTTGAGTTCCAGTCCTGCATCCTTGGGTGATCTACAGCAGTATGGAAATGTAAGCGGAATAAACCCTTTCCTCCCCAACTTGCTTCTTGGTCATTATGTTTGTGTAGGAATAGAAACCCTGACTAAGACAATATCTTTGGTCAATTGTATTTTAAATTAGAAAATTTATAAATATCTAGCAATTTTTCCCCCTGAGACAAGGTTTCTCTGTTGTAGCCATGGCTGTCTTGGAACTAGTTGCATAGAACAGGTTGGCTTTGAACTCAGAGATCCACCTGCCTCTGAGTGTGAATGTTAAAGGCACTTGCCACCACTGCTACCATCAGGTGCATCCTCGATAGCCACAAGTTCTTTATAGCCAGCTCTGGGACCCAGCTATGAGACAAGTCATCTCCAGGTGACAGCGCCACGCCTGCGCCCATTGACATGGCACCTGCCACACATCCCTTTCTTTGTTGATGCATCACATGCGCCACGGCCCGGATAAAAGACTCATCCCCTGCCTGCAGCCCTCTCACTTCTTCCCCCTCAGAGGCCACCTCTGCCAAGAAAACCTCCCATGTGAGAGACCTGCGGCGGCTGGCGCCATTTGTCAGGGATTGTGCCGCATAGGCTAACAACCACCGACCTGAAAATCTCTAGCATCTTAAAAGTTTTCTTTATATACCCTTTGATTCCACTGAACATTACTGACGCCTAAAAGAGAACATGTATCTGGTTTCTGTTCTCTGGTCCTTAAATAGATCATGACCACAAACAATGGAGAGAATGTTAAACAACTTTCAGACAGCCCAAGACCTTGTATTCCATTGTATTTCACTGTTTTCCAAATGAGCAAACAGCTGTGAAGATCTATTAAGACAGTGCTCAGGAATACAAGAATGAGCCATGGGGTCAGGTAGATGGCTGCTCTGTGGGTAAATGTGCCGCTGTTCTAGCCTCATGACCCCCATTCAACCCCAGAACACATGGTGAAAGGAGAGAATTTTTTTGTTACTGTTTTTGAGATTAGGGTATCACTATGTAGCCCTGACTGGTCTTGAATTTGCTATGTAGACCTGACTGACCTTGACCTGGCTCTGCCTTCTGAGCCCTGAGATCAAAAGTGTGTACCTGGCACCTAGCCTTGAGAGGTTTTATACTTTTTAATTTTATATATTTATTTATTTAATGTATAAGAGTACAGTGTAGTTGTCTTCAGACACATCAGAAGAGGCATCAGATCCCATTACAGATGGTTGTGAGCCACCATGTGATTGGTGGGAATTGAACTCGGGACATCTGGAAGAGCAGTCAGTGCTCTTAACTGTTGAGCCATCTCTCTAACCCCAAGACTCTTAATAATTTTTTTTTTTTTGGTTAATAATTTTAAATGGTCATTTTTGTGTGTTTTAGTGTTGGGATTGGCCTACTTTACTTTTTTTTTTAAGATTTATTTATTTAATGTATGTGAGTACACTGTCACTGTTTTCAAACACACTGGAAGAGGGCATTGAGCCCCATTATAGATGGTTGTGAACCACCAGGTGGTTGCTGGGAGTTGAACTCAGGACCTCTGGAAGAGCAGCCAGTGCTCTTACCCGCTAAGCCATCTCTCCAGCCCCCTACTTTACTTTCTACTGCTATGATAAACAGTATGACCAAAAAAAGCAACTTGGGGAAGAAAGGGGTCTTCTTGAGTTTTGAGTTTTGTTTTGGTGTGTGTGTGTGTGTGTTTGTGTGTGTGTGTGTTTTATACTTTATAGTCTGTCATTAGGAGACGCCAAGGCAGGAACTGAGTCAGACTTCTGTAAAAGTACTGTCTACTAGTTTATTCTCCACGCCTCAATCAGCTTGCTGTCTTATACAACCAAGAACCACCTGCCCAGGGGTGACACCTCCCAAAGTGGGCTGGGCCCTTCCACATTAATCAAGACAGTGCCCTACAGACTTGCCCAGAGGCCAGTTAGTTGAAGGCAATTCCTCAATTGGGTGTTCCCTCTTCCCTGATGACTTGGGTTTGGTTTTGTTTTGTTTTGTCAGTTGACACTGGGATTGAACTCTGGACCTTGCGCACACTAAACACACACTCTATCACTGAGTTATTCGCCAACCTCTAGGTACTGACCTGTTTTGCTGTGTGTTGCCTCATAGGTACATGCACACATGTGAGTGCATTAGCTGCTAGAGATCAACAGTGAGCAACGTTCACTATCAGTCTCCATCTCATCTTTGGAAACAGTCTTTCAAAGAACTCAGAGCAAACTGATTTGCTAGCCTAGCTGGCTAGCTCTAAAATTCCCCCCACCCCCAGCACTTGGCTGTAACAAAAGCCACCCTAGCTTATTGTTTTCCCTGCGAGTGGCTGGAGATCTGGATCCAGGTCTTTATGCCATCACAGCAGGAACTTGACTGCCTGAGCGGAGTCTTCCCAGTCTCTTAAGTACTGATCCTTATTGGCTGTATACCCTGGAAACAGGCAGTTCAAGGCCAGCCTGGTCTATGGAGTGAGTTCCAGGGCTACACAGAGAAAACCTATCTCAAAAAGAAAAAAAATCTTTTTAAAAAATCTGGTCTGGGAGGCAAAGGCATTGGATCTCTGTGAGTTCAAGGCTAACTTGTTCTACAGTGAGTTCCAGGACCCAGGACTGTCTATATGAAGACACTATCCCCCCAAAACAAAAAGCTTTAAATTTAGGCAGAGTAAGAGCACAGATCTGAATTCTAGCACTTGGGAGGCTATGACAGCAGGTTTGTGAGTTCTAAGCCAGCCTGGAACCTAAGTATTGAGACCCTATACCAAAGAACAGTAGGAAGAAAGGGAGGGAAATCTTCAAATGTACTATAGAAACATTCATCACATTTCCCCACATATAAATCGTGCTTACTGTGTCTCGCTTACAAAAGTCTCTCCAACAGATTACAGATGTAAAAAACTAGTTTCCTACCCATTTTTTTTCTTTGAAAACATTTACTTCGTGTGTATGGGTGTCTTACTTGCATGTACATCTGTGTACCATTTACCTGTCTTGTGCCTGTGGAGGTCAGTAGAGGGCATTGTTAAGGCCTAGGTAACTGTTGACTGTAGCCAGTCAGTTGATGCTGTTAATAATGTTATAAGGAAACCTTTTCATGTGCTGTTACTCAGGAGCTTTTTCATGCTCTAGTTGATTGTAGATTCTGTTATGTTCTGTGCTTTGTTGTCCTTGGAAACCAATCACCATAGAGGTCAGATAATATATATATATATATATATATATATATATTACAATAAGGTTGGACCGGGCCTGGAACCAACTGCCCAGTAGCACTTACTGCACCTGTGTCTGAGCTTTTAGGGTTCCTTGCCTTTGTAAGCTGCCCCTGGGATGAACCCCAACATAAAAGAAACACCTGCACCAATATAAGAAGCTTCTGAGTGGAATAAAGTAGTTCCCAAAACCTCCCTGGGAAGTGACATCCTATTTGGCAGAAAGAGTTGTGTACATGGGTAACTGATATCCTGGCTGGCAAGTTAAGACATGAGTTAGGCAAGGCAAGTCCCCTGTCACCATTGAATATTCTAACCAATGAGAAGAGGAGAAATGCAAAGACATATTCCTAAGGAAATCCTCTCTCCCTAAATCCTGGTGGGTGACACAACTTGGCACAGATGTTTGTGGATTCCAAGGCTTAGAAGATCTCTAGGACTCTGGATTGTGGTTGAAGCCACCTCCCTAGTCTGGTCTTAGACTGTGATTGATCAGTCCTTGGGTCAATGCTAAATAAACCGTTGCTGTTTGACTGATGCCAGTGTTGGTGTGGCTTGTGACTCCTGAGCCCCAAGAGGCATCACATCCCCTGGAACTGGAGTTACTGACAGCTCTAAGCTGCCATGCTAGTGCTGAAACTCAAACCTGGGTCCTTTGGAAGAACAGTTAGTGTTCTTAACTGTTAAGCCACTTGCCCAGCCCCCTACCTATTGTAGTAACACTTCTATTTTATTTTTTAATGTTTGAGGTTTTTTTCAATTTTTTATTAAAGATTTATTTACACTGTACACTGCACACTGTAGCTGTCTTCAGACACGCCAGAAGAGGGTAACAGATCTCATTATGGGTGGTTTTATGGGTGGTTGTGAGCCACCATGTGGTTCCTGGGATTTGAACTCCAGACCATTGGAAGAGCAGTCAGTGCTCCTACCTGCTGAGCCATCTCGCCAGTTCATTTTTGAGGTTTTTATCCGTCTGAATTTCCTTGTATGTATGTGATTCAAGTTCAGTTTTTATTTGTTCGTTGACACGAATCAACATCCTGTTGTCCTGTTGTTTTTTATCAAAATCCCAATCATTCGATTTTACCAATGATGACTTGGAAGCCAGATGCTGGGGTGGAAGCCAACTAGCTCAGAGAGGTAGAGAAAGCACCCAGCAGACCTTCCTCCTCAGCTGATGTCCCAAAAGGAAGCTCTCCTTCTCCATACTGTCTCCAATGTCCCTCCCTCCTACTTCCTGTTCACTCCCTGTCAACTGGTTGCTTGCTCTGCCTCTTTTTCTTTTTTTTTAAAGATTTATTAATTTATTATATGTAAGTACACTGTAGCTGTCTTCAGACACTCCAGAAGAGGGC
>NC_034593.1:27209349-27220893 GCF_900095145.1 Mus pahari
CCCTGCAATATTGTGGAGGGTCTTGTATGCTTTCTTACAGTATTTTACTGGATAAGAGTTATCTCAGGGCAAGCTTAGCAAAGTATACCTAGAATCTTCATTACAGTCAGGTATTGCAAACTACATTGCATATTAGAAGCAAGTTGGTAACTTCTTCTGACAAATGGAGATTCCCCACAGATACTTAAAAGAACAGCCAAGTTACACTCATATGCAAGTATTTACCAAGGCCTAGGAAATAGGGGGGTTGTGGTGTTGCATTATTCATGAGAAGGTCTGCTAGTGCTGAACCCCCTGGTGCTAGCTTTCACAAGGCTCAAAGGAGAAGCACAAATTGTGACTAGGGTGTGAAATCCTGACCTGTCATTAGCTGACCCTAGGCAAGGCTGTTTTATCTTTACTGTAAACATTATAATATCCAGAGTTAGAACTCTTGGGCTTGAAGAATCTTTCAGCTTCAGACTCCCAGTAGCTGCTGCTTCTGATCCCCCTTCTGGAAAAGACTTTTGCTACAGATTTGGGGCTGTAGCTCAGAGGTAGAGTGCTTGTGATGTAACACTTTGGGTTCAATCTACAGCACTAATTAAAGATTTTTTTAAAAAGTTAAAAAAAAAAAAGCATTATGTGGAATCTCTTTCTACTCAGTGCCTACAGCAACCAAAGTAACCTTGTAAAATATAAATCAACTCAGAGTTTGGTGACACACATCATTTGGAAGCTTCAAGTTAATGGGAGCTGTAAGGGGAGACCTTGCCTCAATGCAAACAAACAAACAAACATTAAATTTTGTTATTCTATCATACTTAAAACCAAATCTCTACAGGATGTGGTGGGCACACAAACATTTACAATGCTGGCCCTTGGCAAATTTCAGCAGAATTTCAGGTTTAATGCTCATCTGGGCAACATAGCGAGACTGCATATTACAACTTAATCTTAGCTTTTATGACTCTACACCTGCCTTCCCTCCAACATTTATTTCTCCCACCTTCGTCTTCCCAACACCCCACCATGCTTGTCTTTTATCTCATCCATCACTGTCCTTCCTATGTGTCTTGGACAGTTTTTCTCCAGATATTCCCAGGAACAGTCCTGGAAAGACCTGAGAAATGACATCCTTTCAGAAAACACACACCTATTTGGCTCCACCTTTCTCATTTTTCTTCAGACACTCTATCCTCTTGCCCTGATTGCTCCCCCCAACCCTCATAATAGCAAGCATACTCTGAAATAATCTCACTCACTATAACTGCTTGGTAGATACCTATCCAACTGAATCACAGTTTTTATTTATCCAACTTTTGCAGGTGCCCATCGGTGTTTTAAAAAGCACTTTACACCCTAACCCTTTTACTTTCTCACAATTCATAAAGTAGGCATTTTTAGTATTTTATAGATGAGGCACCCCCCCCTTCTCCGCCCACACCCTCAGATAGCCACGGGCATCTTTTCACACTTGGCGCCTTTCAGCTTTGAAAACTCTGAAGGGAAAAAAACCAAGTGGAGAAGTTGGAAGGTGGAACAGAAAACAGCCCTGTGGTTAAGAGCCCCTGCCCAAAACAAACCTCGCCTTCTGCCCTGAAGGAAAATGGCGCCCGCAGTATATGCAGTTCCGGTCTCGAAGTAACAGCCAATAGGAGATCCGAAGCACCGGAAGTAGTCGCCCCTAGCCCCTCCTCTGGGCACCTCCCCTCTCGCGGGAGGATGAGACAGCCAGGGGGCCGTGGCGGAACAGTGGTTGCTGGGAACAGTGGTCGCTGGGTGACAGTGGCGGGCGGGGACGGAGTGAGTGTCCGTTGGCGGTTGGTGACGTCCGGGGTGACCTTAGAGCTCCGGACAGGCGCAGCGCGAGCGCCCTGACGGGCCGTGGCGGCGGGCCGGGCCAGAGCGACGGGCGGCCCTCCTGTGGGATGGCCTGTCCAGGTAGGAATCCACCCGGCCGGGCAGGCTCTCGGCCCGCGCGGCTTCCTCTCCCCACGCACCTCCTCCGCGCCCTCAGCTCAGGGTTCCGGAGGGAGCCACCCTCCTGGTGGCCACGGCGCCTCTTTTCACGCACACCGGCGTCGGTGTGTGCTTGCCTTTGGTGGCTTTTCATAGGAGCTTCCAGGTAGAAGGTCTTCTACTTTAAATTCAACATTCCTTTAAATTTGGGGACTTTGGCTTGAAGCCTTCCTTCATGCCTCCTTTAAGTCTTGACTCCGTAATTGTGACGAAGGCTGCCGCCTTCTCCGTATCTGTACTGCATTATGACCTGGGCATTATTTATTTTCTTCTCTACACCTCTAACTGGGAAAGTTAATAACTTAGTTCTGGCTTGCGATCTTGGCTTCCTCTCACCAGCCCAGTTCCCTGAAGTTCTTAACGTGCAGACACAGTTTAGCTAAACTAGTTAAATCTTCACTCGAGGAAAATAAATTAGGGGTTACAACCAAGATTTTTGTTACTAGCTTTTACCGATTTTACATTTATTTACGTATCTACTCTTGCAGGATTGAAGATTGAGCCCCTCACAGGTCTCCCATGCTAGGCAAGTGCCATTGTATCCCTAAACCGGTTTCTAAACATTTCGTTTTGAGACTGAGTGTCACTGAGAGACCCAGGCAAGCCTTGATCTCACTCTGTTGCCTCTGTAGACTTGAATTTTCAGATTTTCCAGTGTTAGGCTCCCGTGTAACTGAATTACAGGCAACACTACGGGAAGCAAATTTCTCCTGTTTTAATGGGAGATCACTCAAGAGTAGTCTTTGGTTTCTGACTGACATGGTTTCTGTAAATAAATAAATAATACTAAAAAGTATTTTATCTATTTGGTCAGATCGATTTTTTACTATTGGGAATTGAGGCATAAACTAGCATGTATCAGAATAAGCATGATTTTAAAATGTTTGCTCTGTTTTTAGATTTTTTTAATTTTTTAATTTTTTTTTTTTTTTTTTTTTTTTTTTTTTTTTTTGGTTTTTTGAGACAGGGTTTCTCTGTGTAGCCTTGGCAGTCCTTGTAGACCAGGCTGGCCTCGAACTCAGAAATCCTCCTGCCCCTGCTTCCCGAGTGCTGGGATTAAAGGTGTGTTCCACCACGCCCGGCATTTTAGTTTTTTTAATGTGTATGTTTTTCCTCCATATACGGATATGTGTTTCACCACAGTTCCTGCCCAGTGCCCTTGAGGTCAGAATAGGGCATAAGATCCCCTGGAACTGGAGTTACCTGTGGTTGTGAGCTACCAGTGAGGTACCAATTTAAGTCCTCCTGAAGAGCAACAAGTGTTTTAAACCACTGAGACATCTGCCTAGCCCTGGAGGCATGCACATTTCTATTTTTTTTTTTTTGTTTTGCTTTTGTTTTTTATTTGTTTTGATTTTGAGACAGGGTTTCTCTGTGTCCCTGATCTGGAACTTGCTCTGTAGACCAGGCTGGTCTTGAACTCACAGAGATCCACCTGTCTTTGAGTGCTGGGACTATGCGCCATCACTGCCATTTTTCATATGGTTTTTAAAATTATATTTAATTTATGTGTGGAAGCGTTAGCCTTTTACAGTTTGTGTTTGGAGGCCGAGAACAGCTTGCTGGAGTTCTCTCCTTCGACCACTTGGTTTCTGGAGGGTTGAACTCAGGTCCTCCAGCTTCTGAGTTTTTTGTTTTGAACAAGGTTTACCAAGGCTGGCCTGCTTCAGCCTCCTCACGGCTGGGATCACAGGTGTGTGACACCACACCTTTATCATTCAGCTTTTTTTATTTTTTAATGTGTACGGGTATTTTGATTACATATATATGCAACCAAATTTTGGTGCAGCATGCGTGTACCTGTGTCTGTGGAGGCCAGAGGAGGACATCAGAACCCTGGAACTAGAGTCCTAGACAGTTGTGAACTGCCATGTGGGTGCTGGGGTTAGAACTGGGTCCCCTAGAAGAGCAGCCAGTGCTCTTTAACTGCTGAACCACCTCTTCAAGCCCCTCATTATTAAGTTTAAGTAGAGCTTTGGAGGTGAGGAAAACCTTGCTATATCACGTTGTCCAGGTAAAACTGGATTTCCTGGCGTGAGTGCACCCCCTGCCTCAGCCTGCCCCGTAGCTGGGACTCCAGGCATTTATCATCCACAGGCTAATTATTGCTTTTCTAACCTTTTTCTCACCCTAGGTGCATAATGGCAGAAACGGTATCTCCACTGAAGCACTTTGTGCTGGCAAAGAAAGCCATCACCACAATCTTCGGCCAGTTACTGGAGTTTGTCACTGAGGGCTCACATTTTGTTGAAGGTGGGTACCGCTTAAACTAGTCAGCTACTGTGGAAAATGTACACAACTGTTTTATTATGTCAACTTCAGTTTACCTTCTTGAGACCAGGCTTGCCTTGAAATGGCTGTGTAGCTTCCAATGGCTTTAAACTCCTGATCCACTTACCTATGCATCCACACAGGTATGTGACCTGCTCAGGTTTAGTTGTGGAATTCACATTGTTCTGTATTCTGGGAACGGTGCTTTCACAGGAAAAGAGTAAGGTACTAGTCTGAGTGTTTTACGGTAGTAAAAATTCCTTTACTCCTCCTAAGACTGGTAGGTAAGTGAAAGGCACTTTGAAGATAATCAGCTTGCTCAAGGTCACAGAGCTGGGAAGCTGGCAGTCTATGTGAAGTCATTACTTGTCTCCACCCCTGTTTGTCAGTTCTCAGGTGAGATGTAATTGCTTTGTGGGAGGATAAATGTTTACCGTCTGTTTGTGTAACTGCTCAAAGGTAGCCCCAATTGTCTTACCACAATATAAATTAATTTGGAGAGAGCCATTGGAATTTCTTTAGGTTTTTAGGATATCTGTCTGTTAGGTTTACAATGAAAAGTAAAGAATTCTTAGAATATCTCCAGTGACCATGGGGAAGCATTTAATTTCACCTTTGAAGAAAACATTTCCCCCTTGTTCCTATAAATCTGTCACCAGATTTTGAGCTTCTTTTTTTTTTTTTTTTTAAATTTTATTTATTATATGTAAGTACACTGTAGCTGTCTTCAGACACTCCAGAAGAGGGAGTCAGATCTTGTTACGGATGGTTATGGGCCACCATGTGGTTGCTGGGATTTGAACTCGGGACCTTCGGAAGAGCACCACCACACCTGGCTCTGGATTTACTTTGATTTATACTAAAACTTCAGTGGGGAGATGTGGGGGTAGGGGGAAGGCTAGGAAATAGGAGTGTAAGCCTGATGTGTTGGTGCACACCTTTAATCCCAGAATTTGGGAGGCAGAGGCAGGCAGATTTCTGATTTCTGAGTTTGAGGCCAGCCTGGTCTACAGAGTGAGTGAGTTCCAGGACAGCCAGGGCTACTCAGAAAAAAAAAAAGTGTCAACTGGGAAACAGCAAGGATGGGTAGCATTTTAGGAAGACTTTACAGATTGCAGCCTTGGCTTGGAGATGCAAGACTGGAGCATTAGGAGTTCAAGGCTCACAGCTATGGAGTAATAAGCTCAATGCCTGTCTTTTTGTCGTTCCAATAATGATTGTTTTTGAAATGCAAAATGAGGCATGAAAAGCTTAAGCCTAATCACTTGAGCATTGAGTTAGGTTTAAGAGTCTGAGGTTATGCTGGGCAGTGGTGGCGCACACCTTTAATCCCAGCACTCGGGGGCAGAGGCAGAGGCAGAGGCAGAGGCAGAGGCAGAGGCAGGCAGGTTCGAGGCCAGCCTGGTCTACAGAGTGAGTTCCAGGACAGCCAGGGCTACACAGAGAAATCCTGTCTCAAAAAAACCAAACAACAACAAAAAAAAGAGTCTCAGGTTATAATGACCAAGAGTGTCATATATGTCTTATCTTTAAAACGAGGCAAAAAGAAGCATTAGTTGTTTCTCTGTTGCTGGAATGAGAAGAAAGTGAACCTGAGGCTCTCCCTTTCAAACCATGGTCTTGGCACTCCTTCCATCGTTGGCTAGAACATGTGGCCAGTGGCCTCGGTTCTGAGGAGTCCCGCTTCAGTCCATAAGTACCTTTCTACTTTTTCTTACTGACTGGACTTGTGTTTCTTTGTGTGGGAACCCATGTGTGAGGAGGCAGCAAGGCTTGCCTAGCTCACAGACTTGCCCACCTTACTATCCGAGGAGTAGGGAACAGGCTCAGCATGTGGAAGTCCTTTCCAGCTTAAGGTTGGGTAAGAAGCATAGATGGCTATTAACCTATTTCTTCTTTAAAACTGCATTTGTGTTTCATATATGCCTTGTAGTTTTGAGCCCTACATAAGTATTAAGTAACCCCTTTGACTGAGTCCTTGAATTTTACTTTATTGTGTTTTTTTGGTTTTGTGTTTGTTTCTTGAGACAGGGTTTCTCCGTAGCCCTTACTGTCCTGGCACTCTTTGTAGATAAGGCTGGCCTTGAAATTAGATCCACCTTCCTCTGCCTCACTTCTGGGACTTTCTGGTGTGCCGCCACACCCAGCCCTTGAAATTCTTTCAGGCTGGATAATCCTTGTAGAGGGCCTTTACGTGTTGACACACACATTTTAAAAAAAAGAAAAACTCCAAATACTCAGATACCATGAACATTTTATTTTTCAATTGACCTGTTATCTAGAACAACCTAAAATGTATACAGTTGTATAATTGGCAGGATTTATTTATATCATTTTATCTAATACCATTTCAATTTTGCAGCAACATACAGGAATCCAGAACTTGATCGAATAGCATCCGAGGATGATCTGGTGGAAATACAGGGCTACAGAAACAAGCTTGCTGTCATTGGGGAGGTGCTGTCTCGGAGACATATGAAGGTGGCATTTTTTGGCAGGTAAGCCGTTGTCATTTCATCTGAGGTTCTTTGCACAGGTCACCTTTTTGTGCTCATAGCCCAGCTTGTCTGATGACTCAGTGGGTTACAATCCTCTACCACCACTCTCCCTTTCCCTTTTGTCTCCCTCCCTCCCTTCTTCCTTCTTGTTTTTTTAAAGGGTTTCTCTGTGTAGCCCTAGCTGTCCTGGAACTCATTCTGTAGACCAGGCTGACCTTGAACTCAGAGATCTGCCCGTCTCTGCCTCCTGGTTGCTGGGATTATAAGCCTGTGTCACTACTGCCTGGCCAAGGGTTGGCTAGAAAGGATTGGTTAGGAAGTTGGGGAATGGGTAATAAAAAACATGATTTATCTTTTTTTTTTTTTCTAGAAATAGGGTTTCGTGTAGCACAGGCTGGGCTCCAGTTTGCTATATAGCTAAGGCTGGCCTTGAATCTGATTCTACAAATTTGTGACGTCATATCTAGGTTGTGAGTTATTGTTCTAGGTTCATATTGATTATTTTAATTTTCTTGAGACAGGATCTTACTGTGTATCCTTGGCTGTCCTGGAACTATTGACATAGATCAGGCTGGCCTTGAACTCACAGAGATCTGCCTGCCTCTTCCTCCTGAGTGGAATGTTTGAATTAAAGACATGTACACCTGTACATCAATTATTATGTGAGTCTTCTAGAAGACTCAACTTGTGATTCCCAGAGGAGAGCAGGGAGCACTGTATGTCGTTGTGTCCAGGTGCTAGAGTGATCTTCTTCACATCTGATGTACCCATGTAACCATCAAGGTGTTGGGCTGGAGATGTGACCTATGATAAAAAAGCTGCCTAGTGTGCCTGATCCTGGATGGGTCCCCATCACTGCCAGAGAAAAACGGTTATTAGTTTCCTGCTTGCTGAAAAAGTGGCTAACTGTGCACTACATGTCTCAACTGTCCCTTTTGTTTTTTAACCAGTAGTAGTGTTTATTTACTAAACTCATGTCATAGAACCAAGCTGTTTCTCCTATTACAGCCTTTGCAGTTGTAATTGTTGGTACCTATGTCATTCTTCATATCTCCTGTCAGTTGTTACCGCAGAAGGCTTTCCTGGATACTGCATCCTAAAGATTCCTTCTCAGATGTTATTCGTTACTCTGCTGTTTTGAGACAGAGTAGCCAAAGGGAGCTGTGAACTGGTTCCTCTGTGTGGGCTTCATTTTTGTTTCTATTAAGTAGTAGTAATATTGTGGTGCTAGGTAGGGATAGAACCAGGCTGTATTGCATGCTTGACAGAGTTCTATCACATGGCTTCATCCCCCACCAGCTCTGTTCTTAAAGTCTCTAAGCCTCTCACAGCATTTTATTTACTCTTTTGTTTTTTTAGCATTTGTTTTACTGTTTGAGTTACTTGGCACAATATTCTTGGGGTACACAAGAGTTTAGAAAGAGGTAGCCCCATGAAATAGGCTCCACCTAAGATTACGGTGAGGGAGTAGGAAGAAAGAGACCTCTAGGTGGTGGTAACTGATGTCTTTGAGGCTAAGAAGTAAGAGCAGATGATCCCTGTCTTGCAGTGGCTGACTTTACTCGCTGGCTTATGAGGTTAGACAGGAAGGGTTGGTAAGATATAAAAGAGTAACCGGGGGCAGGAGAGGTGGCTCAGTGATTAGGATCACTAGTTGTTCTTGAAGAGGACTAGGGTTCAGTTCCCTCTAACTCCAATTTCAGGGTATCTCGTGCCCTGTTCCAACTTCCGTAAGCAGTGCATGCACATGGTACACATACAGATAAGCAGACACACGCACATACACATAAATAAAAGTAATTGGGTAGCCTAGAGATTAATTAGAAAGGTAAGAATTACAAAATACTTGGTTGAGTGTCACTCATTATGGTAGGTTTATGAACAGATGTTTGTGTTCACATGATATAGATGTGTATTGTTGATGATTATTAGGCATCCAAATTAAGTCCCCAAATGCCAAGTTGGATAATTTGGATTGCAGTCTAGGTAAATTCTAGGAAGCTTAGAGGTTATTGTTGATTGAGATCTGGGGAGATAGCTCATACAGAAAAGACAGAGTGATAAGTTGGTGGGAACAGGTCAGGAAAACCAGGAGTAGCTGGGATACTAGAACAGAAGTGTGTTTGGTATTTATGTCCCTTTCTATCACAGGCTTGCTAAAATCCTTAGGATTTCCTGAGTGATAGGAATAGCTTTTATTATTTATAGTGAGCTCCTTTGATCATACCTGAACTTATGCTAATGAGCCTAAGTGAGTTAGGGTAGCCTTTAGATGATTTTAGGTAGGTTAGGGCTAGACAGTAAATGATTTGAGAGTTAGAAATGTTGAGTCCCCAGGAGGTGGGTGGCTGGTGGCTGGAGTTAAAGCTTTATGAAAACACTTGAACAGAGTCCCACATGGTGGTACATACCGGTGATCTCGGTATTGGTCAGGCCCAGGAGGAGGCCTGCTTGTGCTTGGGTATAACTTTAAAGTCCGATACTGTGGTTCATAATTTGCAGAGGCCTTGGCATCACTGGTGCTTCCCAGATTCTAACGGGGGCGGGAGACCCAAACTAGGCTTTTCAACCAGTGCTGCACAGTCATCAGAGGAGACGCTTACTCTTTCAGGAAAAAAGTGTTGTTGTTTTTTAAATGAATTTTCTTTTTATGTGTACCATGTTTTATCTGCATGTGTGTTTATCATATACATGCAGTGCCTCTGAAGGTCAAACAACATTGTCTGATCCCTTGGAACTGTGAGTACTGGGAACTGAACCCAGGTTCTCTGAAAGAAAGAGTAGCCAGTGCTCATTACTGTTGAGCCATCTTTTTTTTTTTTTTTTTTGGTGTTTCAAGACAGGGTTTCTCTGTGTAGCCCTGGCTGTCCTGGAACTCACTTTATAGACCAGGCTGGCCTCAAACTCAGAAATCCGCCTGCCTCTGCCTCCCGAGTGCTGGGATTAAAGGCGTGCACCACCACACCCGGCTCAAAGGGTTACTCTTAAAGGAAGGTCTTCCAAGTTATGGTGTACTATCATCAAAAATCACTGCTGTAGTCAGTAAGGGAGCTGTAATCATTCCTGGCTACTTCCTGGGCAGATTGGGAACGATTTCCTGAAGTGAAAGTGTGCACCATTGAGAGAAGATGCTGCTTTCTAGCGAAGCAGAAGGCTCCTATTAGCTTATGAGAATTGAGTGGACTGATTGAAAGTCAAGTCTGAGGGGACAAGAGATGTTCCTTGGGTTTCAGAAATGTATTGATTGCTGTGTATGCATTAGAAATTGCTCAGAACCCAGACAATTAAACACATTCATTGCATTGTACACACTGATTCTTGTCGGTTCAGACGGGACACAGTGGAGACAACTTGTCTTTGTTCCTGGAGATTGGGGTCACTCAACACTGGAGGGGTGGAATTGTTTGATAGCTTCACTCACATGTCTGGGACAGTGGGGTGGGCTGGAGCACTTGGAAACTCATCTGGCCACCTTGCCAGACCTTCCGTCAGCACAGCAGTCTGAAGTTGACCTCTTCTGTGGCAAGATTCCCAGTGCATGTGACCCAGTAAACAGGAAAGAGCTGCCTTGCCTTTTATGTGCAGCCTTGGAAGCCACCCAGTGTCACTTGTGAAGCAGTTACCATCCAGCCAAGATTGAAGATGAGACATTAGACTTGTAATAGGAAAAATACCTCAAAATTTTGATGTTTGTTTTCAAATTGCCACAAAAAGAAAGCAACAAAAGCTAAAGGAAAGCTTTTTCCTGGTACTTTATCCCTCTAAATGTACATTGCTGATATTAGCAGTGCTCGTCTTTCTTCTTTGGCTGTTTGTGTTGTTTTATTTTACTCTGCCTTGTGTAGCTGAGTTCCTGGTGGTCCTGTCTCCACCTCCCAAAGTGCCAGATTACAGGTGTGCTCCAGAGTGCACAGGTTGAGGTTGTCTTGTTTTAAAAAGTGCTGTCTATGTATCTGAACACTGAAAATGTTGGTTTTGAGCCCAGTGAAGAGTGTGTTTACTCCTTGTTTTGCATGTTCCTTAGGACAAGTAGTGGCAAGAGCTCTGTCATCAATGCAATGCTGTGGGATAAAGTCCTCCCCAGTGGGATTGGTCACACAACCAACTGCTTCCTGAGTGTCGAGGGAACCGATGGAGATAAAGCCTACCTTATGACCGAAGGGTCAGATGAAAAGAAAAGTGTCAAGGTATACTGCCCAACCCATAATGCACCTGCAAGATTTTTGTATAATGTCCACCTGGCTCGACATGGAAGAACTAGTGATATTTACTTTGACAACTTGCAAAGGCATTGGTAATATTTTGAATTCTGAAAGTGTTTTTCTGAGAGCTAAATTATTGGACATATAAAATTAACTTGTTTTTACTAGGGGTGTAGGGGATAGAACTCAGGACTTCATACATGTTAGGTGAACTCAGCCATTAGCCCTGTCTTTAATTTTAAATAAAAATAGAATTAATTAAGGTCCTTTTTTTAAAATTTTATTTTTATGTGTATGAGTGTTCTGCCTGCATGTGTGTCCACCACGTGCATGCAGTGCTATTGAAGGCCAGAATAGGGCATTGGATCTCCTGGAACTGGAGTTAGAGAGAGTTGTGAGCTGCTGTATGAGTGCTAGGAACTGACTACAGAGCGGTTCTAGAAGAATAGCCAGTGCTCTTAACCATCAAACCAACTCTCTACCACCCAAATTAAGGGTTTTCTTTAGAAACTGAGATTTAGTAAAAATAGATTATTAGAGAGTTGCTGTTTAATCTTTTTTTTTTTTTTAAA
>NC_034593.1:27221134-27236296 GCF_900095145.1 Mus pahari
TTCTCTTCTCTTCTCTTCTCTTCTCTTCTCTTCTCTTCTCTTCTTCTTCTTCTTCTTCTTCTTCTTCTTCTTCTCTCTCTCTCTCTCTCTCTCTCTCTCTCTCTCTCTCTCTCTCTCTCTCTCATTGAGACAGTGTCTCACTATGTTGCTATTTCTGGCTTAGAATGCTCCTCCATGGAGATCATACTATACTGGTCTTGAACTCATGGAGATTTGCCTGCCTCTGCCTCCTTAACGCTAAGATGTAAAGATATGTACCACCATGACTGGTGTTTGTCCTTTTTTTTTTTTTTTTTGTTTTTCAAGGTGTTTCTCCTTTTAAAAACTTATTCTATGCCGGGTGTGGTGGCACACGTCTTTAATCCCAGCACTTGGGAGGCAGAGACAGGTGGATTTCTGAGTTCGAGGCCAGTCTGGTCTACAAAGTGAGTTCCAGGACAGCCAGGACTACACAGAGAAACCCTGTCTCAAAAAAACAAAAACAAAAAAACAAACAAACAAAAACGAAAATCATTTAGCCGGACGTGGTGGCACACACCTTTAATCCTAGCACTTGGGAGGCTGAGGCAGGCAGATTTCTGAGTTCGAGGCCAGCCTGGTCTACAGAGTGAGTTCCAGGACAACCAGGGCTACACAGAGAAACCCTGTCTCAAAAAAAACCTAAAAAACTTAAATTCTTTCACTTTAGGAAAAGTTCCTAAGCATATTCATTATTAAATGCCGATTTCTGACACTGGGACCAGTAGCAATTTGGGTCCTTACCATGCTAGCAAGAGTGCCTGAGTTATGTCCCTAACAAGGCCGTACTTCCTCACACCTCCCTAGCAGCTCCGTCAACTGTGGAACAAGCATTCATATATATGAGCCTATAAGGGCCATTCTCACTCGAACCACCACAGGCATCACTATTACTTTGTAGTTAAGTCTGCCAAATTCAAATTTGGTTTATTTGTGGTGAATTATGTGAGTCTTGGGAGTATTTGCTTTGTGATATTTTCTGGACATGACCTCTCATTTTTCCTGATCTATGCTCTCTGCTTAAAGTTCTCTTTGTTGTTGTCTCCCTCCCCTGTTCCTTAACGGAAATGATCCTAAGGAGTGGCTCCCTTTAATGTGATAAACCTGCAGTCCTGTACAGTACTTTACTATCACAGCTGTAACAGCTCATACCTCATTGAGTATTTGCCTTCTTACAGTTAGTGTTCTCTATTTTGAACACTTAAAATATATATAACTCAGGCCATAAACAAAGCCGAACTGTGGATGTCGTAGTGGACTAATGCAGGGTAGGCAGTCCCCGTGAGTTCCAGGCCAGCCTACATGGTGAGACCTTGTCATAAAGCAAGCAAATGCCTCAAACCTCCTAGCACAGTGTATTTTATTATATATGTGTTTTGCTTTCATATATGTGTGTACACCATGTGTGTACACCATGTGTGTGCCTGCTGCCATGGAGGCCCGAAGAGAGCTTTAGATCCTCTGGAATTGGAATATAGATGATTGTATTATTTTATTTCATTTAATTTTTTTTAAAGAAGACTTATTTATTTATTTTATGCATGTGAATACACTGTCACTCTCTTCAGACATCGGATCCCATTACAGATGGTTGTGAGCCACCATGTGGATGCTGGGAATTGAACCTGGGAATTGACCTCTGGAAGAGCAGTTAGTGCTCTTAACTGCTGAGCCATCTCTCTAGCCCTCATTTAATTTTAAGTGTGCATATGTGTGTGTGTGTCTACATGTCTGCATGTACACTCACGGAGAAGTGTCAGTGATGGTGATTTGTGCACGTGAACCGTTGCTGGAGGAGGCCAGAAGAGAGACAAGAGTTAAAAGCACTTATGAGACATACCTAGGAAGCAAACTTGGGCCTTCTGCCAGAGCAGTACCCACTGTTAGCTGTAGAGCCATCTTCCCAACCCTGCCTCTTATTTTCTTTTTTTGTTTGTTTGTTTTTTTTGTTGTTGTTGTTGGTTTTTTTTTTTTTTTTTCTTCGAGACAGGGTTTCTCTGTGTAGCCCTGGCTGTCCTGGAACTCACTCTGTAGACCAGGCAGGTCTCAAACTCAGAAATCCGCCTGTCTCTGCCTCCCGAGTGCTGGGATTAAAGGCATGCGCCACCACGCCCGGCTGCCTCTTATTTTCTTATTTGTTTGTTTGTTTGTGGTGCTGGGGAGCTAGCCCAGGGGCCGTGTGGTAGGCAAGTGTTCATTGAGCAGTGCCCAGCCTTCATGACCATAAAATCCTGGACTAAGACTGTTGTGTAGCCTTATAACATGTTTATTAAAACAAGCCATATTAATAACAAATAGGGTCTTAGAGAGATGGCTTAAGATCACTGGCTGACCTTCCAAGGGACCCAGGTTCGATTCCTAGCATCTACATTGTAGATGATAACATCTGTAACTCTAATTTCAGGGAACCAACACCTTCCAGACCTTCGTGAGCACCAAGCATGCAAACGGTGCACCAGAAAAACAGGCTGACAAAGCATCCATGCACATAAAACATAAATTAACATGGACACTTGCTTCAGCCTCATTCAGTACTCACTCTTGAATACATTTGATAAATAGATGTTTCTCTAAACCCCTGATTTTTTTTTTTTTTTTTTTTTTTTTGGTGTTTGGATATTTCTACCTATATGTATATGTATCAAAAAGCTGTGGTGCGTGTTGAAACCAGAAGAGGGTGATGCCCCTGGGATTGCAGTGGGTAGATCCTAGGAAGCAAATCCAGGTTCTCTGGAGGAGCAGCCAGTGCTCATAACCACTGACCATCTTTCCAGCCTCTGCCTTTTAATTCTTTTAAAGAACTGTTCACATGTAGTCGAGAGCTGGCCTTGAACTAGCTATGTAGCCAAGTATGACCTTACTACCTCCCAAATGCCACAGTTACAAAAGAGACATGTGTCACCACATTCTGTGTACACAGTGTTGCAGTGCTAGGGACAGAGCATGAGTCCAGGTACCACTGTACAAACTGAGCCACGTTCCTTCTCAGCTCTAAGAGATGCTCTCAGTTAGAACTGTGGTGGTGTGTGAGCTGTGGCCTTTCCTTAATTTATTTTCTAATTTTGCTTTAAGCCCCTTGTGCTGTTTATTTAACACATATATGAGTTACATTAAATATGTACATTGGTCTTAGAAGTTAATATGCCTGAGATCTTAGCTTGAAAAATAGGAATGGTTTGGGCTTTAAATGATAGGGGTTTCAAGAAGGTTTTTGTGAATAGCTGCTATCAAGAGACAAAAAAAAAATTTTCCTTTTTTTTTTTTTTAATTATTTATTATTATATCTAAGTACACTGTAGCTGTCTTCAGATGCACCAGAAGAGGGCGTAAGATCTCATTATGGATGGTTGTGAGCCACCATGTGGTTGCTGGGATTTGAACTCAGGACCTTCAGAAGAGTAGTCGGTGCTCTTAACCACTGAGCCATCTCTCCAGCCCAAAAATTCCTTTCTTGAAGGACAGATTTGGTTCTGCCTCACAGGTTTGAGTGTGGTACTTCACAACTATAGTCTTAGCACCTCAAGACTCAAGAAGCTGAGGCCTGAGGATAGCCATGAGTTTGGGCCAGTTTGGGCTAGAGTGAAAACTTGACCTCTCTTACTTTAACAGGATGCTTAAGTTGACTTTAGAAACATTTCTTCTAAATGAGTCTCCCCTGTTATAACTAAGCAGTACACCCTTCTTTTAGAACAACCAGATTATATAAGTTTTCGAAAGCAGCAGACTCCATCACTCACTCTTTACTATGAGTAGCACCCATCAGGAGTTCCACTGGGCTTTGTTACTAGTGTCCTATTTGTTTGCTGTCTGTGTTCCCAAACCCTACTTTTTTACAGCTGGTATGAGGAAACTTCCTAAGAAGAATTTTCCATTTGGTGGTTTTAAAATGCAAATGTCTTGGGTCTAAAGAGATGGCCCAGTGATAAAGAGTGCTCATAGCTCACAGCCATCTGTAACTCCAGTTCCAGGGTATCTGATGCCCTCTTCTGGCCCTTGAAGGTACCAGGCACACATGGTGCACTGATACATGCACAAGCAAAATACCCCTACCCATTAAATATGTATATACATACACATACACACACACACACATATATATTTTTAATGTGACATATATATGTATGTGTGTATGTATATGTATGTATACACACATATATACATATGGATACATATGCGTACACACACACACACACACACACACACATCCATTATACTTCTCAAGATTGTTCAGGTGTTTTTTGTTTTTCGAGACAGGGTTTCTCTGTGTAGCGCTGGCTGTCCTGGAACTCACTCTGTAGACCAGGCTGGTTGTTCAGGTGGTTTTATTTCAAACCATTTGAAGTTCAACTTTCAGTTTTGCAAAAGTGATTGTTGTTCACTTGGGCTTACTGGTATACACCTGTAAATCCCAGCACTGAAGACACAGAAATAAAATGGTGAGAACAAGGCCAACCTGGGCTACAGTTAGCACTAGTTTGGGTTAAAATCATGTAAATGTTGTGCCAAACCATAGTACTTTAAATTTTTTTCCTATTTTTATTAGATATTTTCTTCATTTACATTTCAAATGCTATCCCCAAAGTCCCCTATACCCTCCCCCCCCACCCACTCCCCCTACTTGGCCCTGGTGTTCCCCTGTACTGGGGCATGTAAAGTTTGCAAGACCAAGGGGCCTCTCTTCCCAATGATGGCTGACTAGACCATCTTCTGCTACATATGCAGCTGGAGACACGAGCTCTGGGGATGCTGGTTAGTTCATATTGTTGTTCCCTACTTTTAATTTTTAATTGATCCTTTTTTTCCTTCTCACTTTAGACTGTTAATCAGCTGGCCCATGCCCTCCATATGGATAAAGACTTGAAAGCTGGCTGTCTTGTGCATGTATTTTGGCCCAAAGCAAAATGTGCGCTCTTGAGAGATGACCTGGTTTTAGTAGATAGGTAAGTTTACATCTGACTTGTGTTTTCTCTGGGCTTACTAAATAGAATAGTGCTGTTTATCGCGCTTCTGTGATCTAATGCCTGACATACAGCAGTTGGAGGGAGGAAGGGACTCCAGGCCTCTGCTTCTGCTTCCCTCTTATATAGCCAGGGAGTCTAGGAGGATTTCGTTTTCTGAAGTTAATGGAGTGCTCTTGGAAATTCTCCATTGCTTTCATTAATACACATTTTTATGTGGTTTAAATTTATTTAGTTGTGGCATTGGGGTTGAATGAAGGACCTTTTGCTTGCTATGCAACTATTATGCCCTGAGCTACAGCCTCAGCTCCCCATGATATATTTTAAAATCATCTTATCAGTATTTGACAAAGTAGTATGCATCAGTTGAATATTTTCCATATAGTATTCAAAGGATTCAACCATTTAAATGTAATGTTCTGTGGAAACCATTCGGTTTTGATGTTTTTATTTAATGGGGTGGGGGGGTTGAGACAGGGTTTCTGTATAACTCTGCTTGTTGTCCTGAAACTCACTATATATCAAGGCAGTCTCGAACTCACAGAGATCTGTCTGCCTTTGCTCCCTGAGTGCTGGAATTAAAGGTGTGCATCACCATGCTTGGCCTCAGGTGTTTTGTTGTTGTTTTTGGTGTTTTGTTATTTAAGGTACGTTTCCAAGTTTCATCTCGAAGCTTGCATTGAATTTAGCTGATTGGAACAATTTACTGCTATTTGCCTCATCTGTTTATATCACTGGTACTTTTTTCCTAGCTTTAGGAATCAAAATATGAGAAAGATTGAAGTATTAATTTATGTTGCTCATTTTGTCAAAAGCATTAACATTTTCTAGACATCAGCTTGATAACAAAGAAAATTTCTACTTTTGAGACTTCAAATGATAGAGGGTTTTTTGTTTTGTTTTTATATCTGTAACCCAAATTTTGATTTTTAACAAGCATTGTATGACGCAGTGTTTGCTTCCCTTAGCCCAGGTACAGATGTCACCACAGAGCTGGACATCTGGATTGATAAGTTCTGCCTTGATGCTGATGTCTTTGTTTTGGTTGCAAACTCCGAATCAACACTGATGAACACGGTAGGATTTACTCTTGCTATGCTTGGGTGAAGTCAGGTGATGAACTAGGGAGAGACTGAGGCAAGCCTGTGCTTCCCCAGGACCCGGGGGCTGCTTCTGGCCTGTGCTTCCCCAGGACCAGAGGGCTGCTTCTGGCCTGCTACAGTGTTTACTGCTTTCAGGAGCAATCTGGGGCTCAATGGATCTAGCTTCTAGGAAGTGTTTGTGGGTTTAAGGTGATTGATACAAGTGTGATACTGACACTCACCCTGTGTGTGTGTGTGTGTGTGTGCGCGCGTGCACGCCTGGAAGAGCACAGGTACTAAGGTTGTTAAGGTCTTTACTTACCAGTCTTAATAAAATCTAAGCCATCCATTCTCCTACCTCTCTGTCATGCATCAGGCAGAGCCTTTTCTCTTCAAGTTCCCATCCTTTCCCAGCCTGATGCACTATAGGTTTCAAGTTATCTGTGTTTACCCTGAGTTGGAAGGTTCTTTGTCCAGAATGACCAGAGTCATTCCAAGTAAATATTCAGAGTTTAGATATCTAATAGGCAAACATTTAATAGCAGTAACATGCTATTAAAAATTGTTATTTGCCAAAAGTGTATGAGTGACTGAGCACCTTTGTAAACAAGGTGTCACCAGTGAGGCCTGTTTTGTTTTTAGGGTCTTACTATTACAAACACCAGGCTTCTGTTGTAATTCTGGTAGTGCTTAAAACCTTGTTGTATGAGCAACTGCCCAAGTGTCTGAGATAATCATAGAGGGCTGCCATCATTTGGGTGATGGCTAAGTCAAGGCCTTTCACACTGTCTAGGGATGGATCTGATTGGAATCTTGACTAGGATCTGACTAGGACTGTGTAATGAAGAACAGGCAAACATAAAAACATTGAAAGGCTGGGATTGAGAGGGCTGCGTTTTCTGATGGAGAAACCACAGCCCCCTGGGTTCTCAGTGTGTTTATTATATATGTGCAATACAGAGGAGGGGTTATTGCATACAGCTGAATAAGGAAATGGGTTATTGTAGGTAGATAAGGGGACACAATTAGATATAGCTCAACAAGGAGACAGGTTTAGTAGGAACAGTCTCAGTAGGGAAGCAGTCAGTTTTCACGTTGTAAATACCTGGAGGGAGAAAGCTATGGTGTGCATTTCTGCACACAGTGTCAGCATCCCCATGTGGACCATAGAAAGGCCTTGTTGTTTTCCTGGCCTGGAGGAGACTTTTCCATTTTCCTCTGTGTCTGAGGCCTATGTCAAACAGCACACACCGAGGACTTCACTCCCTCAGGGCTCTCCTTCAGCAGACTTCTCAGTCTCAGTCTGACTTTTGAAGCCTTTGCTTATACTGGTCTCATTTGTTTTCTCCCTGCTGTAGGGAGCAAACTCAGCTGTGCATCTGGAGGCAGGTACTGTCTCTGAGCCACACCCCTGTCTGTTGATGCTACTTTGTACATGCAGTTTGTCCACTGCTGAGCTTTTCCTCCTTCAGAGATCCATAGTAATCTGAGTGTAGTCACGTGTCTGTAATCTCAACACTTGGATATAGAGCTATTCAAGGTCATCTTTGCTACAAAGTGGGCTCAGGGCAGGCTTGGGCTGTGTAAGACCCCAAGCCCGTCATTATCACCAGTTTCTTCCTTCATGGAACGTTACCTATTTCAGCTAGCTGTGTTATGTCTTTGCCCTGCGCAGATGTGATGCCTACGTCACAGCGTTTATATATAATGTACTTCACATGGACTTAGCCAAAAGGCCTGGAGGTGGCCCATAGAATATTTGCTCTGTTACTAGAGTTTGCACAGATATCTTACATTGCTAATTACTTACCTAGCTTTTGTTATTGTTGAAACAGGGTCTCACTGTGTAGCTCTGGCTTGTCTGAAGCTAACTGTAGAACAGCCTTAAACTCACACAGAGAGAGCTACTTGTTTCTACCTTGGACTAATGGTATTCTACCACAACCAGTGACTTAGCTAACCCTTAAAAATGATTTGAAGTAACATGGAGCACTTGGGGTTATTATCAAGCAGTCGTTTTTATGTCTAGACATACAGATTAATAAGTATTAGTTGAATTTCAAGAGAGCCTTGCAAGATCAGGAAACCCTGCTCTTTTATGTTTTGATTTCGGGGGGGAAAGGTAAGTGTTCTCGGGGGTTTGAGGGTCCTTTGTCTTAATCACTGTGCTTCAAATGGTTCAGTATATGTGAATATAGGAATATTGTTTAGTGTTGTTTTGGTATTTTTCAGGAGAAACACTTTTTCCATAAGGTGAACGAGAGGCTCTCCAAGCCCAACATTTTCATTCTGAATAACCGTTGGGATGCTTCTGCTTCGGAGCCAGAGTACATGGAGGATGTGAGTTTTCCCCCTTTGTGTGAACTGCAGTCATGTACATAGTTGTCTGCGAAAACAGTAGACCTCAGAGAGTGTCTGGAGAAGTGAGTCTCTGATTGTGAAAATAATAGGAATATAGCTGGGTCTCATGATACACACTCTAATCCCAGACTGTAGGTGTAGGCAAAAGGGTCAGGAGTTCAAAGCAAACATGAGCTGTGTAGTCAGCAGCAGTGTGAGGCTAGTCTGAGCTACACAGGACTGAAAAGAATGACAAGAAAGACTTATGGGGTCAGTATAGGCATCTGAAGGGCTAAGCTCCCTTGTTTCAGAACTTGAAAATTCTTTTTCTGTTTCACTTTTTCATATGTGGATGTTTTGCCTTCATGTATGTCCTGCTTACATGCTTGATGCTAGGGGAGACTAGAGTAGGACATTGGGAGAACTAGAGTTGTGAGACAGTTGTGAGCTGTTGTGTGACTGCTGGGCATTGGACTCAGGACCTCTGGAAGAGCAGCTGTATTCTTAGTCATCTCTCAAGCCCCATGTTTAATTTTTTTTATCAAAGTATAAAATAAGTAACAGAAACATGCCTCCCTGCATCATAAGAGCCTGACTCAGTTTCACACACCTGCCTTAGACTGCAGGTAGAACAGTTGAGCACACCCGACACCCAGAGCTCCTCATGGCCCTTGGCCTCTTTCTGTTTTGGTTTCTTGCTTTGCTTTTGATATGGAGTCTTTTGTCTCACTGAGGTTTACCTTTCACTCTCTTGTGCATCCTCCCTAATGCTGAGGTCATAGGTATGTGCCACCTGGTTTACATGGTGCTGGGCATTGAACCTAGGATCTCTTACATACTGAGCCTATATCTTCCACTCACCTTAGAAAGAATCTGGCATTTAAGAGCCCGGGTTTGGTGGTGCATGCATTTTAATCCCAACACATAGAGTGGTTCTCAACCTTCCTAATCCTGTGACCCTTTTTAATACAATTCCTCATGTTGTGGTGACCCCAACCATACAGTTACTTTGTTACTTCGTCAGTATAATTTTGCTCCTGTGATGAATTGTAATGTAAATGTCTGATACTCAGGGTATCTGATACATGGCTCCAAAGGGTCCTGACCCAAAATATGAGAAATACTGCTCTAAGACATAGGGAGGTAGGTCTCCGAGTTTAAGGCCTGCCTGGTCAAAAAAGTGAGTTTCAGGCTCGTCAAGTCTATGTAGTGAGATTCTATCTCTAAACAAAACAACAATATACCCAAAGGCATTTGATATATGTGTCAGTCAATTTTTTTGTTATTATTACAACATAGTTGAGACTCATGGTTTCAGAGGCTCCAGTTGGTGGTAAGAGTGCGAATCACAGAAAGAGCAGCTTACCACAAGGTGGCCTAGGACAGGGACAGTGGGAAATGAGTAGGCCTGTCCTTGCTGATTTCCCACTTTACCTAGAAACACCCTCACAGAACACTAATCTACCCGTTCTCTGTTTAGTTGATAGTTAGTAACCTTCACAATATATAAGTGGGATGTATTTAATTTTCTTTGGTATTTTTCTGATTTTAGTTGTATTGTTTATAAACATGAAACATTGCCCCCCACCCCCACCCGCCTGCATGCATGTCTGTGTGTGGGTGTCGGGAGCCCTGGAACTGGAGTTACAGACAGGGCTGGGCCATCATGTGGTTCCTTTGAAGTGAGTCCAGGTACTCTGGAGGAGCAGCAGTGCTCTTTAAGTGCTGAGCCTCAGCTCCTGTTCTATTGCTCTTTAAGGCACTGCAGAATTAGGACATGCTTGCAGAATAGCTCACTAGCTCAGCATTTCTCTTTAGCTTCAATTTGTTGTTTGTTTTGTTTATGTTGTAAGGCACTTTGTCCCTGTAGTCTAAGCTGGCCTTGAACTCTCAGCTGGCCTTTCCTACGCCTCCTGAGCGCTGTGGTCCTTTGCATGGGCCACCAGACCCACTTTATTCATGGTGCTAGGAATTGAATCCAGGGCTTTGTGTGTGCCAAGCAAACATCTAACTGAACTACGTTGTAGCCCCAGTTTCAATGTTCATTTGAGAGTTATTTGTTTGTTTTGTATTTGTTTTTAAAGACAGGGTCTCTCTGTGTACCCCTAGCTGTCCTGGAAGTCATTCATTTTGTTCATATAGCTATCTTCTTTTAGGTTTGTTGAAAGATTACTTTCTTGCCAGAGCATAGTTTCCCTCCTTGTATTGGAGTTTTTCCCTTTATTATTCTTTGAAGGATTGGATTTGTGTAAAGATATTGTGTAAATTTGGTTTTCTCTGTCTATGGTAGTTGAGAGTTTTGCTGGGTATAGTAGCCTGGGCTGGCATTTGTGTTCTCTTAGGGTCTGTATGACATCTGCCCAGGATCATATAACTTTAATAGTCTCTGATGAGAAGTCTGGTGTAATTCTGATAGGTCTGCTTTTTTTGTTACTTGACCTTTTTCCCTTACTGCTTTTAATATTCTTTGTTTTGTGCGTTTGGTGTTTTGATTATTATGTGACAGGAGGAATTTCTTTTCTGGTTCAAATGATTTGGAGTTCTGTAGGTGTCTTGTATGTTCATGGGCATCTCTTTCTTTAGGTTGGGGAGGTTCTATAATTTTGTTGAAGATATTTACTGGCCCTTTAAGTTGGAAATCTTCATTCTCGTCTATACCTATTATCCTTAGGTTTGGTCTTCTCATTGTGTCCTGGATTTCCTGGATGTTTTGGGTTAGGATCTTTTTGCATTTCGCATTTTCTTTCTCTGACTGTTGTGTTATTGTTTCCCATGGTATCTTCTGCCCCTGAGATTCTCTCTTCTATCTCTTGTATTCTGTTGGTGATGCTTGCATCTATGGCTCCTGATCTCTTTCCTAGGTTTTCTAGTTCCAGAATTGTCTCCCTTTGTGATTTCTTTATTGTTTCTATTTCCATTTTTAGATCCTGGATGGTTTTGTTCAATTCTTTCTCCTGTTTTGATGAGTTCTTCTGTATTTCTTTAAGGGAGTTATTTATGACCTTCTTACAGTCCTCCATCATCATCACTAGAAGTGACTTTAGATCCATTTCTTGCTTTTCTGGTGTGATGATGTATCCAGGACTTGCTATGGTGGGAGAGTTTGGTTCTGATGATGCCAAGTAACCTTGGTTTCTGTTGCTTCTGTTATTATGCTTGCCTCCTGCCATCTGATTATCTCAAGTGATTCCTGCCTTTGATCTATCTGCTTGGAGCCTGTCCTTTCTGTAATCCCAGTTGAGTCAGAACCAGAGTCCAGCTTTCCTTGTGATCCTGTGATTCTGGGAGCCTGTGATGCTGAGATTATGGGTGTGTCAGAGTTCTTGGCCGTCAAACTTCCTCTGAGACCCTGAGATCCTGGTGTGTGAGAGTGTCTGGACATAGCACCCCCTCTGAGGACCGTGGGGCTGTCCGCTGAGTTCTAAACCAAGGTAGACCTGCACCGACTGGAAGGAACCTGAGCCATTGATTGGGCGGGGTTCCTTTGTCTGTGCTCCAGCTGGCCCCAGGCACCCTCAGTTCTATTGGAGCAGATGTTGTGTTCCACTCACCAGTGATCCTAAGATCCAGGGTGTGCTAGGGCACCTGTGGGGTGGAGAGTCCTCTGGAGACCACAGGACTGTCCACTGAGTTTGGGCCCAAAGTGGCCCAGTGCTGGCGCTGACCAGAAGGAAACTTGAACTCACTTTATAGCCAAAGATATACCTTGAACTCTTGCTTCTACCCCCCAAGTTGATTAATTGGGATTACAAGCTTTGACACAATAGTTGGCTTTCTGTATACTTTGGAACATGTCTGTGTGAGGTCTGTGTAAATTGATGTGGGTACCAAGAGAGGCCAGAAGGCGGCACTGGATCTCCTGGAGCTAGAGGCCCTGGTGGATGTGAGCTACTTGATATAGTTCTGAAAGCAATGAGCTTCTTAAATGTTGAACCATTTCTCTAGTCCCAGCTTCCGTGTTCTTAAGAAAAATAGACTAATCTAAATGAAATGAAATATAGATTAATCTAAATGAAATGATCTAAAACGAAAACAATGACTTTATTTCACATTCTTATTGTAGCACTTAACTTTCTGATTTTAAAGGTACTAACAGCCCTACTGAAGAAAGTTTGGAAAATAAATAACTGAAAACTAAAAGTACTACCCATTTACTTGGGTGTTGCATGCCTGCCACTATTATTAACATGCTTATTATTTATGGATATTATGCATATGCATATTGCACCCTTAATATAAAATTCACTTTTCCCATTTAATTAGATAGGTATTAATACTTGTTTGTAATGTTTTATAATGCTTAGATGTAGTATTTGATATTCAAAAGGAAGATTATTAAGCAGAGATTTTTTTTTTTTTTTGCCATCAAGGATCAGACTTCATTTATTGGCATTCCCTGCATTTAATACATATATGGGAACAATATGTATCACTGTATGAATATTACCACAGCAGCTTATGTAAGAAAGTTTATTTGTGCTTCTGGTTCCAGAGCGATAAAGGTCTGTCATGGCTGCAGGCATGGCAGCTGGAGAAGAAGCTGAGGGCTCAGGCATGAAGCAGAGAAAACAAACTTGAGTTCTCAAAGTCCACCCCTGTGGCATGTGGTCTGGCAAGGCCAAACCTCCTAAGCCTCCCTGAACAGTGCCACCAACTGCGTACCAAGTATTTGAATTTCCAAGCCTATAGCAGACATTTCTCATCTGAAGCAGCACAGTCACTATTTAGTACACTGTAGTATACACTCAAGGCTGATGGTTATTATTTTTTATCTTTTGTTTAAGTTGTTAAAATTCCCAAAATTCCCATGCTTCTTGCAGGTACGCAGGCAGCACATGGAGAGATGTCTTCACTTCTTGGTAGAAGAGCTCAAGGTTGTAAGTCCTTCAGAAGCTCGGAATCGGATCTTTTTTGTTTCAGCCAAGGAAGTTCTCAACTCCAGAAAGCATAAAGCTCAGGGGATGCCAGAAGGTGGTATGTAGTAATGAGCATTTCCTTCTTACATGTAAACGTAGATTATAGCAGAACCATAGTGTGCTGAAAATCTTACCTTGTCCCCTGCTTACCTGTAGCTTCAGTACCCTATGCTCAACTGTGTGCAGTGTTATTATGTGGCAAGTGTTAAATCCTACAGTAATGAGTAGTGTGATGAGCTCTCTCATTGCCCCAGGCAACAGGAGGCTTCTTTTTGTTCAGTCTGTTCAAACAGTGCCTAGCTGTCTTATCAGCCAGCACGTTATTGCACGGCTGTATTGAACAAGAACCCTTACTGTACTGAAGAATGGTCCAAATGGAGAGTGCCTACTGGTGTAGGCACTTCCTTTAGGTGAAATGCTCGACTTAGTAAAGTTTGTTAGATTCTATAATAAGAACAAATCTGTAAAACTACAAAAATGCAAAAAGAAATTTGTGCTAATATGTCAGTACACCTTTACCTTCAAAAGATATGAACTCAGTGCATACTAAATGCTTACATAAGATGAAAAGAACATAAACTTTGTGTATGTATATAGAAGATAAACATAGTGTCCCAGTTAGATTTCTGTCGGTTTGGCATAAGCTGGTTTGGGAAGAGGGAACTTCAATTGAAGCAATGACTCTATCAGATTGACATGTGAGCATGGCTCTGGTACATTTTCTTGACTAGTGATTGATGTGGGTTGTGCCACCCCTGGGCAGGTGGGTGGACCTGGGTAGTACAAGAAAGCCAGTTGAGCAAGCTGTGGAGAGCAAGCCAGACAACAGCTGTCTTCAATGGCATCTGCTTTGATTCCTGCCTTTGAGTTCTTGCCCTAACTAAACTTTATAATGGCATGAGATTGGAACAAGTAAGCCAGATTTATTCCCCATGCTGTTGGGTGTGATTATGGTATTTTATCACAGCAATAGAAGGCAACCAAACTAATACAGTATAATACAGGGCTTATAGTCTGCCATTTCCAGTAGCCAAGAGGAATTTTGGAACATCTGTGTCATGGGTAAAGGAAGTCTATTATACTAGATTGAAAAAATCTTTCCCAAAGGCAAGGATGATCACTCAGGGTAGCATGGGCTGCACAGTGAGATCTTGTCTCACAAAGCAAAACAAAAAGTAAAATCGGATTTTCCTCTGTGTTACAGGCGGGGCACTTGCAGAAGGGTTCCAAGCAAGATTACAAGAGTTTAAAAATTTTGAACAAACTTTTGAGGTAGGAATTTAATTAGCACTGACTTATAAATGCCGTGGGTCTGAGATTACTAGTCTTCCTTGTCTGCCTTTGTCAATAACCTCTGCTGTTATTAAGTCCTGAGAACAGCAAGTAACACAAGAAGGATTTGAAGAAAAGAAGCCCCTGCAGAAAGGACGACCTGTAAGAATTGGGAAAGCTGTGTTTTGCTTTTATGTTTACAAATGAGAAATCGGTCTCGTATTGCATGTGTTGTGCAGTGAGTGGTATTCCTTGTATTCATACACATGAAGCAAGAGCAAACAGTGGTTGCTGTTAGAACAGATGATGGCTGTCCATCAGTGGCTCTGCAGGCCTTTAATCCCAGCAAAGGCAGGCATCTCTTGAGTTCAAGGCCAGCCTGGTCTTGTTCCAGGACAACTAGGGCTACACAGAGAAACCCTGACTCCGGAGGTGGGGGGCAAAGTGAGGCCTGTTCACTGTCTCTATGAAAAGCGTTGTCCCAAAGAAGAAAGAACATTGTCGAGGTTGTCTGGTATTTCTACACTGTACTGCCACTTGCTAATTTTCATTTTGTGCCACATATTTTTTTTTTTT
>NC_034593.1:27236406-27238974 GCF_900095145.1 Mus pahari
CATATAAAGTTTGCAAGACCAAGGGCCCTCTCTTCTCAGTGATGGCCGACTAGGCCATCTTCTGCTACATATGCAGCTAGAGACATGAGCTCTGGGGGTACTGGTTAGTTCATATTGTTGTTCCACCTATAGAGTTGCAGCCCCCTTCAGCTCCTTGGGTACTTTCTCTAGCTCCACCATTGGGGGCCCTGTGTTCCGTCCAATAGCTGACTGTGAGCATCCACTTCTGTGTTTGCCAGGCACTGGCATAGCCTCGTGCCGCATGTTTTGAACAAGTGTATGAATATAAAAATAATTCCGATGCGGCTGTGGTGCTTTAGGAGTGTAGTAGAAAGGCACCACACTGTGGAAGGGGCTGATGTATGTGCAGCACTGAGCAGGAAGGGAGTCATGGGTTTTCTATGACTGCTAAAACCAGGTGCAAAAGCAAACTGGAAAGACTTCTCATTTTACAGCTCTCACATCCGACTCTTTCACTGACAGCAGTCAGGCAGGAACTCAGACTCAGAACCTGGAGGCAGGGGCTGAAGTAGAGAGCACAGAGAAGCCCTGCTTCCTGACTTGCTCCCCATGGCTTGCTCAGTTTGCTTTGTTTGTTTATATTTCATTTTTTGGAGACAGGGTTTCTGTGCAGCCCTGGCTGTTCTGGATCTCACTCTGTAGACCAGGCTGCTCTTAAACACAGATCCACTGCCTCTGCCTGCTGGATGCTGGGATTAAAGGTGTGAGTCGCCACACCCAGCTTCTTGCTTTTTCTACAATCCAGGACAGTGCTGCCCAGGGATGGCATTGCCCACTGTGGGCTGGGTACTATGTCAATCATCCATAAAGTGCCCCACACTGCCCATGGGCCAATCTGATTGTAGTCACTTTCTGAATTACATCTCCCTCTTCATAGATGACCCTGGATCGAGTCAAGATGACAAAAAGTACTAGGCTGAGCAGAGGGAATTGATCTCAGGTTGTAGGCATTTAATTTTTCTCAAAATTAAAACTCATGCTATGTTCAGATGAAATATTGTTTGGATGTTGACATTCTAAGTCCTTATACAGCCCCGCTTACTCTAGTTAACATCTTGTCAGTGAACAAAGATGTCAGAATTAGAGAACTGTCCACAATTATTCCCTATAAGGACTAATTGCCTTACTAGAGGATTTGAATGGCAAGTGTACCAGGCTGGACTTTTTTAAACTAAAAGTTTGCATATTATTCCCCAGTCTTTAATTTGTGAGAGGAAGAAAGTCCATTGGGCAGATGAGGGGATCAGTATTCGCTGCTTCTGTAAGAGGTCCTGGGTATCAATAGGATTCTCAGGCCAAGCCGTTGGATACCTCTGTGAACCTGACCGTATCAGTTACTTCATGTGAGTGGGATAGAGAGTTACTCAAGCCGTCCCTCTAAGGGCATGTCGCTTTCTTTTACCAGACAGTCAAAGGCTGTGCTGCTCTGCAGCTGTGCTCACGGTACACAGTCTGATTAGGAATATCCATAAATCTGTACATGTGCACACATACATAAACATAATTTGTAGTTCTGTGCTAGGCAGTGGTTCTAACACTGAACTCCATCCCCAGTTTAAAAAGTTGTTTTATTAGTATTGACCTCCCTCCCTCCCTCCCTCCCTCCCTCCCTCCCTCCTTGCCCCTCTTCTTCTCTTCCTCTCCCTCCATTTCCTTCTCCTTCTCCCTCCCTCCCTCTCCCCACCCCCGTGTGTAAGTGTGTGTGTGTGTGTGTGTGTGTGTGTGTGTTGGATATCTGTGAGTGCGGGGTTGTTAGGCCTGTATGTCAAGCGTTTTTACCTGCTAAGCCATCTTGCTAGGCTTGTTTTTGTTGTTGCTGCTGCTGTTTTCTTGAGATTGAGTCTTGCTATATAGCTCAGGCTGTTCTAGAACTCTTGCTATTAAGTAGGGCAGACTGCCCTCTAACTCAGAGTTCTCAATGACTACCAAGTGCTGAGATTATAGGTGTGTGCCACCATGCCTAGACCTAAAATATTCCGCCATCTTTTAATTAATTTTTTTAAGATTTACTTTTAATTGGTGGTGAGTAGGTATATTATTACAGGTTTCCAAAGCAGATAGAGGTGTGAGATCTCCCTGAAGCTGAAGTTATGGCCGCTTGTGAGCCATCTGACACGTGTGCTGGGAATCTCATCTGGATCGTGTGCAGGAGCAGTGTGTGCTCTTTGCTGCCAAAGCTAGCACCATTTCTACATCATCATAATTAGTTTGATCTTTGCCATGGGATTAATTTGATTCAGGAGCTCAGTATTTTTAACATACTGACTATTGAGTTAAATAAGGCTTGAAAGCCTACTGGAATCAAGGTTTCACCTTTTAAATGTGCACGTGAGTAGTCTTGCTACAAGGACATACTCTTTGCGAAGTTCTGTCACCATTGCCTAGTCGCCGTGGGGTTTGATGTGTGAGGGAGGAAGTGTGTCTCCCCCCACCCCTACCCCCACTGCCTTTCCCCTTTCCTTTCCTTTCCTTTCCTTTCCTTTCCTTTCCTTTCCTTTCCCTTTCCTCTCCTCTCCTCTCCTCTCCTCTCCTCTCCTCTCCTCTCCT
>NC_034593.1:27239379-27247341 GCF_900095145.1 Mus pahari
ATATATATATATATATATATATATATATATATATATATATATATATATATTATATATATATAAACTGACATCTTTAGATGTTAATAAGAAATCAGAAA
This sequence comes from Mus pahari, assembly GCF_900095145.1. Taxonomy (NCBI): domain Eukaryota; kingdom Metazoa; phylum Chordata; class Mammalia; order Rodentia; family Muridae; genus Mus; species Mus pahari. The sequence goes on from NC_034593.1 coordinate 27,239,478, forward strand.
ACTAATTGATCTGTGCTTTTCATTTGGTTCTCAGATTTTAAATTTGAAAGTCTATAGGATATTCTAACAAGATAGAATTGAGAAGTTGTTCAGTGTTTTTTAACCTTTTGCAAAATGACAGAACTTCTGATAAAGTAACTGCAGAGTGTATACTTGCGCACTCGTAGGGAGAATGTGTGCAATCAGGAGCGTTAGGGCTTCCTCTGGATTGTATTTGCTCACCTTTGCTGACCTGAGGAGGCAGTGCCTCCTGGGCCTGGCAGCTCAGCTGCAGGGCTCTTCACTCCGTCTAGTCCAGCTCTGACGCTGTGCTGTCTTCTGTGCGCTGGGTCTTCATTGCTGACATCTAGATCTGCTTCATCGAGGAACATTTCTGTTCATTTTTTCTCTTGAAATTACTTTTATGATTTTATTATATATAATTTTGTGAAAATTGGTTTGGCACATTTACAGGTAGTTACTTAAAGGAAAATCAAAGCTGAGTTTAATCATTTAAAAATCAGTAGCTTCTAAGTGAGTTGCTTACAGTTGGGTAATGGTCAGAGGCTCTAATGAAGGATGTGTTCAGAGAGCCCTTGCTTTAGACTTACAGAACAACCCAAGACCACTTGCTTGTCAGTGGAAGTTCCATGAGAGTGAGTGATGCTTAGGGGAGATTGATGAGGAAACGCACACTAGCTGAACCAGGGAACACTTGGGCCTTCATTACAAGCTGTGGACTAAAGGACTAAAGGACTTTTATGTCCTCGGCCTAAAGAAAGCAATTCTTCTGTTTTCCTCAAATATTGAACAAAGAGCTACACAGCACAAGATTATAGGCTTTTCCTGAGTGACATACAGGTACTTTTTAGAGACAGAAGACTTACTACGTGTTGTGAATAGTCCATTCAGTGAACATGGAGCATACAGATGATTTCAGTGTAAGCACAGAATGAGAGCATTGAGTAAATACTCTTTTAAAGAAGCTTGAAAGCTGCTTATTTAACAGAGGAGCAGTAGTGAGCTTCCAGAAGTAATTACCACAAATGGTCTTAGCTAAGTTTGTACATATACATATTTAGAATACATGTATATTATATATACATATATTCAATATATGTATTCAAAAAGATGGATTCATAGCACTAGAGGATTTTTATGACCCAAATTAAAAAAGAAAATGCCGTAGAAGTAAGAACATTCCTGGGCTGGAAAGATGGCTCAGTGGTTAAGAGCACTGACTGCTCTTCCAGAGGTTCTGAGTTCAAATCCCAGCAACCACATGGTGGCTCACAACCATCTGTAATGGGATCTGATGCCCTCTTCTGGTGTGCCTAAAGAGATTAATGGTGTAATCATATACATAAAATAAACAATTAAATCTTTAAAAAAAAGCAAAAACATTTCTTCTATGAGAGTTGTACTTGCTGCTGCCACGTGGGCTAGAATTTCTTGCATTGTTCAAAGACCATGTAGTCTTTTTTTTAAGTAGAGTTTTCAAACGTTATATCAGTGCAGAATTTTACTTTCTTGGAGATAAAAATTAAATGAGGCTTTTCATAACAATTTTGTTAACTTTTGATAATAAAAATTTTAAAAATTGTATGACATATTACACATATTAAAAATTGAGGTCTGGCAAAATGGCTCAGTGGTTAAGAGCATTGGCTGCTCTTCCAGAGGTCCTGAGTTCAATTCCCAGCAACCACATGGTGGCTCACAACCATCTGTAATAATATCTGATGCCCTCTTCTGGTGTGTCTGAAGATAGCTACAGTGTACTCATATACATAAAATAAATAAATCTTTTTAAAAATGGAAACAAAATTTTATAAATCAAATGTGTCTATGAATATGTGTGATATGTGTGATACATTCTGACATATTCTACTTTAAAAGAAACAAAATGCAGAGCTGGATAGAGAGGCACATGCCTGACATTTAATTTTAGGGCCAGCCCGAGTTACAGAGTTATAGGAGCCTGGGATATATAAAAAAAACTGTATTTAAAAACACACACAAAGAACCAGAAATAATGATTCTTGCCTATAATCAAAGCACTTGGGAAGCCAAGGCAGGAGGATTACTGTGAGTTGGAGGCCAACATGGGCTACACAGTGAAACAATCTTCAAAACACCAACACACACACACACACACACACACACACACACACACACACATACACACACACCCTAGAACAAAACAGAGTAGAAGAAGAAGGTGGCAAGGGTCCTCTGTTAGGAGACACTGACTGATTTAATTACAGTAGCTACATTGAAGGTGAGACAGTCATGCTGAGTGTATTCAGGCCTGTGCACTGTGCTACAGTCGCATGGTCTCTGAGATAGCTGCATGTGGTTCTCTCTATATTTTAAAATACTTAAGTGGTTAACAATAATTTAACTGGTCATGTAGTAGTCCTTAGATACACTCTGTTCAGTAACCTTAGGTATGTTGTCATGTTATCTAAGTCATATAAAGATAAGAATTCTAAAATACCACAAAGAATTCTAAAACTCAGACTTAATTTGATTATATATTGCAAGCAAACAGTTAAAACAAGATGAACAGACTAGAAATCAGATGGGTAATTCTCATGGGGCCAGCTATGATCCTAAGAAAAGTGCCATTTGTTTGTTTATTTCATTTATTATTTGTTGTGTAGTCACCCCACTGCACATTACTGTGTGAAGATGCACAAACTATAAACTTGCTGCTTAGCTCTTCCTTTATAGTTTTAAGTTGTGTTTCATCGTTTGATTCGTTTTGTCTCTCCTTTGGGTTTTGGTTTAAATTAAATCAGCAAGTGTTTGTGTTTGAATTCCTGAAAGTGTTGGGATGGAATTGCAGTAATGTGTTGTGGCTTGGGCCCCTCGCAGGAGTGTATCTCGCAGTCAGCAGTGAGAACAAAGTTTGAACAGCACACTATCAGAGCTAAGCAGATACTAGACACTGTGAAACACATACTGGATTCAGTAAACGTGGCCGCAGCCGAGAAGAGGTAGGCACCCCTTCATTATGACCCCGATTACTGTCATTGGGTCAGCCTTCAGGGCCGAGGCTTGCAGTGCGACAGGGGACACTTCCGCACTGAGACCCGCTTTGTGATTTTACTTGTGCCTGCCTGTGTGTTTTTAATGAACGTTGGAAGATGGTTATTTACTGTGTGCCCCTCCCTGGATGGCTGTGTATGAATTATGACTTTAAAGTGTGAGTAGCTTTAGAGTGTCTTCATGACAGAGGAAGATGGTCTTCAAGCAGAGTCATGTGAAGAATCCCAAACCAGGTGATGCCCTGTTTACCTTCAGAACTGAAAGCCCTTCTGTAAACATGGAAATAGGATGTGAAGGTACTGAACCATCACACCCTTCCAGACATGGGACACACCTAGAATACAACCCTGCTGAGGCTGAGGTGGGAAGTGTTTGGCCATTTTAGGATACATGTCTTTTATTTTCTTTCTTTCTTTTTTTTCTTTTTTTTTTTTTTTTTTTTTTTTTTTTGTATAAAACTTGACACACTTGGGAACAAAGACCAAAATGTTGTTAGATATGACAAATGAGTTGCTGTCAGGCCTCATGGAACTGTAGCTAGCTTATTCAATTCAAGGAAGTATAGAAAGCATCAAGATTAAGTCAACATAGGATAAAACTGAAGAATGTTTGTGAGATAGAGTCCAGCCTAAAACTTCTGGCACTTGTCATGCCTCAGCCTCCCAAACACAGGGATTACAAGCTTCACTCACCAAGCCTTGCTAAAACTGGTTGGTTGGTTGCAAGATCTCTGCCACTGGCCTTAAAATCAAAGTTTTGAATGTGTGTGTTTCTGCTGAGAATACCTCCCACCCTATATTGTCTACTCCACTTACTTCATCTTTTATAACATGCAACATCGGACCAAATAGTGCACAAAGATGATTCAGGGACAATGTCTGGAAATGAGTGCTGTTGGTTTTCTTGAAAAGCTCTAGGGTTCTAGTTTTCCTGTCGTGCAGGGGTCCACAGACCTCCCACAGGGAGTCAGACAGTGGATATGGTAGGCTTTGTGGGCCACACCATCTCTTTTGTGCCCACTCATGTGTGGACTGCATAGGTAACAGAGAGAGCCTTGGTTTCCCACTGTTCTGTTTGCTATGCTTGCTTACCAACTGAGTTGTTGGTGAGTCCCTGTTTTAATTGTTCTGTGTGGAGACTTAGAAGCCTTGTGGGGTTGGTTTGTTTGTCACTTTTGTTTCTTGTTTCTTTTTGTAGGATGCAGGTAATTCTGGAGAGTCAAGGTCATTTATGTTGAGCCATGTACTTGAAGGATTTAAATGCAATTGCTGTCCTTTCGGACTTTAATACAAGATTTCTCTGTGTGTGTGTGTGTGTGTGTGTGTGTGTGTGTGTGTGTGTGTGTGTGTGCGTGTTACTAATAATGGTTCCAAACATAAATGAGTGACCTTGCTTAATTAATTGCTTTAGGACTTTAACATGCCCCAAATATTGATTACTCTTCATAATAAAATAGGGTTTATTCAATGGAAGAGAGGGAAGACCAAATCGATAGACTGGACTTTATCCGAAACCAGATGAACCTTTTAACACTGGATGTTAAAAAGAAGATCAAGGAGGTCACGGAGGAGGTGGCAAACAAGGTAACAGTGCTCGCTGTCACTGTTGCCATATCTGAAAGTTGCAGTATGTGTTAGCACTACAGTGCTGTCTGTCTCTTACCTCAGCTGAATCCATGTCCCCTGGCCTTGTATTCTGAGCACTGGTAATCCTTTAAAACCTGTATCTTGTCTGCTTATTCGAGGGGGTGTCTTGTTTTGCAGCCTGGCTGGCCATGAATTACTTTAAAGTTTAACTCTGAGTTTTGTTTTTTTTTTTTAAATGTTTTCAGGTTTCTTGTGCAATGACAGATGAAATTTGTCGACTGTCTGTTTTGGTTGATGAGTTTTGTTCTGAGTTTCATCCTACCCCCAGTGTACTGAAAGTGTATAAGAGTGTAAGTTAAAGTTGGTGAGCATTCATTTTGAGGCTGCTTTCTTGCTCTGTTCTCTACTGGTGTGTTTAGTGAGCTTGGCCCTTTCAGTGCTTTCTTGGCAGTCTGTATACAGATGAAGACAGCTCCCATACTCTGTATACACATCTGTATACAGATGAAGACAGCTCCCATACTCTGGTAATAAGTGCACACTGTCTGACATGTAAAACGGAGAGGGACTGGGGTGGGGCTCAGTGGTCAAGCATGTGCTTAGCTAGTATCAAGCACCCACCCAAAAGATCATTTGGACAGTCTTAAAATATACCTACTTTCTGTGGAGAGAATAACATGCACATTTATAACCATTGTTGACAGGAATTAAGTAAGCACATAGAAGATGGCATGGGAAGAAATTTGGCTGATCGGTGCACCAATGAAGTCAATGCCTCCATTCTTCAGTCTCAGCAAGAAATCATCGGTAATCATCACATCTGCAGGGTCATGTGTAGCCTGCCTCTCCCCATTTCCTCTCTCCCTCCCTCTCCCCCCTCTCTCCCCACCTCTCTAATAAAGGGTTATTTTCATTTGCTTGCATTGCTTGGAAGGTGAGATATTATATAATACATTGCGTACTACTGTTTGTTAAAAATAATATAATCTTTTTTTCCAGAAAACTTGAAGCCACTACTTCCAGCTGGTATACAGAATAAGCTTCATACACTAATCCCTTGCAAAAAGTTTGACCTCAGCTATGATCTCAATTGCCACACGCTGTGTTCGGATTTTCAAGAGGACATTGTGTTTCGGTTTTCCCTGGGCTGGTCTTCGCTTGTACACCGATTCCTGGGTTCCACAAATGCACAGAGGGTGCTGCTCGGGCTGTCAGAGCCCATCTTTCAGGTACCTACCTTGATTCTATCACATAGAACTCTTGGGTTGTTTATGCAGATTCCTCTTAGAAAGCTGGATTACTTGAATCTGCCTGTTTGTCTGTGTCTGTCTGTCTCTGCTTCTGAGTTGGGTTTTGTTTGCCCATTAACACGCCCCTGCATGTTCCTCTACATGGAGGTTCCATGTGAAGGGCAGAGGACACGTAGGAGTGAGTTTTCTGCTTCTGCCTGTGGCTTCTGGGGCTTGAACTCAGGGCATCAGACTTAGCAGGAAGTGCCTTTATCCTCTGTGCCAGCTTTATGACCCAGGAAACTTATATCTTCTTAAAATACATTAGAATAAGCTTTAAATTTTGTTAATTTTTGAGGAAATTTATGGAGTACAAAACCACCCCAGAGGCCAGAGAGATGATTCAGCAGTTAGAGGCACTTCTTGCTCTTGCAGAGAACCTGAGTCACTTCTCAGCATCCACCTTGGTGGTCTTTGGACCACATGGGACTCCAGCTCCAGAGAATCCAACAAGGTCTTCTGGCCTCCAGAAGTACCTGCACGCACATGTCCCACACTCACACAGTTATACAGTAGTCATTACCATAATTGAATCATAAAACATTTCTGTTGGGGTTGGAGAAATGGCTCAGTGATTGATCTGGAGTTCATATTGTTTCCCCAGAACCTGTGTTTGGTTTCCAGCATCCACACTGGGTGCTTCACAACTGTCTGTAACGCTAGCTTCCTGGCATCTGGTCCCCTCTTCTGGCCTTTGTAGGCACCTGCACTTATGTGTACATGGTATCTCCATATACATACACATAATTTAAAATACAGTTATTTAAAAAAAAAAACAAAACATTTTTGTTCTTCTCCAAAGATTCCTCATAGCAGGGTTCATACTTCTGGGTTCAGCACTAACCAATTTTGTTGACTTGGATTTGCTCTCTAAACATTCTCTATGATGTCTCAGGTATCTGGGCCTAGGCCACTTAGGATGTTCACCCTCAAAGTACAAGTATTGTACCACTCCATTCCAGGGGGCTGAGTACTGGAACACATTCTGTTTCTCCCTCACCACATGGCCCCCAGTGTGGGGCTGCCTGTGCAAGAAAGACGGTGCCAAAGAAACCTGAAGACATGCTCATGTAGCCCTTCAGGAGGAGTCAGACTGTTGGTGTCAATGGGGACAGTGAGAGTGACACTGGTGTCTCAAATCTGAGGGGGATCAACTAAGCAAATTTTAAGATAATTTTGATATACAGCTACCCATTTATACTCACGTACAGGTTCCTGGCCTCTTGCTTGCCTTCCCCAGTACTCAGTGCCCAGCCTGCTCTCATAGTCTGTCCCCCCATCCGTCCCTTTGTCCCTGACAGTTTTCCTTCTACTTGAATGTCCCCAGTGTCCATGTGACGTGTACACTGCAGTGTCTAGGACCCACCCATGAGAAAAGGCACCCAGGACCTGTCTTTCTAAAACTGAATTGCATGTCATATGCTTCTCTGGCTTTATCTGTTTTTCTTCAAAAGACATAACTTCTTTCTTTATTTTTGAGGAGTACACACTGTATTAAAAACTAAATATTCTTGAGACACAACATCACATCTTCAATAAAGGTTGTTGTGTAGCCTTCACAGGAAACAGTTTCCCCACCATCCAGCTAAAACTACATTTTTCTTAATACTGTGATTTGCTGTTGGACAGCTGACTTGGTGTGGTAGCAGCTATTGTGAATAGTGCTGTATAGAAGCAACTTTAGAAACTGTTGTGAATGTGCATATGTTCTGTCGTATAGGTGTGCATGTATGGCCTTGGGTGAATGTGTATTGTAGCTTTTCAGGTACTCTAGGACGTGTTAGGCCATGCAGTATATTTTCTTTTATTCTTCTGTCCTACGTATGTCCCTCTCTCTGTCCCTTATGCCCTTCCTTCCTGTCCTCTTCTCTTCTCTTCTCTTCTCTTCTCTTCTCTTCTCTTCTCTTCTCTTCTCTTCTCTTCTCTTCTCTTCTCTTCTCTTCTCTCTCTCTCTCT
>NC_034593.1:27248186-27251254 GCF_900095145.1 Mus pahari
TTGTAGACCAGGCTGGCCTCGAACTCAGAAATCCGCCTGCCTCTGCCTCCCAAGTGCTGGGATTAAAGGCGTGCGCCACCACGCCCGGCATGACTTATCTTTTAATCTTCTTTGGCATGCTTTGAAATTTAAAATGTTGGTTTGTTGAGGCACTAAATATTTTTCGGACAAGGACTTAGGATAATTCAGGTTGGCCTGTGTGGGCCACAGTGGCCTTGTTCTGGCTGTCCTCCTACCTCAGCCTCTCCAGTGCTAGCATTTCAGGCAGGAGACATCACAACCAGCTAAAGGTATTTACTTTTTAAATGTTTTATCATCTTTATTTCTTGTCTGTTTCGGAGATGATCAGACATGACAGTAAGAGTGTGGAGGTCTCCTTGTGCCACATGGGTTCTGAGGATCAAAGGCAGATGGCAGGCAGGCCTGATAATACTTTTACCTTCTGTGCTGTCTCTTTGGCCCCGGGTTTTCAGTTTCAAGTTTAACTTACTGGGATTTTGCTTATTTTAATGATTGTGCTTTTGATGTAATGCTTGCTTGTTTTAATGCTAAAATTTAAGCCAAGGCATTGTATGTGCTGAGCACACAGTACACTACTATGCTGTTTCTTCAACTCATCAGCATAGCTTTAATTCCTGGAAGATGGAATTATCTAGAGTTTTAGCTCAGTGGTTAAGAGTTCTTACTACTTTTTCAGAGTTCTGAGCACCACATTAGGCAGTGCACAGTTGACTGTAACTTCTAGCCTTGGGGTGTACTGCATATAAACTTAGTTAAACATAAGAAAAGTTAATCTAAAAAAAGTTTTTTATTCCTATTAATTTACTGTTGAATTTGTTCCTTAGTCCACATTATAGAAAACAATTCTTGTGAAGGTGCAGTATATAATCTTGGCAGTCCTACAGCTGAGGCTGGGCGACTTTGAGTGTGAGTCCCAGGCTAGCCGGATAACATAGTTCCTTCCCCGCCTCATCCTGCCACCCCACTCCCCTCAAAAGAACTTCCAGCGTATTTTTATTTTCTTCTTTTATTTGTGTTATGTTCATGATTTGGAATTTTCTCCCATAGTTTGTTTTAGTTTTAAAAACAAACAGCTTTATAAATTTAACTATTTGTCTTTTTCTCCCAAATCCATTAGGTCCCTAGATCTTTAGCTTCAACTCCTACTGCTCCTTCTAATCCAGCAGCACCNGATAATGCAGCCCAGGAAGAGCTCATGATCACCCTAATCACAGGATTGGCGTCCCTCACGTCTAGAACCTCCATGGGCATCTTAGTTGTTGGGGGCGTGGTAAGAAACAGTACTTTTAATAAAGTTAAGGTAATATTTTCAGGATCTATCAAGCATCTGAAAATCTGTGGGTTAAAGTAGTGGTGAAAATTTTATAGCTGTAACTTATCTACACACACACACACACACACACACACACACACACACCCCTACCTACCTACCTTCCGACCCACACCTCAGCCTGTAACTCTAGGATGAAAGCCCTTCCCGCTGTCCAGTTGGTTTTTGTTTGCTGCTTGTCTTTTCCTTGGGGCAGTACCCCGAGTCTTACACGTGTCAAGTAATTCACTGTAACACTGAATTACATTCCTAGCTCTAGCTTATCTGGCTTTAAGAAAATGCCTATTTTCTCAACATAGTACATAAATAAGTGATATTTATGTATTGGCAAAACAAGAAAGATCCGGTGAAGGTTAATATTATGATCCAAGTTGGTAGGATGCTTGCTTTTCTTTTGTAAGGCGGAGTTTGATCCTTGTCACAAAACAAGATGTCCCATGTAGCTGCCTCAGAATACCAGTGAGAGAGGTGTTTTAAATATTAGAGATTATTAGTGACTCATGTTCAGTATTTTGTTTGTTTCCAGCACGTTTGTACTCTTTTAATGTTTGAAACATTCAAACTAATTTACTTTTTTATTTTTTAAATAATATCAAGTTGGGGCTGGAGAGATGGTTAAGAACGCTCTATCACCTTCCCGGGGACCCCTGTTTGGTTCCCAGAACCCACTTGGCAGCTCAGCGATTTGCAATTCTAGTCCCCGAGGTTCTGATGCTCTCTTGGCCTCCACAGTCACTAGTCAGTCACCCGGCACACATGCACGAATGCAGGCAGAACGCTTAGACACGTGAAACATAAAAATAAGATCTTTATAGAGAGCAAGAGGGAGCTTGCCTGTCCATGTGGCAAGCTGGGAAAGCCCATCCTGATGTTTATAATTTTTCCCACAAGATTGCTTTGTGAGGAAGGTACTACATTTCTAGAAGATGAGCCAGGAGTCACAGTGCCTTCATGGTTGTGCCCTCACGGTATGTTTCCTCCTCACGGTGAGCCTGACTCTGTCTTTCAGATTTGGAAAACAGTGGGCTGGAAACTGATCTGTGTCACCTTGAGTATGTACGGAGCTTTGTACCTTTATGAGAGGCTCATGTGGACGACCCGTGCAAAGGAGAGAGCCTTTAAGCAGCAGTTTGTGAACTATGCAGCCGAGAAACTGCAGAGGATCGTGAGCTTCACCAGTGCAAACTGCAGCCACCAAGTACAGCAGTAAGTGGGACGTTGTCTGACACAGCACGGGATGAAGCCACCACACGGAAAGGGCCCCCTTTCTTCTGCTTGTCATCCGTCCTCTTGTTCCCTGACAGATTAAGTTTGAACATTTGGAGTTTGGTGTATTGGAGCCCTTTAGAAGGCATAAGGGCTTTAACAGTTAATTCTTCCACAGAAGATGCTTGTGAGCCCTTCATCATGAAGACTGGATCTTCAGAACTTATTATGGGGCTCAGTGTGCACAGACACCTGATGGCTTTGTCATTAAAGCAGGGTCTAATTGTAGCCCAGGCTGGCCTCTAACTCATGACAGTCTTTATGCCTCAGCCTCCTGAGTCCTCTTTTCCCTGATGGTTTTTATGATGAATAGAATGTGCTTTTTACTGTCATAGCCCAAACCTTTAAGTGTGTAACAGTACTGGCTTTTAGATTTCAAGAGAACTTTCTTATAGATAGATAATAGGTTCACCCAGTTGTTCCTCCTCTTCCTCCTCCTCCTCCTCCTCCT
>NC_034593.1:27251300-27256053 GCF_900095145.1 Mus pahari
TCTCTCTCTCTCTCTCTCTCTCTCTCTCTCTCTCTCTCTCCAAGTTGTTGAGTAATACTCACTATGTAGCTCCAGCTGGTCATGAATTCACAGAGATCTTCCTGCCTCTGCTTCCTGGGTGCTGGAATTAAAGGTTAAAGGCTCCCATACCTGCTATAAAAAATACTTTGTTTTTTCAGATTTATCTTATTGGTTTGAATACATATATGTCTGTTTACTACTTTAGAAGTGGTGGGACCTGGCAGAGTGGAGCCAATAAACGAGGTGAATTAGCATCTCATACAATAGCCAACAATATTCAGAGCATCTGACACTTTGTACTCTGAGGGTTAAAGAGCCTCATGAGTAAAGTGTACAATCACGAGGGCAAGCTGCACATGGAGAACAAGCTGCCCATGGCAACTTTTCCATTGAGGCATATAAACAAGTAGCAACAGCCAGCTGTAAGAACAAGGAACTGAGGTCACAAAACTCTTGTCTTGTTTCCTTGGAGTTTTCTCACAGGAACTCAGAATTCTCATCATATGACTCCATTCTTGGACTGTGTTCTGACATTTCTATGCACATGTGTGCCTAGTGCCCTTGGCGGTTGAAAGAGCACATCTGATTCCCCTGGACTTGTGCTGGACAGATGGCTGTGAGCTACCGTGGGTGTCAGGAACCGAACCCAGGTCCTCTGCAACAGCAGCAAGTACTCTTAACCACAGAGCCATATCTCCAAACCTCCAGTTTCTGCTTTTGTAACAATAATATTTGCAAAAATATATTCAATTCCCTTTAAACCAAGATGCAGTATTGTGCATGTAAATAAGCAGCCCCAGAGGCTCTCAGCCTGAAGAGGACAAAGCAGATTACATGTAGGGGAAGGGAAAGTAGGGGCAGACGGGACCCCAGAAGGTAATGCCCAAAGAGAGCAGCCCTTAGTAAAGGCTTTATGGAAGCAGCTGGCTTATGAAGTTTGAACATTCACAATAAGCAGACTGGGGAGAAAAGCAGTGTGTTCAAGAATATGAAGAAAGAAATTCTAGTGTGGACAGTGTGGATTCAAGAGACTTGACTTCTTGGATAGGGCCTTCAATTATTCAGAGACTAGAATTTGGATGATTGGGGTTTCAGGAGCGATGTCATCAGTCATTTAGCTCTGAAACCAATCACTTTTAGTGGTGTAATATATGGAGTTATTTAGACAGGAGACAGGAATTAACCAGTAAAACTGTTTGAGACACAAGGTCAGAACAACAAGTGATGCTGTTGCACCATTGAGGTCATTGTTGTGACCCTTAGGCTTTGAAACCAGACAGGACTGTTGACTGCCTTTCTGCGTAGGCAGTGCGCATGACCCCTTTGGATACCATTAGAGCTTGTGCTTCTTGTCAGTTCTAGATAGTTTCACCAGGTCTTATGTCTGATGTGTGTTGTCTTCAGCAATGTGGTTTTACCTTCAAGTTCTGGGAAGCAACCAATGTAGTAGCCTATATAGTTTCGAGAAATCTCTTATATTTCCCTTACCTAGCAACTCAAGGGGAGGTGTTGCTGTAGTAGATTAATTCACTCTGCTCACCCAATGGCAGCGTGAATTCCTTGCTACCACTCCAGTGTTGTGGGTTTTTGAATAAAAGACATATATACACAGCCTTATTTTTAATATACACTAAGCAGCTCAGTGGTGGGGCCACTCCCAGACCTCCACTAGCACACTCCCCCCTCTCATATTCCTGAATTACCACTTAGTAAAACCTATATTCCATCCTGGCTGCCCCAGCCTGCAGCCCTCCTGGACCACAATCCCCAACTCTTACATATTGACTGTGTCTCTGTCCTGAACTTCTCAGACCTGACCTTTCTACTTTGCCAGCATGGTGGTTGGAAACCCATCTTTTTCCCTGAGTTCCCTTACCCAGGAAATCTTAAGTCCTGCCTCTGTCTCCCTGCCCAGCCATTGACCACCGGCAAGTTTATTTGCCAATCAGAACCAGCTGGGGGCAGGGACCTTCAGCACCTCACATGCTGAATTCTTGTGCAGTTTGGGAAACCCATAAGGCAAGCATTAAACCAAATCCACAGCAGGGAGGTTTTCCATGCATGGCACTGGGATGTTTGCTAGACACTCTGACTCTTGTGGGGAATATTACTACCCAAAGTGGTGAAATTTCATTTAAACTCTGTGTGTGAGGAGAGGAGAGGAGAGGAGAGGAGAGGAGAGGAGAGGAGAAGAGGGGAGGGTAGGGTAGGGTAGGGGACAGGCAGGACAGGAGATGACAGGAGAGGAGAGAGAAAAGGAGGGAGGGAGGCAGGCAGGCAGGCAGGCAGGCAGGATCCAGAGCTAGGCTCTATAAATAAGAGATAACGTGTAACTGGGAGGTGGTAGCACATAGCTTTATCAGTCCCAGCTAAGGCATGCAGGTCTCTGAGTTTGAGGGTTTTCCTGTTTGTAGAACGAGTTCCAAGATAGCTAGGGCTACACAGAGAAATCCTGCATCAAAACAAACAAAGTGGGGGGGGGAGAGGGAGCTAACTGACAGAGAGAGAGAGAGAGAGAGAGAGAGAGAGAGAGAGAGAGAGAGAGAGAGAAACACACACATGTGGTGTTTGTCTTTCTGGGTATGGTTGCCTTCCTCAGTGTGATCTTTTCTAGTTCCATCCATTTACCTGAAGTGTTCATTTTTCCACTTTTTCCAGCAGAACAGTAATCCGTAGTGTGTGTACTACATTTTTCTATCTGCTCATCGGCTGAAGGCCATTTGTGTATTCTATTTCTCACTGTGGATAGAGTGCTAAGGAGCGTGATGGCTGAGCAAGTGTCTACGGCAGGGAGGGGAGGTGGGGTCCACTGGTGTTTGCCGAGCAGTGGGATGGATGAGTCATATGGCAGGTAGATCGGCTTTTAGCTTTTGGGAACTCTACACTGAGTTCGTTCCATGGTGGCTGCACCACTTTGCAGTCCTACCAATAATGGATGAGGTTTTTCTTTGACCATGTCCTCACCAGCATTTGTTTTTTAGTTGTTTTCTTGATCACAACTATTCTGACTGAGGTCAGATTGTTGGGGTCTCGGAATTACCACATAAACCCCTTAAACACTGACCTCTGTCAAATAGGCGTGGCTTATTGAATGCCACTCCCACGACTGGGAGCTGAGTGTGTCGTTGAGTTAAGATCCTATTGTACTTTTAAGCCTAAAATCCACAAATACCTGTGCCAGTCGGTCCTTAGGGATAGATTTCCTTACGGACATGTCTTAGTGTGTGGTTATCCTGTTTCTGTTGGTTGGGGTACTCAACTGTGGCAGGGACTTACCTAACATTCCTGTCTGAACTCGCCGACCAGGACTCAGTTACCCACGTACTCATTTCTCTCTGCTAAGCAGAATGTCATTTCCCACGGATGTCTTGGGAACTTAAATTTTACTTGATTTCTACTCAAAATGGATGCCTTCTTTCAAAGAGCTTCTTATATTGGTGCAGGTCTTTCTTATGTTGGGGTCCATCCCAGGGGCAGCTTACAAGGCAAGAATCCCTCAAAGCTCAGACACAGGTGCAGGCAGTGCTGCTGAGTGGTTGGTTCAGGTCCAGGCTTACTGTGGGTAACTGTCCAAAGCAACGCTGGCTGTTTTCTATTATGATTTGATTGCTTTCCAAGGACACCAGAGCGCAGCACATCATAGCAACCGCACCAGCAGTCTGTGGGAAAGTTTCCTTATATCAGTAACAGCACAGAATGGTAGGCTACACGGGTAATAGTTACGTAGGCCTTAACATGTCACCTATGCCTTAACAAGATGAAACCTCAAAGTTGTTCTAATTTGATTGCTAAGAATACAGAATAGTATTTTTTCTTTTCTTTGGAACTATGTTCAGATCCAAAGCCTGTTTTTTTTTTTTTTTTTTTTTTTTTAATTCTTTGTCTTCTTTAGTTCTTTTTAAGTTCTGGATATTAGTCCTCTGTCAGATTCACAGCTGTCAAAAATTCTGCCCACCCCCTCCCGGCCCCTAGGGGTCTTTTCATTTGGCTGATCATGTCAGCCTTAATTCCTGAGCTAATGGAGCTCTGTTCAGAAAGCCCGCACACCCGTCTTGTAGTGCTGCCTCATTTATTCTAGCAATCTTAACGTCTGCCTTCAGCATGGTCACATCCTGTTTATATTCAGTCTTTAGTTACAATAATGTTTACAAGTGCCGTGCTGCCCTTGCTGGCTTAGCTGTGAAAGATTTCCTCTTTAGCTGGGCAAAGTAGCCCATGCCTTTAATCCTAGCACTCCAGAGGCTGGGCAGATCTCTGAGTTTGAAGCCAGTCTGGTCCAAGTTCCAGGACAGCTAGGACTACACAGAGAAGTCCTGTCTCAAAAAACAAACAAAACAGCCGGGCGTTGTGGCTCACGCCTTTAATCCCAGCACTCGAGAGACAGGCAGGGGGATTTCTGAGTTCAAGGCCAGCCTAGTCTACAGAGTGAGCTCCAGGACACAACAAACAAAACAAAACAAAAAACAAACAAACAAACAAAAAAAACAAAACAAAGTTTTTCTCTTTAATATGTGATCATTTTAGGAAACATTCTTTTTTTTTTCTTTTAGAGAAATGATCACCACTTTTGCTCTACTGTGCCAACAAGTTGATGTTACTCAGAAACATCTGGAAGAGGAAATTGCAAAATTATCCAAAGAGATAGACCAACTGGAGAAAATACAGAACAACTCAAAGCTCTTAAGGTAAACCTTTTGTTGGTTTTTTTGTGGTTGTTGTTGGTTTTTTTTTT
>NC_034593.1:27256390-27267034 GCF_900095145.1 Mus pahari
TGGTTGTTTTTTGAGACAGGGTTTCTCTGGACAGTCCTGGCTATCCTGGAACTCACCCTGTAGACCAGGCTGGCCTCACACTAAGAGATTTGCTTGCCTCTGCTTCCCAACTGCTGGGACTAAAGATGCCACCACTGCCTGGCTTAAGGCAAACTTTTTCACCATCAATAACATGAATATGTAAACAAAAAAAAAAAATTTCCATGTTTCTGACTGGAGAGATATCTAATCATTTAAGAGCACTTGCTACTTTTGTAGAGGACCCTACTTGAGTTTGGTGGGTTCCAGCATCCACATGGAACTTATAAAACTGAAAAACCTCTATACAGTAAAGGGCACCCAGCAGCCACCTATAACTCCACTTTCAAGTGATATTGTGCCCTCTTCTGTCTTTAGTCAGCACAAGGCATACAAGTGGCACATGTATACACACATAGGCAAAACACTCACAAAGGAAAAATAAGTGATTTTTTTAAGAAAATGACTATCCATGTTTAATCCTCTATGCTTTAGAATTTCGGTGAAAGCCAGTTGCAACAGGAAAGTTCATCTGAATTAAAAGGGATTTTACAGGACGTTTACTCTCTGTTAGGCTAGGCTAGTTCTTAGAACAGAAGTTCAGTCATTAAAAATGACAGTTGAAGCCTCATAGAAGCAGGGTTGGGGAAGGATGGGATGAGGGTTTTGTGGGTGGGAGGCATAACAAGTTCAGGGCTGAGGGGCCGTGGATCATGCCAGGAAACTTGGTAAGGTTGAGTGGGTTCAGAACCCCTAGCGCCCACCTGAGGACCTACTCTGGACCAGGGTCTTGCCTGGAACACCTGACCACAGCTCCCCACATAAAGAGCATGATCACTGGTCATGTAGCACAGAACACAGCGTTCTCTATGCTAATGAGGTACCTAGAAGGAGCAGGTTCAAAGTCATCCTCAGGGACATAGCGAGTTCGAGGTCAGCCTAGACCACAAGACCGGACTCAAAGAGAAAACCCAAAACTAACCTGATCTTTCCTGGCCTGAGGACACTTGCATCTGAAGCAGGGGAAGTGCAGCTGTCCTGATAAAGAGTTCTGCTCTGCTGGGATGTAGTTTGGAGCCTCTAGGACACAGATGGGTGGCGCTGTCACTGTTGGCAGTACCTATTACCTTCAAGTTCTTAACCATGAACTGCTTGCCTTGGTCGTGGTGTATTGTTGGACACCATGTGAGCAGCACTGCTGACTTGGGGCACGCATTGCATGTAACTCTACACCAGAGAGCAGCTTTGGCAGTGTGCATGTTGTAGGACTGGCCTCATGTCCTGAATTTTGGGGCATATGTAATTAGCAAAATGAAGGTGTTTGTGCCTGCATGCTACTTATGTCAATGATAGAGCCTTCCCGAGTGTGCGGTGAGCACAGCACTCACTTGTGGGCTTCATCAGGTTCCAATGTTAAAACTGCATATAGCATTCATACACCAAGCAGGTTTGCAACCTAGCAACAGTGGGCTGCAGCAGAGCCCGGGTACGGAGCAGGCTGGGAGCACCAAGTGTGGATGTGCGCTCTGTGTCGTTCACAGTGCAATCAGTGGTGTCTGTGCTCATCTTAGAAGCTGTTCTAGAGCACCAAGGCCTGACCATTTGGAATCCTAATTACCAGCTTGGGCTCAGCCCTTCTGCCCCTGTTTCGGGAGGGTTGCTGCCAGAGTCAAGGGCATTCCTGGCTGTGTACATTTCACTTCTGTGACCTCAGTCACATGTTCAGAGACGAGACAGCTGAACAACAAAACCAAACCAAAAGCCCTTTCTTCTCTCCACATAGATTGCATTCTCTGTGAGCACATGCCCTAGAAGGGAATGAAATATGCTACGTAGATATGTGGCTGGTGGGTGAGTCAGGGCTTCCTCTCCTAGGCGGTTTGATTTCATCAAGTACAATTCTCATGTGATCCTTACCAGCTTTGCACGCACTTATACAGTACTTAAAGGCAGTTTCCCAGACAGTCATGCTTGTGAGCCAAGGTGTGACTCCTGTGTAAGCCGCGTGTAAGGCTGCTTGCTGGTGAAGCCCAGGGCTGGTGACCTTGAGCCCGTGTTCACCGTGAGCCCAATTCGCCAGCCAGCCAGCCAGCCAGCCAGCCAGCCAGCCAGCCATGCATGAGCTTCATTAAGGGGCTGCAGCTGCCTAGGGGCTGTGTCTAAGTTTGGGTAGGATGTACTTTTCTCATAGACTGTCAGGATAATTGAGTTGATGTTTATTCATTGTCTTTTAATTAGAAATAAAGCTGTTCAACTTGAAAGTGNGCTGGAGAATTTTTCGAAGCAGTTTCTGCACCCGAGCAGTGGAGAATCCTAACGACAGAGGCACTGTAGGAGGAAGCGGACTTGGAAGATGGGAAATGTTACTTTTATGAAATGACCTCAGTACAAATGACTAACTCTTAGTATCAATGCCTTTCGGAGATTGTGGTAATGACCTGTCTCAGGGGTTGCACCTTTGGAAGTGTGATTCACCTTGTCTTAGCATTAGTTTGGAATAAAGACTGAAGTGTTGAGGTTAAATGATGAATTCCTTTAGAAACAGTGGAACCAGCTGTGCGGCCCCTGAGGGTGGGTCCTGCAGCTCCTCACCAGGCTGTCTGTCTGCAGCTTTCAGAAGCTGCTTCCTGGCATCCAGGAGTTAGAGACCTTTTCATCCTTTCTCGGTGCTAGTTCTTGATGCTTCTTTAATGGGAATAGTGAACTTGTTTATAAGCTGATTCGCTCAAACCAGGAGTGTGGGCTGCTCCTGGGGTTCCTGCAATCACTTTGTCCTCACAGCAAGGATGTAACCACTACTAAACAGTTTTTACTTCCTTTTATTCCCATTAAAGCTGATATGAAATGGTAACAAGGCCTATCGTTGTAGCCATGCATGAAGTATCTGGGTCTGCTTTCCTGCTCTCTCTCTTTAAAAGCATTTTCAGCCTTGAGTCCAGCAAGGAGAGCTTTTCTGCCTAAGTGTGAAGTGGATGGTCTGAAGGAATGAAAATGACCAGAGTGGGAGCAGAAGGTGCGTGGAGTGGAGTATGGTGCGGTGTCTGTGGCAATGGATCCTTAGCAGGATCCTGAGACCCTGGGCGTGTCCCCACTGGAAGCTTTGATTTGAATTACATGAATTTCTTGGGCTCCATTAAAAATTACTATTCTGGGTTAGTGGCATGTTTATGGTTCAGGTTTGATGTTTGATTGACAGTGGTATGGAAATACTTGTAAATAGCAGACAGGATTATTCTCCACCTGACAATGAAAATTAAAGTGCTAACTTGGGATCACTTTAGGAAGTCAGCAGTGCCACCCCAGGGGTGACCCACTGCTGTGTCAAAGGTCAGCACTTCAGGCAGGAGCAGAGGAGTATTTAGTTAATATGGCCACATTGAGGAGAGGGGCAAAGAGATCCAGCAAACTCTCAATATTTCTTTCCTAAAGACCTGTCTTCACAATAGGCACACCTATTTTTTTTTTGTCTGTCTGTTTGGTTGATTAGTTTTGAGACAGGGTTTCTCTATGTAGCCTTGGCTGCCCTGAAATTTGTTCTGTAGACCAGGCTGGCCTCTGCCTCCCAAGTCCTGGGATTAAAGGAGCGCCCAGCGCTAGACACACCTCTTATTTTTAAAATACTTGAAGACGATTACAATGTTATATATCATAACTTAGACCATAGAAAAGTTTCTAAAATCTCTTAATTTTTATGTAGATTGGGTGCTGGGTTGCAGTATTCAAATTTAAATCCATGTGACTTCCTTTTACTTTTATTGCTGATTTTTAATCCCCCGAATGGTACAGGCAACCAAGTGGGATTGGGTGAATATTACATGAAAAACCAGTATCTAGGATTGAGGTCGGCTAGCCCGGTTACACAGTTACTTGGAGCACATAATTAGCCAGCTACAGCTTGGTTCTCTGGGTTTGATCCCTGGGTTGTCAACATCATTTTTAAACGTGTAAGAAGTATAGATTCTCAACAAGGTATGGGTCAAGTTTGGGGTCTGCAGCGAGCTTCAAGAAGCCCTGCAGTCTGTCCCAGTGTACTCTGAAGTCTCCGAGCCAGCATCTGTAGTCCAGAGTGCTTCCTCACTGATTAAGAATGTAGATCCAGCTGATGAAGTTCAGAAGTTACGGGTGTTGAGCATGGAGCGTTGAAATGCACACACTAGCTCCTTTACCAGACAAGAGTGAACCTGCGGCTAGTAGGCTCATGCATTACAGACTACACACATACTTGATGATGATTTACTGTGTATGTTTACTGTATTTATAAACTTCGTATGATCTTAAACTTTTTACAAAACACTTTTTATAAGTATGCAAGCTTGCAAGATGAAAATAAACCTATCTGCCTATTAGTTGGTAAATGCAGCGTTTATCTCAGTTAGTGACTGTTTTCCACTCCCCTCAGTCATTTTCATGGTAGTCATGTAAGCTCTCACACATGAGGTCCTGTTACTATATTGTATATACACTGTATAATAGTTGCTTTGCCCAATCACAGAAAATGTGAGATGCCTGGCTCACCACTGTCAGGAGTATAGTTTGAGAAGTCTTCCATGGTAGGTGTGCAGTTGATAAGCACTGAGCCAGGAGGATTCCCTAAACAGAACTAATACAAATATCCTCCACCTTTGGTTTGTTTTCAAGACAGGGCTCTCTGTGTATTCCTGGCCATCCTAGAACTTACACTGTAGATCAGGGTGGGCTTGACCTTAGAAATCCACCTGTTTCTGCCTCCCAGATCATGGAATACAAACTTAAAATCTTAATTGTTAATCTTAAAACTGCAATGTGATAATACAAGTATTTAAAAATCTTATGTGATTTGGGCTGGAGAGATGATGGCTCAGAGGTTAAGAACACTGGCTGCTCCTCCAGAGGTCCTGAGTTCAATTTCCAGCAACTACATGATGACTCACAACCATCTGTTATGGAATCCGATGCCCTTTTCTGGTGTGTCTGAAGACAGCAACAGTACTCACATACATAAAATAAATCTAAGAAATAAATTGGTCATTTTTTAAAAAAATAAAAATCTATGGTATTTTTAAGACCTTTGACTTTTAAGAATGGAACTAAATTACCCTAAGGGAGCTACAGGAGAAGGGTGTTTCTTTTGAGGCAGGACCTTATCATGTAGGCAAAGCTAGCCTCAAACTTGGGATCCTCCTGCTTCTATCTCCCAAGTACTAGCTACAGTTATAAACCTGGCTCCTGTGCCCCACAGGGATGACTTACTTGTAAATGAGAAATCTGTACCCTTTAACAATAAAGTAAAAAGCTAGCTTTGGATCGGTAATACTCCAATCTCTCCCTTACTGCCCTTTTTTATGAAAGGGGAGGAGAAGGAGGAAGAGAAGGAAGACCAGTATTTAACAAAGGAAGCAGAGCTGACCATTAAAGTACTGGACCTGAGTTTAGTTTCAGGGCGTAAGTTTTTAAATCTTACTAAAATGTGACTTAAAACAAGGTACAAACAAGTGAGCCACAGTGAAAAGCACTGATTGCAGTATGAGCTTGCTGTAACACTATTTCACAAGCAACTGTACAGATAGAGGGGTGTAACTGTCATACCTCAGAATACTGTGAACCATGGCATAAGTCCCCTGTTTCTATAGTTAAGCTTTAGATATGACTGGCATTCATAATTGGCTTCATGTGTTGGAAATTATTTTAGGAGAAGAAAAAAATGCCTCCAAGATACCTTATAGAGAAATACTCAAACCGGCTTAAAGGTGCACTTGAGGTATGGGCTACCTTGTGCCTTCAGTGAGACCGTGATACTATAGAGCACAAAGCATAAAGACAGAAAAGGACCGGACACCCTGCTGCTGAACCACTGAAGTCCTAGTTGCCCCGAGTTGCTATGGAAGAGGCTGTTGGATACATTTCATACTAGTTGAAACAAGTATTTTTCTCATAATGCTACATTGTTACACCTGCTTTACAAAACCAGCTATTGGGTTGGGGGGGGGGAGGAGCTTAGGAAACTTTATCATCAGTCTATGGCTAACAATGCTGGCTCAGACATTTGGTGAGTACCTGTTGTAACAAATGAGAAGCAGAAGTGAGTCTGCTGTGTGCTTAACTTTCCACAGTTTAAAGACTTTGTCCCTATAAAGGACACTCGCCGGTGGGTAGCATTTACATCTCTAACTGGCTAAGATGTCATTTTACAACGGTATGCTTTCCACAGTGGCCAGAGAATCAGCACCCAAACACAGTATGTAAGTGTTTGTACAAGCCTCGTGTGACCTGCAGATTCTAAAAGCATGTTCCCTATGGAATGATGACAGGCCTATCTGGGGGACTGCATATTCAGCTTTTCCTAAGCTAGTCAGTAGCAAAGCACATTGCAGTTAAGAATCTAAGACGTTCATGTCCAGATAATTTCCCTGGATGGTTTCACTCATGAAACGATGTTTTAAGTTTTACTACTAAATCTAAAACATCAACAGGATTAGAGAGGACTTTCAGCAATAACATTAGTTTTTATTAAAATAAAGGGGTCTTTTTTTCCTTTTAAAGAAAAGGATTCATTTTAAACTAAGTGTGTACAGGTGCCTGAGGTTAAAGGCAGTTGTTAGCCACCTGAAATGGGAACTGAGGTCCTGTGCAATAACACTAAGCAGACTTAACTACTGAGCCATCCCCCCACCCTCTGGGTAGAGTTTCCATCTCATAGCCCTGGGCTGGCCTCAGCTCTGCGCTGTGTCAGCCTCCTAGGTGAAGGATAACAAGCATGCATTGCCACACCTATCTTCATTTCTCCTTTAATAGGTTAAAGTCCCTTAGCATTCCAGAAACATCATGCTGTTAAATGACAGCCACTTACTAGACTTTTGCTCTTGAAGTGCCAGGCCTCAACACTTTGCTTTCATGAATTTGTAATTCAGTACAGTACATGTGTGTGATGACTTAAGTATTTGCTAGAAAGGGACCTAGGATATTTTAATATCACAGCTGCCAAAATAAAGCTTGTCCATCTCAAGGGAGATAGAGATGTCTTTGCTGAACAGCATTTTGGGGTGTTTACACAACCACATAGTGGTCACATTGTTTTAGGAAAGAACATATGCCTTTACAATACTAAAGTATACTTGGGCAAAGTGGCATCCTGGCATCTGCCTGTAGATCCAGCTAGAGGCCAAGGCAGGAGTCACAGCAAAGGGTTACAAATCTTGCCAATCTGATGACTTTTGTCTGATGTTATGCATCTGCTGCTAAGGCACATTATGCAGGCTAATTTCAGGAACTCTCCAGCAAGCCAATGTATTTAACCACAGCAGAAACTGCAGAGAAACCCTAAAGACACCAACCATAAGAAAGCAACTTGTCAGCAGTTGGCGCTGTGTGCAGTTAGCCACACAGTCATCATGGTTTCTCTCCAGATACATATTAAGGAAAACCTTCAAGTTCTGTTCCATGCAAACTTTTATTACCTTTTGAGTGTATGAATATTTTGACTGCATGTACGTATGTATGTGGGTGAGGAAGTCAGATAACCTGGGACTGAAGCAACAGTTTGAGCTGCCATGTGGGTGCTGGGACTCAAACCCAGGTCTTCAGCAAGAGCAACACCTGTTCTTAACTGCTGAGCCATCTCTCCAGCCATAAGTAACATTTTAAAATATTTAGGACCATAGAATTCTTTTAGTATGACTATACACACACACACACACACACACACACACACACACAAACACTGCTAGGGACTGAACCCAGGGCCTTGTGTTACAAGCACCCTACTCCAGATTAAGCCCCCTTTATACATAATAGAAACGCTGTTTTGAGTGAGGTTTTAATATGAATTCTGAACTACACAGCAGATATACACCCTTGTGGGGGTGGTCCCGATCCTTTCGTGCGCCTCAGCTCTGGCTTGGGTGGGCAGGCTGCATGCAGATGCAGCACAGCGATAGAACACTTTCTGGGCAGACATACAAGGGAGGCTAGACTTCATTCAGCAGTGTCCATTTTTCTTTTTTTTTTTTCTTTTTTTTGGTTTTTCGAGACAGGGTTTCTCTGTGCAGTCCTGGCTGTCCTGGAACTCACTCTGTAGACCAGGCTGTCCTTGAACTCAGAAATCCGCCTGCCTCTGCCTCCCAAGTGCTGGGATTATAGACATGTGCCGCCACTGCCATTTTTCTATTTAAGATGTGTCCTATTTGAGACAAATAGACAAGAGCAAAGGGGTCCCACAAATTAAGGATTAAGGTACACATTCACACCTGCCATTGATGGCCTGTTTCCCTTTAGTACTGTACCTCAGTTAACTCTATCCTGTAGGGAGCAGAGGATGTCCAGAGTGACAGCCATATCAAGGACCCTTGTCTTAGACCCACGAGAATGGCAGACCCCTCCTGGGTTGAGTATGAGTGTTGATGGTATGTGTAGAACATTTGTACCTTAGCTCCCTGACCCCCATCCTGATATTTACAGTCTGAGGATTGCTTCCCTGCATACAGGAACTGCTGTTGAAGAAATTAGCTAAACCTGTCTTCTTGATCCAGCAGTATACCTCGGTTACTTCCTCTTTTTTTTACCTGTATACAATAGCACTGCCTCTTTGTGCTTCTCCATGGAATAAACTCTGAGCTTCTTCAGGGTGCTGGTTTCTCCATCAGTGCCCAATCTACCCAACCCCAGCTTTCCTGTGTCTGTCTGTTTTTCATTCCCTATCTGCCCTGGTCAGGTCGGACCCTGGAACTGTGTGGGCGAAGGCTCTTCCTACTTATTAAGATCAATTGACCATCATAAACAAAACGGACGCTGGTCTGATCACAGCTGTTATGTACATGGGCACATTCACAGTACAAGGATGAAAACTCACGGGTTCAGTTTGGAAGTATTACAGTTACAGTTACAGGTGATCAACTTTAACACAGTGTGTTTGTATACATCCAAGTAACCCAAGGAGACAGCACCAGCAAGACATAACAGTCTGTTACTGTCAGTCATCTGAATCTACAGGAGAAAACTGAAGAGAAGAGATGTCTGTTCAGCTAGGAGGCAGGACATCCCAGTGACAGACACTACTGAACAGTTGGTGCAGCTCTGCTGCCAGCTGAACCCCTTTGAAACAATGCTTTAGGCTCCAGGAGTGGTCAACTCTAGACTGGCTTTGCTGTAAGCTCCTTAACCACATCATGCTACGGAGAACAGTGCTACACGGCAGCAGAAAGCTTGGACCTGAGGAGCTACGATGTACTAAGTACTACACTTGGCTAGTGGGCACAAGGCCTAGATTTCGGC
Source organism: Mus pahari (assembly GCF_900095145.1). Lineage (NCBI taxonomy): Eukaryota > Metazoa > Chordata > Mammalia > Rodentia > Muridae > Mus > Mus pahari. The sequence continues at coordinate 27,265,655 of NC_034593.1, forward strand.
AGCACCACAAAAATGGAAAAGTAGAAGTTCAAGGGTACAAATAGTTTATACCTGTTTTTACATTACATAGATTTTTACATTACACAAAATTCACAAAGCCATCATATATATGTGTACATATGTGTGTGTATATGTGTATGTATGTGTGACATATAAGTCATACATATGTTTGTGCCAGTTGAATGGATAAGTTTACATTTCTCAAAAATGTTAAAAGGTGAGACACAGTTTCCTCCCATTACAGAACACCAGGCAAGTGTCTTCAGATGCAGAGACAAGTCAGGTTTTTGTCAGACTTCTCAAATACTAGTACTTTCTACAAACTTCGTTTCAGAAGGCAAAATTAACAGCAGGGTCCAATGGTTCAAATGGCTGAGCCTCTTAAAATACCAAAAATCACATGCCAGTGTCTACAGGTTTCTAATGTAATAAACTGTAATGACATTTCTTCAGTGTGGACCGTATGTCGAAGTGAAATTTTTACCTCCTGGCCTTCATATCACCTGTCCCCTCAAAGGACTGAAAATGAGCACTTACTTAAATCCTTAGCATGGCAAAGAATGCATGAACAGCCACTGGGTCCCTCAGAACCACCTCACCTCTCAGCCACCTAACCATGAAGCAGTCAGGGACTGTCTGGTTAAAATGTGATGTCACGGTCCAAGGGGACTTCCTTCAGACAGCACATAATCTACAGCATCACTTCTGTCTATCCCAGGCCCTTGTTCTTCCATGACAACACTTTAAAAACGTGACATTTCTTATATATACAAAGTTCAATGGTAGTCCTTAAAATGGCAAACACAAATGGTTGTCTGCTATAAAGTGTGCACTCTAATCTACAGAAAAACAGTTAGCACAAGCAAGAATCTGTCGGGTTCAAATCAAGACGACCACTCAGTGAATGCCCTGGCCTTTGACCACAGCAAGGGATCTTAGTCTTGTTTCTCTGACCACCATTTATGTCACAACAGTTCCAATAAACTGCTGCTTTTTATATATAGTCACCTCAATAGAAAAACTTCATCTGCAAACAGAAGGTAGAGGGTTTGTTTTTTCTTTTCTCACAGCTATAGGCTGTAGCATGGATTTCTCCAGATATCATTGGAGAACAGAAAATATGGCACTCAATTCCAGATTCTAAGAAAACTGTCCCAGGAGCCAGTGGCCACAGCCATGCCGTCATCAGTCACACCTAAGCAGCTAACACGGTTGTCATGACCAGCAAGGACACCTACAAAGAAAGATCAATAGTTAAAACTGGAGTTTTAGAACTGCAAAAGTTCTGCATTGTGATGCAGATGGTGATTAAAAAGCAGCCCTGCAGCCGGCATGGTGGCACACGCCTTTAATCCCAGCACTTGGGAGGCAGAGGCAGGC
>NC_034593.1:27267099-27273716 GCF_900095145.1 Mus pahari
TCCAGGACAGCCAGGGCTATACAGAGAAACCCTGTCTTGAAAAACCAAAAAACCAAAAAACCAAAAAAAAAAGCAGACGTTCTGGGAAGACTACTGCTAGGGCCAAGTCCAAGTCCAGCATATGGACATAACATACCACAAGCTATTGGAATTTTTGACATCATTTGTGAACATCTGTTTGTGTTTTCAAATTTTAAAAGTCAGTGTTAAAAAAATTTTAAGACAGGGTCTCACATAATCCAGGTTGATCTTGACCTCAGTACCTGGCCAGAAATCATCGTCAAATCCCAATCCTCCCATTTCTCCCTACAAGAGCAGGGATGGCTCCTGGGTACCATTGTACCTGGTGTTTAGTGACTTCTCTATGTAGGAAATCATGTAAAGGCAGCTCCACATCTCCAGTAAGTTCGCGATATTCCACTTTTGAACCAGTATTTTTATTTGCCTGAGAAATGTGTTGTCTCTGGGGCTCACTGCCTCCGTCTGCTAACCTAGGCCTAGTCCTGGAAGCTTCTAGCCTCCATACAATCTTAACTCGGTCTAGAATTGTTTTCTGCCTCGGAGACTTGCTGCGGAGTAAGCTCATCCTTTTGAGTTCTTTCTGATCTCTGGCTGGCTGGTTCAACTCAGCTGTTCGGGCTCAAACTCCTCTCCAAGCTGACTGACTCAATCTGGCTTCCCTGAGCTTCTCCTGAATTGCTCTGCTTGACCTCTTTCTAACTCTGGAAATGTGTTCTAATCTTCTGGCTCCTCCCGTCTTCACCGGTGTCTAGCCTGTTCTCTCTTCAACCTGTCTCTGTAAAACTCTCTCTGTAAACCTGCTTCCTTTCTCCTGCACTGCTCTCTAAGTAGCTTCCCTTTCCTCCTTGCTCTCATTGAGAGTCAGGCATAGCCTATAGCCCTAACCCGTTATACCTATGGGTGCTAACGGATTGAATTAACAATCAAATACAAAACACCTTACTGAGTCACTGATATGGGGCAACAGATAATTTTCAAAGACCTACTTGCAAAGTATAACATTCTGAACGCTACAGTTTAATAACAGGCTGCAGAAAATTATTCCTGGGAGTGCTTGGGAGCCTGTGTGTGTGGAACCCAAGAACTCTGAGGGATTCTAAAGGTGGAGCTTGAGCAAAAGAGGCAGGAGACGGCCACAGAGCTGTGAGCTAGTGTCGTGACAGGGACATCCGGGGGTCCTCAGTGGTGGAAACAGGGTCTCTGGGACTAAGCGGGGACAAGTATGTTAAAATAGGACTGCATTAGCAAGTGGTGACCAGTAGAGGTGACATCTGCCAGTCTGCTCTCCTCCCATGATACGAGTCACATGACCAACCATCCTATGCCAGCCTAAGACTAGAGATTTAATCTTGGGGACTGCTAAATAATCTCCTGACTGGGAGAAAAACACAGTTGAAACTGGAGAAAATGGAGAACAGAGTTGACTTGCTAAGCGCTGAGCCCAGCTCTCCTCTTGAATCAGTCCTGAATAGTATTGGGGAGCACAGGGGAGATGTTCAGAGTAAAGGTATGCATGTAAAAAAAACAAAAGGCAGTGATACAGGTGTGCCATTTAAAGTTTTGTTTTGAGATGGGGGTCTTGATGAGGCTGGCCTCAAACTTGTCATCCTCCTGTCTCTGTCTTCCAAATGTTAGGATTACCACTGTACCCTAGCAGTTTACCATGGGGTGCAGAAAATATGTGTGCTGTGTTACAGTTAACAGACCACACATAGCCATTTGATTCCTAGAGTATAGTTTTAAATTATTTTAGTTAAAATTAAAAATTCACTCCACTTGCTGGGCGTGCTGGCACACGCCTTTAATCCCAGCACTTGGGAGAGGCAGGCGGATTTCTGAGTTCGAGGCCAGCCTGGTCTACAAAGTGAGTTCCAGAACAGCCAGGGCTATACAGAGAAACCCTGTCTCGGAAAAAAAAAAAATCACTCCACTTAATTCCATCCCTGTGTGGTTGCTGTGTTGCCTTTTAACTGGGACCCGGGTTCCAGTTAAGGTGTGGAAGGAGAAGCTGTCTTGTCCTCAGGGTCCACCTCAAGAGAATGAGCCACAGCAGAAACCATGATCCCTGTCAGGTTAGAGACCGATGGCTTAGCCTGGCATGATGGTGGCATTTGCCAGCAATCCCAGCATCTGGAAGGCTAAGGCAGGGTAAGGTGGAGCTGAAGGCCAGCCTGGGTTTCACAGTGAGTTTCAGGCACAGAACAGCATAAGAGCCTGCCTCAGAATAATAAATAAGCAAACAAATCCACGATGTGAGGAGAAGACTGACTTGTGAAAGATGGCACTGACTTATAGTTCTTGACCTCTAAATTTATCACTATAGGCCCTAATGTCATTCTAAAGTAGGGTATATGATTCAACTACTATCGAAGGTAATGAATATAAAGGAGAGCCACCCAGCTGCCATTTTGAAAGCTCCAAGATGCCCAAGGGGCATCAGTGTGTGGAGGGAGCCTCTTCAAGCTTCCTAAAGACAGAGCCTGCCTTGGCCGCACCACTCACCTGCCCGGCCTCCTTTCAGAGCGTCCCACACACTGCAGTTGAAGTCGTCATAGCCGGCTAGCAGGAGGCGCCCGCTCTTTGAGAAGGCCACAGAAGTGATGCCACAGATGATATTGTCATGAGAGTACAGCAGGAGCTCCTGGTCTGCACGGAGGTCAAAGAGTCGGCAGGTGGCATCATCAGAACCGGTGGCAAAGGCATATCCACTCGGGAAGAACTGCAAAGAAAGAAGAGGAAGACACAAAAACCATGGAGGGGGGCACCTGGCATTGGGGGTGTGGCGGGCTGAGCTACACCAGAACGCACTCATACAGAGAGAGCATGGAGGGGGGCACCTGTGGTGGGAGGTGAGGTACAGCATGCTTAAAGTCAAACCTTGCTTCTTCCCATGTCAGTGACTGCTAAGTTTGTTGCTTTTTATGTGAGACAGGCTCTCACCATGTAGCCCAAGCTGGCCCAGAACTCACAACGCTCTTGCTTCAGCCTCCTAAGTGCTGGGATTACAGGAATGAACCATCACATCTTGCCTAAGACATATATGTGTGTGCGTCTATACACATGGTTATATATATTCTGGGCTTTAGTCTTTGGTCTTCGTTTAAGAGAGTTAGGACTGAATAGCATGTGCAGACTGCATGGTCCATTGCTCAGCACACAGTGTTAATAGCCCTGCCGTGCTCCTCCACCTGTCTTATCAAAACATTTTGGGCCAGTGTTTCTATGTGCCAGCCACTCAGGAGTCAGGTGCAGGGGGATGTCCTGCACTATGTCCTCAGGTATGGGTTGCATGTCCAAACTAAGATTAGCATCAGCGCAGTGGCCTCCCAGGACGAGGAGCTACCTGGATGCCTAAGAAGAGGTTCCTGCATACAAGTCAGAAACAGAGCAGGACAAAAATCCCCATGTTGCTCATAAGTTAAGTATTAATATTTATAGGATGTTTGTATAAATATTCCAGAATTCATTATGAAAAGTAAATTGGAAAGATTTTTAGAAAATAAAGAACAGTGGGGATGGGGAGATGACTCAGCAGATAAAGCACCCACTGTGTGCCTATAAAGGCTAGAGTCTGGAGCTCAGCACCCACATAAATGCTGGCCATGTGTGGAGGCCTGCTCCGGTCCCCACATAAATGCCGGTAACATGTGGAGGCCTGTCTGTAATTTAGCATTTGGGTGGCAGACACTGACTCTCTCTGGAGAAAGCTGAGCTAGCTAGATTAGTATAGGTGGACCCTGGGTTCAGGTGAGAGACCCCGACTCACTGAAATAAGGTGAAGAGTGACCAACGTGAAGACACCCAGCATCAGCCTCTGCCTACACACAGGTGTTTACACATGCACAGATATGTACACACACATCACACATGTGCACACAGGTGAAAAGAGAAAATATACAACTCCCACATATACTGGATATGAAGTGAGTGGTCGAGACCCAGGAGTGACTGGCGCGCACCTATTTTCAGTGCAGCCCTAGTCAGCACAGAGGAAAAGTGCATTTGTGCCTTCTGGAAATGCCTTCTCAAGATAATTACGTTTTCTGCAGTTGAGCCACTGCTGTTAGTAACAGAATGGCTGTAAACTGGTTTTATTTGCTACAAATGCAACGTATTTATCATAAATACTGCTTACTTCAGAAAAACCATATAGCAGTTTTTTGTTTTGTTTTGTTTTGTTTTTCATACAGCAGTTTTAAGGTTTTATGCTATCAGGTTTGCTTAGCTCTCACTTCTATATACCCCTCATTAATTTGTTTGTTTTTGAGGCACGAACTCCTTCCTGTATTCCACGCTGACCTTTAACTCAGAGTAGCAGAGGATAGCCTTGAACTTGGAATCCTCCTGTCTCTACCTCCTGAGCGCTGAGAATCCAGGCTTGTGGCCCCACACCCAGCTTTCTCTCGTTACCTACTTTACCCGTGTATGTATGTCTGTGTGCCCAGTGAAGCCAGAGGTCAATACCAGGTGCTTTCTTCACTCTCTATTTTGTGTTTACTGTTGCTGTTTAGACAGGGTTTCTCACTGAACCCGGATCTGCAGAGTGAGCCCCAGTCCTCCTGTCTCTGCTCCCCCAGTGCTGGGATTTACAAGAGTCAGTGCCACCACACCAGCTTATTTTTACTTTTGAGTTCTGTGGAATAAAGTCAGGTTTTCATACCCACACAGTGAACACCAACTGCACCCTCTCCCCAGATCCTTCATCACTTCTAATGAACAGCCTGTAATTATTTTAGTTCGTTTAATTTCCTATATTAACTGTGATGGTTTGTATATGATTGGCCCAAGGAGTGGCACTATTAGAAGGTGTGGCCCTGTTGGAGTCGGTGTGTCACTGTGGGTGTGGGCTATAAGACCCTCATCCTAGCTGCCTGGGAGCCAGTGTTCTGCTAGCAGCCTTCAGATGAAGATATAGAAATCTCAGCTCCTCCTGCACCATGCCTGCTTGGATGTTGCCATGCTTCTGCCTTGACGATAATGGACTGTAAGCCAGCCCCAATTAAAGATTTTGTGGGTAGTGGTCCTGGGTCCTGGAGCCTTTCAGGGATATTGCCTGTTTGGAGTGGAGAAGTCCTTTTTAAGCGTTGCCTTGGTCATGGTGTCTGTTCACAGTAGTAAAACCCTAACTAAGACATTAACCTTATCCATCTGGAGTCTATTGGATAAACAGCCTTCAAAGTAGGGCTTTTGCTTAATTTTATTAACACTTAAGCAGCTGTCCAGCTGTTAATTCTTCTATTGATCTTCTGCTACGTCATTCTCTAAGGTCCTGGCAACAGCCTTGTGTTCTTTTTCTGTGGAGGGATTAGCCCTGCTCTGCGTGCATGCTAAGCAAGTGCTGTGCCACTAACCTGCACTGCTGGGTTTGAAAATTTTACTAACATTTTAGTAATGAATAGTTTAATACTGTCATCACCTACCCTTAGGTTCTAAAATACATAAGCTGTCTGATGGCTATAGATGGTTCAATCATATGGATTTCCAATTTCTGAACACAAATATGTAGTAGCAATATTTTTTCAGCGTTGTAACACATCTTCCACCAGTTTTAGATCCGACTACACAGTTGGAAGATGAGGAAGGACTTACATAGGCAGGGTTACTTCCATCCTGTTAGTAAGCACAGGCAGACGGTGGCCCACGGGCAGGGCCCTGCAGGGCGGCAGTTCCACTAGATTAGCAAGTTCATGAAATGGCTGAAGCGACTCTCGGTGAACATGGCGTTTCCACTGCAATCAGGAAATATCCCAGTACCCAGGACCACTAACCATAAATTCTTCCTTCTCCCCACTGTGTGTCATGTGGTTAGCATGAGGTAAGCTCTTACTGCCTAGTTCCCTCTGTGGGTGGTGCTGGTCACTTCCTATCCATCACACCTCTCCAGGCCCACTCTAGGCTTTTTGTCTTTTGTTTTGTTTGAGACAGGGCTCTTCTGTGTAGCCCAGGCTGTCCTTGAACTCAGAGATTCGCCCACCTCTGCCTTCAGAGTACTGGGATCAATGGTGTGTGCCACCACTGCCTGGCTCCACTCTTCACCGTTTGAAGGCCAAGTTTCACTATGTAGCCCAGACAGCCTCTGTGCAGTAATTCTCCTGCCTCTGTCTCCAGAGTGCAGGAATCTAAGGCTTGGGCAGCACTGTGGCCTAGCCTGCTTCTATAAAAGGTAAAATTACTTTTGTAGAAGGAAGCACCCATGTCTGAAAGTGAGAGTCAGACAAAGTGACGGATCAGAGGAAGATCTGACAGGATAGGATGTGCCCAACTCTCACGAGGAGAGAGAGAAAAGAGAAGCTATGCAGAGTTCATTGCTATGAGAGCAACGCAGAGTTAGGGGAGGGCTGCAATTTTACTGGAACAGTTGTGCAGAGAGAGAACAAGCTAGACTCAGGTGAAGATAAGACCAGTTAGAGAATGAGAAGCCAGAAGATTAGGACATATTGCCAAAGTTAGTATGAGACTAAGCAGAGCAATTCAGTCAGAAGATGAAAGAAGCCAGTTTGAATCAGTCAGCATGGAGAGGAGTTTGAGATAGAATTGCTAAGTTGAACCAGAGATCAGAAACAACTAGAAAGGATGAGCTGGGCAGTGGTGGCGCA
>NC_034593.1:27273757-27274854 GCF_900095145.1 Mus pahari
AAAGGATGAGCTTATTCAGCAGTAAGTGGCAGAGGCCACATTCTAGGCCTAGATAAGATTGTATGGAGGCTAGAAGCTTCCAGGACTAGGCCTAGGTTAGCAGATGGAGTCAGTAAGTGTCCCAGACAATTACATCAGGTGAATAAAGTTACTTTAAAAATGTCTCTAGGGGCTGGTGAGATGGCTCAGTGGTTAAGAGCACTGACTTCTCTTCCAGAGGTCCTGAGTTCAAATCCCAGCAACCACATGGTGGTTCACAACCACCCATAATGAGATCTAAAGACAGCTACAGTGTACTTCCATATAATAATAAAAAAAAAAATGTCTCTATAAATTCACTATTGTGGGGATGGGACAAGTGCACACATGAGGACATGAGGATTTCAGGACATTGAGTTTGAACCCCTAACCTCCGTATGACAAGTTAGGCATGGCTGAGTGTGTTTATAACGCCAGCATGATGGGCAGAGACAGGCGGATGATCCTGATGAACCAGCTCATCCAAGCTTCCAGTTCAGTGAGACCTGTCTTAAAGTAGACAGCAATAGACAGGGCACCTGATCTTGTTCTGGCCTCTGCATGCCTACACATACATCTGATATGCATATGGTACATAAGTATCGGACATCACTCAGGTGAAAAATCTAAATCAATGATAGTAATAAGAAACAAATTCACTTTTAGCAAAGCAAAAAGAAATGAATAAACAAGCAACCATAAGCCTCTGCCTAGCATTCATGAGGGCCTGGGTTCAGTTCTCAGCAGCACACAGACAGACACAGACCCTGGTGGCAGGTAGGGTGGGAAGGTGAGTGGAGAGAGAAGAAACTACAGGCTTCAATAGATAGAGGGAAAGCAGTTGATAAAATTTAACGTTTCTTCCTGGTTTTTAAAACTTAAGAGCACTAGCTGCTTGCTGTAACAGAGGACTAGGGTTCAGCATCCAGCAGCCACTCTAGCAGCTGACAGTCGACTCTAACTCTAGCTCCAGGGTGTTTGTCACCTTCAGGGGCACCTACACACATCTGTCCAGATGCACTCAAATGTTAGGTCCCAGGCCGGCCAGGACTAATGAGACACTGCATCACTCCCCGCCC
>NC_034593.1:27274996-27286409 GCF_900095145.1 Mus pahari
CAAGGGGATAGTGGATGTCCACTTTTTGGCCTCCATAGCGCATACATACATGGTCATGCATTGCCACAGGCACAGACATGCACACACACTAAAGTAACCCTAATAATCTCCAATATTTTCTGTGTTTCGAATACACAGTTGATTTAGTCACCACGGTGTTCTCCGCTGAAGCAGCTCTAGCCCTGTTAGGGAGGCCAGGAGGGCTTGGACTCTGAAGAGCTGACACTCCCCTGCTCTGGCTGTCTCCAAACGCCAAACCCCACAGAGAGCAGCACGCTTTCTCCCTGCGCCCCTGCGGGTTGCTCTCAATACAGGTTAACTTCTCATCTAAACATGGCGAGCACCTCTGAGGCTGCTCACCAACCACCGCATCTCCTCTCACTGTGGGAATAAAGTGTAGACCTTGTCCAAAAACAAGGACTCAGATTTAAAAGCCAAGTCCTATTACTTGGAGGATTTGGTGTTAAGAATCCAGGCAATCAATTTGTCATAATGGCGGCGTGTTCAGCATTTTAGACAGAGTCAAGTTTTGAGAGGTGGAAGCAGCCAGATCAGGAGGATCAGGAGTTCAAGGTTATCTTCAGCTACATAGGAAGTTAGAGGCCATCCTGGGCCTCATAAGACCCTGTCCCACTAACAAACAAACAAACAAACAAACACGTGCTTACACTGACAGCGTTGATGTCTGAGATGTGTCCTGTGAAAGACTGTCTACACATCCCGTCTCGGATATCCCACAGTTTTGAGGATGCGTCACAAGCACCAGAAACAAAGGTCTTCAAGTCAGGACTCAGTGAGAGGCTCATCACGTCACCCGAGTGTCCCGTGAAGGTCGTCGTCTGCTGTCCGGTCTCGATGTCCCACAAAGCACTGTGATTAACACAAGCACAGACACAAGTGACCACCTCTCTCCCTGTGGCCGTACCCAAGAAGTCAGGCTTCCTTTGAATAAGCTTACCACGTCGTGTCTCCTGAACTGGTAATGATCTGTCCATCATCTAAGAACCGGCAGCAGGACAGGTAGCCTGCAGCAGAGAGCAGCCAATGTCAGGTCGTCTCTGACCCAGTGACACAGAATGGGACAAAATCCATAAACTCAGGCCACAGAACCTCAGCCGTGGGACACACAGCTCTGTTTTGATGAGCCCAAAGGCTTGCTGCCAGCGACTACATTTTCTCACACTCTTCCGAGGTATTCACTGTATCAGACGCTGGCCCCTCAAAGTAACCATGTAAGGATGACAGCCTAATAGCAGCCTGGTGTGTTTAACTGTGGCACTGTGACACACCCTGTCATTCTCAAAACTCATGCTTTGAAACCACACCATTGAATTTTTAAAAATTATGACAAAATGAGGCTTCATTTTCGGTCTGTTTCTGTCAGTGTGTAGGCTGCAGGTTGGACACACCTGAGGGAGACCGCTCCTTAACCTCTAACCCGTGGCAGGATGGGCCCAGCCTTGGAGAAGACCCTAAACATACTGTGAAGGCTTTCTGGAAAATGCTGCATTTGCACGCTTCAAATCCACCAGCACCTCAGAGCCCAACAGTGGCAGGGAGACACCATTCTAAGCCTCTATAACCACAGACGGGATGGATATGAGCGACAGACACTTCCTAAATAACATGGCTTGGGGACCAAGCGCTGCGGCAGGGACAGTGCTTCTGGTGACATGAACGAACCCCAGCACAGACTGTATGAACCTGAACCTCGCTCCAGGGCAGCAGAAAGTGCAGGAAGCTGGATCCGCTTTCTCAGAACTTTTTGTGAATGTTTGGATCTTTGTACCGTGTTTACAACACAGTATAGTTCTAACTGAAAGCAAGCTATCCCAGGGGTAGGAGGACACCTCCACAGCAGAAAGCAAACTCAAGGCCCCAAATGGAGTCCCCAGCCCCAAACTACTGCAAGGATCGACCACCACCACCACGTGACTCAGAGAGTCACCACTTTTTAAAATCACTAGCTTCTGCTTCCCTCCTCCTCGAGCCACCTGAATGGACACAGTCTGCCATGTATCCTTGATCAGGAAGGGAGAAGGCTGAGGAGGACATTAAGTCGCTCACCTGTGTGCCCTGGCAGCTCTCGGCTCACCCGCACATTCCCCTCTCGGGTCTTCAGGTTGTATATGGAGCAGATGTTGTCCAAGCCTCCACAGGCAACGTAGTTCCCAGATGGGGCGTAGGCGCAGGTCATCACCCAGGAGGACCTCAGCGGGATGGCGTGCATCTACCACACAAAGAGCGCACAGAGGCACGGGGACTGTTACGGGGAAAGGCTTCGAGGGCCGTCAATATGTAACACAGTCCTAAGCTTGCTTCTCATGAGGCACACTCCGCTAGAAATCACACACATGTAGGAATAAACACACTGGGCAAAGGAAGCCATGAGACCTGGGAACACTACGGGCACACAGGATGCCCCCGTTGATGCTGGCGGGTCACATGGAAGTGAAGTGGTTTTTAGGAACAGTTTTATTTTTAGTCGTGTATCTCTGTGTGTGGTAATGTGTACTTAAGTTCAGGTGCCGGGTATTAGATTTCTTTTTTTTTAATTTTTATTTATTTATTATATGTAAGTACACCATAGCTGTCATCCAGAAGAGGGTGTCAGATCTCATTACAGATGGGTTTTTTTTTTTTTTTTTTGAGCCATCATGTGGTTGCTGGGATTTGAACTCAGGACCTTTGGAAGAGCAGTCAGTGCCCTTAACTGCTGAGCCATCTCTCCAGCCCGTATTAGATCTCTTAAGACTAGAGTTACAGGGAGTTGCGAACCCTGGATGCAGGTTCTGGGAACCAAACAGGTTCTCTGTAAGAGCAGCAAGATCTTTTAAAACCATTTGAAACCATCTCTCAAGTGTCACCCAACTCCCGAGTTTTTAAATAAAAGCAAAGCTATACAGATTTTGGTTTTGTTTGTTTGTTTTGAGACATGATCTTAATATATAGCCCCACTGGCCTGGAATTCACTTATGTAGACCATGCTGAACTCAAAGAGATCCGCCTGCCTTTGCCTACTGAATTAGATGTAAAATACGAATCCATATTTTAGCACATTAATGTTCAAAAGAGGAGTCTCCTACACCTGAACACTGGACCATAAAAAGGAATGGACAGAGAAATATCAGAGACAATCAGAAGGGGGCCTGCGTGCGTGCGTGCGTGCGTGCGTGCCCTTGTGGTAACGGGCACACACACCAGGATCTCAAAGAGGGAACATAATGGTGTCATCAAACCTAGAAGGAGGAGAACAACAGAAGGTGTTCAATTTATCAAGGATCCCCCCATCCAGAGTGTCCACACATCCTGTGATACTACCATGCTTCCTCTTGACCTAAAGTGATATCGTAAAGTATATTTGTTTGTTTGTTTGTTTGTTTTAGGAGAATGGATTTGAATGAGACTAGCTTAATACCAATTAGGATACAAAACCTGTTAGATCACAAACTTAGTTACTTTTAAAGTCTCAATCAGGCTGAGTGTGCAGCTCAGTACTTCAGGGGAAAGGGCTTAAGTTACTGTTCATTTCACCAAACACTGTTTTTGGTTGCTCAGTCAATTACTCCTATAATGTATGCATTCGACTTGTAAAATGTCCCCCAAATTTTCAATGTTACTCAGCAACTTGAATCAAGGACTCAAGGATTCTTTACTCTGGGTACAATAAGAAAATCAAGATTTTTCACTACTAGATCTCAACAAATTTAATGTGTCTATTTTTCTAAGTCATCTAGAAAAACAACAGTCTCTGGAGTAAGCCAAGGAAAAACTTTCCAGTAGCCATCTACCACAGTAAGAAACAGAAACATCACTGTTGTTTCATTCCAGGAATTGGGAATTTGAAAAGTTCTTGCCTATATAAAAGTGGCAGTCTTCAATAGCCAGATGTGGTGTTGCATGTCTGTAAAGTCAGCAGTGGGAAGGTAGAGGCAGGAGAACCAAGAGCTGAGGGCTAGCCTCAGCTACATCGTGAGTTCAAGGCTAGCCTGGGCTAAATAAGAGCCTAAGGAAAGAAAGAAAGAGAGTGAGAGAGGTGAGTAGGTGAAAGGAGAAAAGGGGGAGGGAAAAGGGAGGGAGGGAGGGAGGAGGGAAAAGAGAGACACTCAAACACATACTGAAATTGTTCCTGCAGCAGAAGAGTTCAACATTAAAAGCAAACATATCATAAGAGCGGGTCTGGGTCTAGAATAAATTCATCTCAGAAAAGGGGGCCCTGCCTAAGAAAGAACCGCAGTAAACACATACGAGACCACTTAAGAGAAAGATGAAGAGGTTCTACCTTATTTGTCGTATAGCTATCCCAAATAATTAATTTTCCATCTTGCGAAGCACTGACTAGTAGCCTAGAGGAGAAACATAAGAACAATTTGACATTGAGGGGGAAAAAAGAGTTAATGAGTTATGCATTTTATCTCTGAAGGACACTTCAGGAGAAAAAAACACCGTTTCTAATAAGATTTGTTTCCTAAAACTGTTCTCCCAACTTTTGAAAACATGATGGCCCATGGCAAACGCTTTCAACAGACGATGCAGAGGCTGGCTTCACTGTTTTATCAGCTCTGGACTGCGGGCCCGCAGGAGCTTTGTTCTGTTCTGGAATTTGCTTTTTCATCAAATATAAAATGTAAAAGACACGAAAACCTGCAGGCAAAGGTTTTTGAGCTAACCATGTTTACAGAAGGGCAGGTCCATAGGTGGGCTGCGGGGACCAAGGGAGACTTGGAAACCACCTGCAGCCGTGTGTGCTGGTGGGCGCTGGGACCCACCAGTTACTCAGTAGAATGTATGGGGATAGGAGGCAGATTCCGGGGTGACACTCTGTTTTTGAGAAAAATTTTAAGAAAATAACCATTAGCATTGCTTCAGTAATTACATTTGGGGTTAAAAGTCTGCGGTAACAACAAGGCAATTTAAAAAAAAAAAAAAACTAAACCATATATACTTATGTGTATAGAGCTCAAAGGCCAACCTGGAGGAGCCAAGTCTCTCCTTCTACCTTGTGGGTTCTGGGGAGCAAATTCAGGATGTCTGGTCCAGGGCAAAATATTTTTCTTAAATTAAAAGAAAAAAATCTTCCTTAGCTTTCTGTTTGTTGTCAATAATACAGTTTTATCTATCTAAGAGGCACATACACTATGCAACACCCTCCCCATCCTTAGACCAAGATTATATTAATCTTAGAAACAGCAATAAAATGACTAACAAACACACACGAGCATAGATAATAGCGTGCATGTATTAAGCTGTGGAACTAAATGATGTATTGAACTGTCCTGTCTGGTGGTATGCATCTTTAATCCCAACACTTGGAAGACAAAGGCAGGCAGATCTCTAAGAGGTCCAGAGCAGCCTGGTCTACAGAGTGAGTCCCAGGACAGCCAGGGCTACACAGAGAAACCCTGTCTCAAAATAAAAACAAAAACATATTCATTTAATCCCAGCACTTGGGAGGCAGAGGCAGGTGGATTTCTGCGTTCGAGGCCAGTCTGGTCTACAGAGTGAGTTCCAGGACAGCCAGGACGACACAGAGAAACCCTGTCTCAACAAAACAAAAACATATTCAATTAGAACACTCCTTTTATATAACTCAATCCTATGTGGAGTTAATTGATAAATTAGAGTAGCATCCATAATTTGGACACAGACATACTTAAGCATTTGCTTCTTAACTGGTATTTTAATATTAATAGACAGTAAGACTGTGTTTTGGCCAGGAATGGTGAGCACGCTTTGTCTGGTCCAAAGGAAACTCCATTTTCCTAAACTCCAAAAGGCAGAAGGGACAGATGCCCTTCTGTGGTGCCTATCACCAAAGCACTGCTGGCCACCAGGCTCCCTCAGGATCCTGAGTGCCTGCTATACATTTCAGAGTCCATGCTAGCCCCTCTATCCTTAAACTCCCTGCCCCCAGCCACTCATTCTCCTCATAACTCCAGCTCCCTGCTTTCCCTCTCTCCTCTCTGCCTCCTCTTCCCCCCCACGCCTTAGTTTCCCCNCCCCCACCGCTTCTTCCCCCCCACCTTGGTCTCCCCACCCCCACCTCTCTACTGTGCTCTTATGGCCAGGCCCCGTCTGCTTCTCTCTCCCTGATTTGGATCCTTCCAGATGTGTTTCGTGTTGACCATAGCATGGAGCAGGGCTGCCGTCAGTTTACACGGACCTGTACCTTTCACACTCAGAGGAGTCTGAGGCAGGAGGATTTTGATATTGAGGCTAGCTGGAGCTACTTAACAATAATCTGTCTCACAAGGGGCCACCCCTCCCAGGACAAAACAGTTTTGACATATTAAAAGGCACATCAAAACACTCCTCTGTAAAAACGGTGTGGGAGGCACGTAAAAGAATTGCTCTTATAAAGATTTACTAATCTGCTTAGAAGACATTAAATCACACAAGGTAGAATCCAGTCAAAGGAATGCCCCTCTAGAAAGACCCCGGAGGAAGGTGGTATGCTGACCAGCCCCGTCAGACACAAGTGAAATTTAAGATACTAGGATGCAAAGGACTGACCAGCCACAGGGCTCCATTCCCTTAAGAAAGGAAACAACCTGATTTACAACCAGCCATTAGGCCAGGCTCAGATCAAAGAACATTCCTCTGACGGGCAGCAAGGGGCAGCACAGGCTTACCGCCAAAGTCACCCTGGCATGCCTCCCCCACACCCCCCCCCCCCGTTCTCTTGAGAAAAGCATAACTGCCAAGCGGGCACGAGGACCCCGGGTAACAACTATTTGAAAAAGCATACACTGGTTTACATGAAATAACTCTAGCAACACGCATAATCTCTGCAGTGTAAATATCTCACCTGCCCCACAGCCAGACTTGTTAAACACTCTTCAGAGTGGAACCTGGGGCCAGACCTGAAGCGATTTAAGGACGCCGCATATGTGGAATGAGCAAGCCTAAAGTGTGTTTAAATTAGTGAAATCTTCTATCCAAGGTCAGCCCCACTTTGAGCATTCGATAGAAAGACACGTGCTATCTTAAAGAGTGTCTTCCTGTATTCGTCTCCAAGTGTGCTGAGTGATTTCTCACTGGGAAGGCATTACTTCTAGAACAAACAAAGAAAACTTCAAAATAGTTTCCATAGGTCACTAGACAAAGATCTTTCTGAAAAACAAAT
Organism: Mus pahari; assembly: GCF_900095145.1. Taxonomy (NCBI): domain Eukaryota; kingdom Metazoa; phylum Chordata; class Mammalia; order Rodentia; family Muridae; genus Mus; species Mus pahari. The sequence goes on from NC_034593.1 coordinate 27,282,123, forward strand.
CTATTTTTCATATTGGAAACTTTAAAAGTATCTACTAGCAGTACTATTATTGTATACATCTATTTGTGGGAACACACGTGGAATCAGAGGGCAACCCTGCCGGGAAGACACCTTTATCCAGAAGCCATCTTGCATGCCCTAAAAGTCTGTGCAAACTTCAAGGCTGGGGACACAGTGGCAAGCATCTGCTTAGCAAGACGGAGCCTCTGGGTTTGATCTGCCACCTGAACAAACTGCTCTAGACTTCTGAAGAGTCCACGGATATTCTCGGCGCAACAAACCATTCGTGGCTGATGCATTTTCTACAAAACTGCACAAAGAAGACTTTTATGAACAAAGGAAATGCAAAGAATAGTTCTTAACGAAAACCACTTCTGTGGGAGTTTCTTGGTGACAGCCACTGACCTGGAATCATATCCCCAGTGCATGGCGTAGATCTTAGCGAGGTGGCCGCGCAGCGTGCGCCTTGTTCGCATTTGTATTCGGCCCACAGAGTCCATGTTAGACGTGATCTTTGGAAAATGACAATGATATTACTCTTTGCCTTAAACATGCTAATAGACAAGAAGCGGAAATGAAGTCAGCACCCAAAGGTGCTGGGAGTGTAACAGAACGGCTGTGGTTTGTTTGGTTCATGAAAACTGTGATTAACAGAGGTCACCCTTGGGCTGCTGGGTATCATGATGGTTTTTCAGATGAGGAGCTAAAGGAAACACACAAGACTTCCAAACTAACAAAGCTCCGGCTGCAGCAGGAAGAGAGGGGACAGGAAGGAGGGAAGGTGAGTGGGCAAGCCTCTAAACTGCATCCAGAGCTGTCTGCAATGAACGCCAGCATGCAAGCCTGCAAGGGCTTTAAATGTTTTGTGTGTGTGTGTGTGTGTGTGTGTGTGTGTGTGTGTGTGTGTGTAAGAGAGAGAGAGACAGAGAGACAGAGAGACAGAGAGACAGAGAGACAGAGACAGAGACAGAGAGACAGAGACAGAGACAGAGACAGACAGACAGACAGAGACAGAAAGACACCTTGAGGTCAGAAGACAACTGTGTGGAGCTGATTCTCTCCTTCCACTTTACTTGAATTCTGGGGACTGAACTGAGGTCGTCTTCAGGCTTGAGCGGCAATGCCTGGCCTGAAGCCATCTTACCAGCCTCTTATCAAATAGTTTCTACAGAACTAGAACAGAGGTGGCTTGGATCTCACAACAGGAAGCAATGACAAACACTGGAAACTCTCATCACCCGATTCGATACCCTGCTCACATAGCCAGCCGTCAGTGAACCCACAAATATGGGCACTTGAAATATTTTGATGGGAAAAAAAAAATATGACAGCCACAAAGGGAACCCAGAAATAAATGACTACAGAAGAAAAAAATTGTAATTTTTCTATAAGAAAGCCATGGGACTGGAAAGATGGCTCACTGGTTAAGAGTACTGGCTGCTCTCCCAGAGGACCCAGGTTCAATTCCCAGCACCCACATGGCAGCTAGCTCATAGCCATCCAGTTCCAGGGGATCTGACTCTGAGGGCACCAGTCATGCACACGGCGCACAGATGTACCTGTAGGCAAAATACCCACACATACAAAATTTAACAAAAATTTAAAATTGTTTAAAAATGGGAAAAGAAAGGCAGTTTCAGCCTGTGGGGAAGTCTGGCCGTGAGGTAGCCAGGGATGGTCTGCTGTGACTCGGTGGTCTGGGGGAATGGAGGTGCACCGAATCTGCCTGGAGCCTGCCTGTTGTCCCTGCTACCAGTCAGAATGGAAAGGTGAGCTCAGGGCAACGAGTCATAAAAACCAAGGCACAGGGATCTCATCAAGGTACACCAGGCATGGCTTCGGACACCGCTCAGTGTGGGAGTGGTGCAGGGCATTCAGATTAGAGGTCAAAAAGTTTGACCCTGAGTACAATGGGGCCGGTGAGCAGGTGTCTTTTGGAGTCATAAATAACATTCTGATTTTTTAAAACACAAAAAAAGGAAGCCAGTTTTATACATGTATAGTGCAAAACAAATATCCTCCATTATGTGAACAGTATTTACCTAACAAAACCTTCTTAAAATTTCCCATTTAAAAAAAAAAAAAAAAGCTTAATCAGCATATACCGAAGAGATTCAGAAAGTGCTTAAAGAAAAGCGTCTATGAGACGACTCTGCACATCTCGTGTCCACGGTGTGTACTGCCCACGGACTTCTACTTTAGCCGTGTGTTTGTGGACAGCACCTTCAGTCACAACAGTCTGGATGCCACACATACTGTGATACTTCCTGTGAACTGCTGACAGGAACTGGGGCACTCTTTACCTGAACCAGCGTGGCGTCGTTGCAGGCCTTCCGAGCATCCTGGAACAAAGAAGAGTGGTGACATGTTAGGATGGGGACCCTCAGGACGGACCCGCTTCTACTTACTGAAAATTAACCCTTAGTACCTCGTCATCTTTAAGTAAACTATGCCTAACATAAAGGGAGCCATTTTAAGGTACACAACTTATTGATTTTTCTGTCAAGGACGTGTCTTCCATGTCTGTCTGTCTGTCTTCAAAGAAACTCCACCTACCTGATTCCCTTCCTCTGCATGCCTCAGCTCCTCCATCCCTCCTCTCCATCCATCCCATCTGTGGGGTCTTGCCAATCTGACTCCTGTGTAAATGAACTCGTATAATACAGGGCTTGCTCTACTTTGCATGTTCTTAGTGTCAGCCACGTTACTGTAGGGCTGGCGGTTCTACCGGATGACTTCGCAGCCTTTCATCAGCTAGCTGAGATCTTTGGGCACAGAGGGTGCCCACTTTTCAGTTATCACAAAGCAGGATGCTGTGTTTCCATGTTTTCTAGTCCTCTGGGACTTCGACCTGTTGCTGTTCAGAGCGGCTGCACTCTGCATATTTTCACATTCCAACCAGGAATGGCCAGGGCTCCAGGACCTCAGCACCTCGGAGCAGATGCCAACTCTGACGATGCTCTGTGCATTTAGTTACAGTCATCTTAGCTGTGGAATATCGCACTATGGTTTGGATTTATACCAAGAATCTTTCCACACACTTCCTCTGTGTGTGTGTGTGTGTGTGTGTGTGTGTCTTTGAAATGATCTCTAGTCAAAGCTTTTGCCAACCTTTAGATCAGGTTATCTTTTTCTTGTCCAGCTACAGTAGTTCTTTACATATTCTGGATGCCCAACCATTACAAGATGTACAGTCTTCAAATATTTTCTCTGATGACATCATAGCTGTCTTCCTTTTCTTGATGAGAGTTTTAAAAATATATTTTATTTTTATTTATGTGCACGCGTGCGTGTGTCTGAATTGTCTGCAGAGGCCAGGCGAGAGTGTTAAATCTCAGGAGCTGGAGTTATAAGTGAGTTACAAGTCTCCTGATGTGAGTGCTGGAACTGAACTTGGGTCCTCACAAAAGCTTTAAATATTTTTATTTGATGAGATACAACTCTCTGGGTTTTCCCTTTTGTGGTTGTACTTCTGCTGTCATTCTTAACTGACATGAACATGGCCATGCCAAAGACACCATGCCTCAGAGCCACGTGACGGCAAGGCCCTCCTTCCCCGGCTCAGGGTCAGAGGACCGCTGCAGCCTTTCCCCTGGCAGTGTGGACCATGACAACTATTTTCTAATCTGAGGTCATGGAGATCTACCAGGTTTACTCCCAAGAACTTGACATCTTAAATTGGTTTCAAATTTTACTTGTTTTATGTATAGAAGTGCTCTGTCTAAATGTGGCTGTATACCGTGTGCATGCCTGGTGCCTTCAGAAGAAAAGAGGGCACGGATGTCCTGGAAATGGAGTTAAAGACGGTTGTGAGCCATCATCTACGGGTGCCAGAACTGAACCCAGGTCTTCTGGAACAGTAAGCAATGCTTGTAACTTCTGAGCTGTGTCTCCTGCCTCACAGAGGTAAAACTGCAAGCAACCATGACTGTCACCATTAATAAACACCTTAGGTGTGTAGGTCCAGAGCGCAGACATTTTTATTTTTATTATTATTATTATTATTATTATTATTATTATTGGTGCTGGGGTGGAGCTCAGAGCTTTGCACATACCAAACACTGGCTCAGCTACTGAACCACACCCCTGGGTACAGGAAAATAACCCTCTCTGTTAAAGGCAGCATGATTTCAGTCCCTGAGGGACACTTTCTGTTGGCCGCTCTTCATCCCTCCTTGTTTTTTCACTGCCTTCTTTCCCACAGCATCTCTCCACAGACTCTTCTTTGCTTGCTTGCTTGCTTGCTTTCTTTTTTTTTTTTTTTTGGTTTTTCGAGACAGGGTTTCT
>NC_034593.1:27286784-27290120 GCF_900095145.1 Mus pahari
GCTCTGGCTGTCCTGGAACTCACTTGGTAGACCAGGCTGGCCTTGAACTCAGAAATCCGCCTGCCTCTGCCTCCCGAGTGCTGGGATTAAAGGCCTGTGCCACCAGGCCCGGCTATATCTGCGTTTTCTGATGGGCTTAGGAAATCCCTCTGAAAGGGTCATTCAACCACAAAGGGATTGCAACCCACAGCTTGAGAACTGCTGGTCTTGAATTAGCCAATTATCAATACTGGCAAGGGCCCCCAACTATATTCTGGTTACCAGGGGTTTTCCTTGTGTGGTGGTTTGAATAGATTTGGCCCTCATTGACTCATGGGTTTGAATGCTTGGCCGACAGGGTGTGGCCGTGTTGGAGCAAGTGCATCCCTGTGGGGCAGGCCTGAGCTCAAGCTGTGAGAGGAGAGCCTCCTCCTGGCTGTCTGTGAGGTCCGTCTCCTGACCTCCTTCAGATCACGATGTAGAACTCTTGGCTGCTTCTCCTGCACCCTGTCTGCCTGGATGCTGCCCTGCTTCCTACCATGACAAGGGACTGAACCTCTGAGCCTGTAAGCCAGCCCCAGTTAAATGTTTGCCTTCATAAGCATCTCCCTGGTCACGGGATCTGTTCACAACAGTGAAACCCCGCACTGATACTTGTAAATGGTTTTCCTGTTGCCTTTTCTCTGTGAAGAGGCAGGAAGCTGCTGGGCTAATCACAGCCCCTGTCCTTCCTCCACCTGCTGCGGCGGAGAGGCTGCTGTTCTTGTTCTTTCCTTTCTGGTTTCATTCCCTTGATGCTCCCGGTTCCTGAAAGCTAGTGTCTGCCCACGGCTGCCTCTTAAGTCACTTACCTGATTCATCTACGAGCCGCTCCCACAGCCGCTTGCCCACAAGCCCTCGGCAGGCCTTCCCTATCTAGAATGATCCAAAAATCTAAGTATTGTTTTTGTTTGTTTTTTTGAGAGAGACCAGGAAGGCCTAGAAGTTATTATGTAGACGAGGCTGGCCTTGAACTCAAGATTCTCCTGCCTAAGCCTCTGCAGAACATGGCAACCCCAGGCCTGTGCCACCATGGGGAGCACTCTAAGTGGCTTTCCGTGTAGGAAACACATCACATCTGTCTTTTACTGTTACCGTTGCACAACCTAGTGCTGTTGAGGTGTTTCCCCACGCTGTCGCACCTGCCGCAGGTATCCCAGCAGGTATCTATGATTCTCAGTACATGAAGAGAATCCTTAAATGTTTTCCGTTGGCATAAAACAGCAATGGGTGTCATTACAACATTTTCATCTGGGCAGATCACGTTTTGGTATTATACCCCTAGTGGCCTTCTTGTCTTCTCTCACCGATCCTTCCTAGATGAGAAGTCACCATCACACTTGTCTCTCAGCTACGTTGGACATTCTACTTTCTATCAATTGTTTAAGTTTTACTTTGTGTGTGGGGGCAGGCTCACCACTGTACATATGTGGAGAGCAGATGAGAGTTTTCAGGAGTCTGCTCTCTCCTTCTACATGTGGGTCCCAGGGATGGAACCCAGGTCGTCCGGCAGGCTGAGCAGCAAGCACCTCTGCCCTCTGAGCCATCTCGACGGCCCGAGGCATACCATCCATTTGTGCCTTTGCCAGCAAGGGAGGCTGTTTGGACTGATTTGGGGAGTGTTCTACAGAAGCATGGTAAAAAAACAACTTAACCATTTCCATACTGTTTCCTCGAGACAGGGTCTTACGTAGCTCAGGCTGGCTCTCAGCTTGCTCAGGCTGACCGCGTCTGGCCTCAAGAGTGATTTTTTTTTTTTTTTTTAATGTAGTGATTGATAAACGCATTTCCTACCTGGATCTGATTCCGAAGCTGTTCAGCCTCCTGCCTCAGCTGCTCCAGCTCGCTCATCCTGCCTGGTGGTTTCCCTCAGGCGTCTCAAGTGAAGAGCTGAAGGGGGAGGGGAGGGTCAATTTTCACCTGTATTTTAATCTACAGGAAAGCATAACTTTTTAGTCCTTCCAGATAAAAAGGAAGCAACCGCTGTTGCCGGAACTTAAAAGTGCGTAGTGGATAAACATCTAGATCGCTTATAGAGCGACTTTAAGCAGGAGTATGACATGAGAGTTGTCAATACCAACATGGAGCCAAACCTTACGTGGCAGAGGTACCTGTCCCCACCCATGCACACCAATGAAGGGATACTCAGAAACAAACTCTCTAGGAAGGACAGCCTGCACACACATATGCTCTTGATGGAATACGCAGATAAGCCATAAGCCATTTGCATGCAGCCAGCTCCCCGAAGAGCAAGCAGCAGTTCCCAGCACAGCCAGGTAGGCAGCAGTCTTTGTCTCCAAACAGCTTCGGTAGACATCCCTCTTTTGTCTCCTTCCTCCTTTTCCATCTTTTATTTCCTTTCTCCCCTTTCCTTTTGAGACAAGGTTTCTCTGTGTAGCCCCAGCAGACCTGGAACTCATGTAAACCAGGCTGGCCTTGAACTCAGAGATCCACCTGTCCCTACACCTCCCGAGAGCTGGGATTAAAATCGCACACCACCACCACACCCCCTTACCTTGCTCTCATCCCAGCATCCTCAGATGCCTACACAGTGCCCTAGACACTGACCACTTGCTATTCTAGGAAAACCCTGTGTTACGGAGTGTCAGGTCCGAAAAGAAACTCGGGACAAACTGCTAGCTGTACTGCCTATTAGCATACCGGACACAAGCTGGCCAGCCTCCAGGCTCATGGGTACCTGCAGCTCCTCTCAGCAATTCCCACACCCCACCCACCCCCAAACTCCTCCAGCTCACGGGCTCCCTCTCACGGCTTCTCATTCCTACACAACCCTACCATTTGGCCATGAGCCGTCCTGGTCCTTTTGGCCCCACTCTCTCTTGACCCTTCTCCTCTCTGCTTTCTCTTCTCCCTCCGTCCCGCCCCACACCCCCACCCTTACCCCCAGTTCAGTCTGGGGCCATGTTTAGGATCCTGTGTTCTCTTCCTACCCTGGATTGATTCTTCCAGATGCCTCCGGCTGGAGTCTCCCTCGTACCTACAGTAAAAACATTCTCCTCCACCACACCCTGGAGCGGCCATGTTCTTAATCTATCCATCTGGTGCTGAAACCCATATGTACAGGGAGCTGGCCTTTCTGTCACTCATTTCAGGTCAGCAAAGATGAGGGAGAGCTCTTGAGATAGAGATTGAGATTGAGATTTAAGACCAAACCACAGGGGCTGGTGAGATGGCTCAGCGGTTAAGAGCACTGATTGCTCTTCTGGAGGTCCTGAGTTCAAATCCCAGCAACCACCCATAATGAGATCTGAAGACAGCGACAGTGTACTTACATATAATACATAAATAAAATCTTTA